>NC_083240.1:19476669-19779699 GCF_032191835.1 Heteronotia binoei
TTTTAAGCATTGATATACTGTTTTTAATCCGTGCCGTTGGCTTTTTGTCGACTTCATTGGCTATCACTATCGCTTTTTATCAGTCTACATGTTAAAACTACCGGTTATTGATTGCTGCAGTCTGTTTCCTTCTTAAGAGATGTGTCCATTTGTTTTTTTCATGATTACACCTATCTTGACTGCTGAGAGATACTTTTCTAAATAAAGAAATGTGTATATGTAAAGTGCCATCAAGTTGCAGTCAATGTCTGGCAACTCCAGCAAGGCGTTTTCAAGGAAAGTGAGAAGCAGAAGTGGTTTGCCGTTGTCTTCCTTTGCAGAGTCTTCCTGGGCAATCTCCTTCCCAGGTGCTGACCCTGCTTAGCTTCCGAGATCTGACAAGATCAGGCTGCGCTATGCTGACTTCCCTCCCAGATAAAGAAATAAAGCTTTGTAATTTATTCTGTTTGCAGAACTTGCTTCACTTTGGGGCAGAATTCTGAGATATACTTCTACACGATGGAACAAAGTTTGAGTCCAGTGAGCAGTCAGGTTAGAACAGATCAGGGCTTTTTTGGTAGAAAAAGCCCAGCAGGAACTCATTTGCATATTCGACCACACCCCCAATGTCAGCATTATTTCACACAGGACTTTTTTGTAGAAAAAGCTCAGCTGGAATTCATTTGAATATTAGGCCACACCCCCTGACACCAAGCCAGCCGAAACTGCGTTCCTGCTCAAAAAAAGCCCTGGAACAGATAAAAGGAAGCACTTCTTCACCCAAAGAGTGATTAACACATGGAATTCACTGCCACATGAGGTGGTGATGGCTTCAAGCATGGACAGCTTCAAGAGGGGATTAAATAAACATATGGAGCAGAGGTCCATCACTGGCTATTAGCCACAAGGTTTAGATGGAACACTCTCTCTGGGGCGCAAGTGATGCTCTGTATTCTTGGTGCTTGGGGGGCAACAGTGGGAGGGCTTCTAGTGTCCTGGCCCCACTGGTGGACCTCCTGATGGCACCTGGGTTTCTTTTTGCCACTGTGTGACACAGAGTGTTGGACTGAATGGGCCACTGGCCTGATCTAGCATGGCTTCTGTTATGCTCTTATTAAACTTCTGAACCAGCCATGTTTAAATCTGGGTATAAGCTTTTGTATTTCAGACCAACATGAATCTCTCCCTATGATGGGTTAGTCTAATGCTCCTCATGTCAAGATCTGTGATGTTCAGTGGTCAAGCCAATAACCTTGTTTCCTTTGGCAATGTTCTCATAGCAAGTATGGTGATCTTTTTCTTCCACCAAAAATGACCACAAACTTGTTTTTAGCTGTTATTAACCCCATACATCATGGTGTCCTCTGGGCTGAAAAAGAGCCAAAATCAATAAGCAAGGGCTCTCAAGTTAAAGGCAACAATCACAAAATGCACATTCTGATTATTGTTGCAGGTTGTTCAAGGGGCAAGCATCTCCAGGGCTTTGGAAAAGGCCAAAAGCACACAGAATAGTTCCAACAGATGTTCTCCCCACAGCAAGCAGCTAAGGGGTTTCTCCAGATCCCAAACAGAGGGTGCATTCACACACACTAAATAATGCATTTTGCAACTGGATTTTTACTGTGCAAGAATAGCAAAATCAACTTGCAAATGGTCACTGTGTGAAAGCACCCAGTGATTCAACCAGATCTTCTGTGCTAAAGGAAAGATCTGGCATCCATCCTAGGGTTACCAATTCCAGGTTGGGAAATTCCTGAAGATTTGGAGGAGGGGGAGTGGAGACTGTCGAGAGCAAGGTTTGGGGAGGGAAGGGACCTCAGTGGGGTATAATGGCAAATGGTCCACGCTCCGATGCAAACATTTTCTCCAGGGGAACTGATACGTGTAGTCTGGTCTAGGCAACTCTAGTACACCTCCAGTTTTGAACTTTAATCAAATATGCAGCAAATTAGATGTAACAGGTCAGGAACCTAAATAAGGATTTGTCATGGACTTTGTGGTCTCTAGGTCTAGGCCTCCCTGGGCCTTGTCCCCCAGTCCTGCACAGATCATGACAAGCTTACTTCTGGACTGCCCCCTGTAGAGAGCAAATGAGTTTCCCCAGAAGCTCCCTTCCCCTGTTCCATCCGTGAATGGGATGAGGGAACCAGCCTCAGCTGGAGAAGCCATGGACAATGGGAAACATACGATCCTTGATTCAAACCTGCTAAAGTTCTAGTGTGGGTGGCCATTCCTTTATTTGAAAACATTGGCCTCCTGCTAACAATATGAATAACAGCAGTCTGATGTCTATCTGTAAAAAAGGATTTCCCCTGAAGGTTTCGCAGGATAGCCCATCACTTCTTAAATTTCGCAACCAAAACTACAACCTGTTCCACTTACCAGGTTAAAACAGGCATTCTGGCCTATTTTGCATGGGTGTTTCCCCTCACTTTCACTGTGCATGTCCATCAGGTTTTCTTTGTTGTTCTGCATTGATTTTCCTCCCTTCAGCACTTAGTTTGCTTTATGGTGGCTGTTTTTCTGGGTTTTCTGAGAGTGCTTTTGTGCCAATTTCCCCTTTGTTTCACTTCTAGGCTGAAGGTTATTCAAAAGCATAAAGATTCCTTTGATTTTCCCCTGCCCTTTTGCTGCCCCTTGAAGGTCAACCCCTGCCCACATCAAGGTCATTCCACCCACTCTGCACTTTCCACCATTTCTCCCCCTTCATTGGTGCAGAAGCTCCATTTCCCCATTGTTTAAATTTTATTTTTTATTTTTGACAAGCAGCATGAGTCATCGCTGAATTAAAAAATTAATATGATGTGGGGAAAGTTTAAAAGGAGCTGCACAAGGTTTAGTTACCTGCTGGTATCAACCTGAAAGGGAGATCAAAGAGGAGGCAAACAACAGCATCCCCAGTGGGGAAAAAAAAGGATTTCAGTGCTGCATGCAAACAAAATAAAAGGGGTGGAGGGAATCATCAGTACAGAATGAAATTGACACGAGAAGTAAAGAGAAAGAGACACTGGGATGGGAAGCCATAAGCTTTGAAAACAATTTTTCCTTTCATGCTTTAGTGAACAAAGGTGTTTTTTTTGGGGGGGGGGGTGCAATTTTGGCTGTCTCTGGAAGCCTAACATTAAAATGGAGGCTGAGCCACATGGACCTTCTGCGAACTGCTAAACTTAAGAATCTCTTGCAATCGATCCATTTAGAGGAAGAATGCAGTCAGCACAAGACAGGCTTAAAAAAACCCCTGCCAAGATCATGACCATTGTGCAGGATCCAATTAGAGAATCATAAAGAGAACATCATGCCAACGAAGGGCAGGAAATTAGTATTACTATGCGGCTATGCTAGGGCATTGGTGCAAATATCCCCCATTTCCCCCCCAGTTTAGTGGCACAAGCCTGAAAAAGGTCTCCAGAACTTCTGCCAGAAGACTTCTTCCCCATACAAGCTGCAACACTGTGCAAAGTGTGGCGGAGGTGCAGCTGACTGTACAGGCATATGCCCACATGTACGCACGCACGTGCGCACACACACATTGCCAACAATCACAGCTTGCAATGCTGTCAGTTGGGTCTTCTGTGCATTCTGTACACTCAACATGTTGCCCCATATTATGAGATTGTGTTACTTTCTCATTTTTCACAGTGACTGATAACACAGCAGAGAATCCTCTAGTGCTCGGCAATATCTCAGCTGCTCGTCAGTTTCAGAAAAAGTCTGCTCAGTTTCAGCAGTAGGTTTCCACCTTTGCTTGCTTTCCTTTCCCTTCCCTTTCATTCTGCAAACAGTCGCTAAAACACATGCACAAATCCTGAACCACGAGCATTTAAATGGATGGTGCTTACTGGACACTATTGCGCAGCTGCAATAGGGCAATTGTATATATAAAAAACCCACTTTGGATGCCATATCCCACATGTCACAAGTAACGTTTCATCCGGATTTAGAAAAGTGTGCTTTAAAAAAAAATTGTAGCTGCAGAATAAATATATTGGAAGAAAAAGAATGGTGCGTAAGATGGGCACAGAATCTGAGGATTAATGGCTTACTGCTCCGAAGATCCACAGTAAGATGCGCATGTGTAATGGATCTCCAATTTATAGATGCTACTTCACAATGAAAAAAACAACAACCAACTCAAGTAATCAGAAGTCACATTTCCAACCTGGGACTGGTTATCAACTCTGGCTTGGGAAATTCCTGGAAATATGCAGCCATTCGTCAGCAGTGATGTGATGGCCTGAATTTGAACCTCCCATTCCTCCAGGGGAACTGGTCTTTGTAGTCTAGAGATCCATTGTAATTTCAGGAGAACTCCAGGTCTCCCCTTGAGGTTGGCAACCCTACATCAGGAAGAATTTATCTCTGTTAAAAACATGAGTGGAAACCGACTGGTATGCAGGCCTGCCCCCCTTGAAAACACTATTGTGTCTATTCTTATCTTTGGCACTCATAGGGATTGCTCACTGCAGTCTCTGTAACTTATTTAATGCAGTTTCATGTCTTCCTTTCACAGGCACAATTAGAAGCCTCTTCTTAAAGGCTCCGCAACTGCGTTGAAAAAGCGTTAGGAGCCACCTGTTCTGCCCATGAACCGCTCCCTCGACAGTCAACGTAAGGCACAATCATGGGGTCCAATTACGACTCCTGGATGCTTTCCCCAAAGTGTCAAACATCTACCGACGCCATCCCAAAGAGAAAATGAGATGAACCCCACAATTACTGCTCCGCAGTGGTGGATTTTCTGCGGGGGATGATGAACGTCTCCGCTGCGCGCTGTCAAAAGAACAGATCGTTTGGGGGGGTGTCAGATCGAGACGTTAAACAAAAGCCCCTTTCCAAAAGTGAAGAATAGCCAATCTTCTAAAATTACAGCAACAAATGGCCCTGGCAATTACAATTCTTGCCGGTGTCACAGCACACGCTGTAGAAATGCCGTCTTTTGGGAAAGGATGCCACCGCTGTCACCTGCTTTGGAAACCTTTGAATGTACCATTTTGTGTTCGTGCGCAGACTGTAGGAGGGTACATGGAAAGGGGGAATATCTAGTCGCTGTTACGATTGTGTGCCAGCACAATGCAAGTGATCAGCAAAGCCTCAGGAATCTTTTTACATCAGTCTTGGAAGGGGAGGAGAGGCAGCATGGTATAGCCCGATCACATCAGAGCTCAAAAGCTAAGCACGGTCAGTATTTGGACGGGAGACTTCCAAGGAAGACTCTGCAGAAGAAGGCAATGGCAAGCCACCTCTGCTTCCCACTTGCCCTGAAAGCCTCTTGCTAGGGTCACCTTAAGTCTGTTGCCTGCAACATTACACACACAGAGTCCTTGAAGACTGGGGCTGCTATGCAGGGGAAGGCAATGACAAACTACCTCTGTGCATGTCTTGCCTGGAATGCCCCTCTTCTTCTTCTTCCTCCTCCTCTTCCTCTTGCATTGCTTTCCTTGCCTCCACATGCCTGATTTTTTTTTTCAAGATGCACCTCACAGGGAACTTCCTTCATAAAACTCTGCATTTTGTATGGTTGAACCCCAAGTGAACCCAGCTACAGACAAGGACCAGACAAATCCACAAAGGAGGAGAGGCCTATCAACCATTACTGTGTTGCGTTCTCTGGTTTTAGTAGAGCCAGGAGTCACTATCAGTGTGGCAGAGTGCACAAAGGCATTTCCACACAGCAAAGCCTTGGTACTGAGTGTGCTAGAAGACTGGAGAGCTGGTTGGGTGTAGTGGTTAAGTGTGCGGACTCTTACCTGGGAGAACCGGGTTTGATTCCCCACTCCTCCACTTGCACCTGCTAGCATGGCCTTAGGTCAGCCATAGCTCTGGCAGAGGTTGTCCTTGAAAGGGCAGCTGCTGTGAGAGCTCACTCCAGCCCCACCCACCTCACAGGGTGTCTGTTGTGGGGGAGGAAGGTAAAGGAGATTGTGAGCTGCTCTGAGACTCTTCGGAGTGGAGGGCAGGATATAAATTCAATATCTTCTTCTTCTTACAAAGTTACACCGAACCAGTAGTGAGATTCAAAACTAATAAAATTTCTTTATTATATGGAACTCTGTACTAGATAGTATAGATGAGGGATAGGGATAGGATCTAACCTAGCTCACTAGGATGGATGTGGATGCAGGTGAGTGTGCCCTCCTTCATCAAGAATGGAGACAGCATCCGCTTTCTTTCTCTGTGTGTGAGAGCGTGTCAAGCAGGAAGGAAGGAATTTCGTCCCTGAGAACAGCATTCTACTCCAAAGGGATAGGGTCAGAAAAGAGGCAGGAAAGGGTGCTCTGCATGTTCTGAGCTGACCTCCCTGTCTCAATAAATCTGTGGTGACCTCCTGAAGTCTGAGGTAGGAGACAGTCCTTCACTTGTCTAAAAATTGGTTATAAGATTTAAATGTAAAGAAAGAGTACATCGTCAAGTACTAGATGCCGAAAGCAAAGCACAGTTGGAGACAATCCCCCTTTTTTAAAACTTGCTTTAGGAGCTTTTTACCTTGGAAGTCCCTTCCATCTCTATGACTCTATGATCTCTCTGGCTTTGGTTCACCACCAAATGGTGATGGTGGAAGACAGTGCTGTCAAGTCACCATTGATTTATGGTGACCCCGTCGGATTTTCAAGTCAAGAGATCTTCAGAGGTGGTTTGCCATTGCCTGCCTCTGCACAGCAATCCTGATATTCCTTGGAGGCCTCCCCAGTAAATACTAGCCAGTGGGGGGTGACCCTGCTTAGCTTCTGAGATGTGATGAGATCAGGCTAGCCTGGCCCATCCAGCTCAGGGCTCACAACCAAATACTGGACCTTTCTCTACTTGTGGCCTGATTCAGTGAGCCACTTCCTATGATTCTATTGAACACTACCCAGACTGTATATATAAGAGAGAAAGAGAGGGACACGCACACACGCAGCAAGTCACTGACCTGTAATGCGATAAAAAGCAAAAATTGTGCGGTGACCTTAAATGACATGGAAAGGAATCAAATCCATCGCAAATTCATTGAGCATAAAAGGGTACTTTTTGACATTTCGGAGTGGGGGAAAAAAAAAGTGATGGAAAAACTATGTTTCTGCTCAATCATATTGTGTACCCCTGGCTTCTGTAGGTTGCTGTAAAAGGCCACACCGGTTATGAATGTTAATGATGCCATTAAAACCGGCTCGGGTGGCGGGCATCGATTTTGCGGCAAAGGCTTTTTTATTTAGAGGCGCCGGAAATGAAAATCAATGGAAATGGGAACGAACTCCGGAGCGCCGGCCGCTTCGGCTTAAAACAATCGGAGAGGCTTCTGTTTGCCAAGCATCAGGTTCGTAGACCGTCAGACGACAATGAAAAAAGAAAAGAAGGAAACGGAAGGGGGAAAAAGAGAAAGATTTTGACAGATGGAACACCGCACGCCAGTGAAACATTATGGATGAAGTCATTATTAATGTCTGGCCTGCTTGCCCCATTTTCAAATAAAGAAAACAAAACAATCCTTGCCAGTCCGGACCTGCAAATCAGTCTCAGAACCCCCAACCACCCGGCCGTCAAGCCTGGATTATTAATGAACTCGTTGATGTCACTTTATTGGAAGTTGGATGGGCTCCCAATTAATAAGTTCGCAACTATAAATCCATCCGTTATAAGACTGCGTTGAAGGGCACCATCCTTCTCATCCGGGACAGATAGAAAAATGCCAAGAGCAGCTGAGATTTAGAACAGGGATGGAGGGAGGAGGTATCTCCCAATCGGAATGCCGTCATATATTGTGGTGAGGCTGCTGAGAGATGGCCAGAAAAAAAATGGAATTCTCCTCCTCCTCTGTCTCTCTTTCATTCCACTCAGCTGGGCAGCCCTTGGTATCCTTTCGCTCAGTTTGGCTATTGATTTACTCATGTACGGTTGCCAACCTCCAGGTGGGAAACAAAAAAAGGGGAGAGAAGTCACTCAAGGCTGTGCAACAATAAACAACCCCAAAAGGTTATAGTGACCAAAGATGACTAAAATGTAATGTAGTACAATTCACAATTTCCAACAAAGGTGTATTCTTGTCCACTTGTGAATGTACTGTATGAGACGTTTATCAACAACATTTGACCGAGGAAGAACTTGAAGTTGCCTTCCATTTGGAGTGACTTAAAATGGCTGAAGTTGTCTTCATTGAAGAGAAGCTTGTAGAGCAGACCTTCGCTGGAAGAAACTTCGAAGCAGGATATCAAGACCTCCTGTACATTGGAGCTCTCCTTTATATGGGGAAATCCCTTGTGCAACTCTACTTTGTATGAAGATTGTTCCTTATATATGCGTGTATTTATGAATTATGTTTTACCTGCGAATGTTGTGAATTGCAGCACATTACACTTTAGTCATTTTTGGTCACTAGAACCTTCTTGGGTTGTTTATTATTGCACAACCTCCAGGTGGGATCTGGAGGTCTCCCAGAATTACAACCAGGGCTTTTTTTTGTCGAAAAAGCCCAGCAGGAACTCATTTAAATATTAGGCCACGCCCTCTGACATTGCTATTGTTTCACACAGGGTTTTTTAAAAAGAAAAAAGACCAGCAACTCATTTGCATATCCAGCCACACCTCCTGATGCCAAGCCAGCCAGAACTGCGTTCCTGTGTGTTCCTGCTCAAAAAAGCCCTGATTACAACTGATCTCCTGATAATGGAGACTTGTTCACCTGGGGGGAAAAGTCCACTTTGGAGGATGGGCCCTATGGCATTATATCCCGCACTGGTCCCTCCTGTAAGGTTTTGCCAGTTATTGATCCAAAAGACCCATTCTCATAGTAAAAGTTTTTTTGGAATCATATACAGAGCATAGCTTTGTGCTGTAGACAGCCAAAGCCAGGAATGACTAAAGCAATATGGTTACTTAAAATCAGGGCTTTTTTTTGTCGCAGGAACTCCTTTGCATATTAGGCCACACACCCCTGATGTAGCCAATCCTCCAAGAGGTTACAGGGCTCTTAGTCCAGGGCCTACTGTTAGCTCCAGGAGGACTGGCCACATCAGGGGTGTGTGGCCTAATATGCAAAGGAGTTCCTGCTACAAAAAAAAGCCCTGCTCAAAATTATACTCAAAAAAGCACACACGAAGCCTGCTGGTTCTCACGAGAAGTGGTACCTAGATATATTTAGAGCATCAAGGTCAGCGGCTAAGTCTTCCTGTCCCGTTGTTAGAGCAACACGATAGCAGGGGTGACCCGAAGCCCTATGAAGCTCTAGGCAGACTTGCTGCCTGGCACCCCCACAAAAGCGCTCCCCCACACGTCCCCCTGTGGCTCCATGCTCCCCCCATGGCTCCCCCTGTGGCTCCACGTCTTACTAGGCGTATGTTTCTCCAAGCAGTTGCAGGAAACGAAAGTTATAGAGTTCAGAGCAGGCAATGTTACCAGTTCATGTCCATTGCAAAGCATGTCAGGTTCATTCTGACAGCTGCCCTCCCCTCCCTGAGCTCCACCCCCTAAATCTCTAGGTATTTCCCAACCAGGAGATGGCAACCCTGTTCCTTAGGGAAATTTGTATCCTGACTTTCCAATGGTTATGATGGCATTGGAGGGAGCTGACAACCCAGAAATTAAATACGTAAAACAAATAAACGAAACAACAAACACCCGCTATTAAGACGGATAATAACAGGTCTAAAACAAACATTCCACAAAATCAAAGGCATCGTTGTAGATAAATACTGCAATAAACCAGCGGTCGATAAAAAGAAATTATCCCTCCATGGTAAAAATCAATGGCGCAGATTAAAATGGCTGTTGGATATGCAAATGACAGGATGAAATTGGTTATTCACGGTCAGCACCCAAGCCTACATTCAGTGTTAGGGTTGCCAGGTTGGTGTTGGAAAATATCTGGAGACTTTGGGGGTGGAGCCAGGAAAGGGTGGGGTTTAGGGAGGGGCCTCAGCATGATATAATGCCAGACTCCACCCTCCAAAGAAGCCCTTTTCTCCGAAGCAATGAAACTAATATCGGAAATATTTTCGGTGTTAGTTTCATTCCATAGTGCATATATACATTGGAGCTTGTTATATTGTATCGTATTTTCTCCAGGGGAGCTGATCTCTGCCAGCTGAAGATCAGTTGTAATAGTGGGAGATCTCCAGCCCCACCTGGAGGCTGGCAACCCTATTTAAGGGTTCAAATCTCATTGCTCTTTTAGGTGCTGCTTGACTCAAATCTCACTGGAGAGATGTTGCCATTCTGGGGGATCTCCAAGCCACTCCCGGAGGCTGGCAACCTGAATTTACTGCTATCCTTATTGCGAACTGGAAGAGAATCACCATGTCATAGAGGTTAGTCCAGCAGGCTCAGAGCTGGGAGAACCAGGTTCAAATCCCCACTCTGCCACTGATGTTTTCTAGGTGACCTTGGGCCTGTTACCCACTCTCTGCCTAAACTACACTACAGTCTTGCTGTCATGAGGATAAAATGGAAGAAGGAAGAAGGGTGTTGTAAAGCTGCCATGGGTCCCTAAAGCTGTCAAGGTAAAGCTGACCCTAAACATTGAAGTAAATACAAGGCTCGAAGCATCTCCTTTTCCAGTGGAGGGGTGAGTGACACATATCCCTTGGCCTTTGCTGTCAAGGGAAGCACCATCCATGTATCCCTCTCTTCACAAGGACCAGGTCTTCCCTGGTCACTGGTGGGGTGGAGGCTTGCCAACTCCAGGTTGGGAAACTGCTGGAGATTTGGGGGTGGAGCCTGGGGAAGGCAGGGGCCTCAGTGAGGTACAAGACCATAGAGCTCACCCTCCAAAGCATCCCTTTTCTCCAGGGGAACTGATCTCCGTAGCCTGCAGAAGAGCTATAATTTTGGAGGATCCCCAGGTCCCCCTTGGAGGATGGCATCCTTACGTCTTCAGGAACGTATCCAAACATGTATCCAAACGTATCCAAAGGGCTGGAACACCTTCCCTATGAAGAAAGGTTGAAACGCTTAGGGCTCTTTAGCTTGGAGAAACGTCGACTGAGGGGTGACATGATAGAAGTTTACAAGATAATGCATGGGATGGGGAAAGTAGAGAAAGAAGTACTTTTCTCCCTTTCTCACAATACAAGAACTCGTGGGCATTCGATGAAATTGCTGAGCAGACAGGTTAAAACGGATAAAAGGAAGTACTTCTTCACCCAAAGGGTGATTAACATGTGGAATTCACTGCCACAGGTGGTGGTGGCGTCCACAAGCATAGCCACCTTCAAGAAGGGGTTAGATAAAAATATGGAGCAGAGGTCCATCAGTGGCTATTAGCCACAGTGTGTGTGTGTGTATATATATATATATATTTGGCCGCTGTGTGACACAGAATGTTGGACTGGATGGGCCATTGGCCTGATCTAACATGGCTTCTCTTACGTTCTTAAACCTTCCCATTTCTGCATCTGTAGCTGACCCACAGGACAAGGCTGCTTGCTTGCTTGCTTCCCAGTATACAAAGCCACCTTTTTTTTGGCCATCAACTCACAGCTGACTTGTGTCGACCCCATAGGGTTCCCAAGGCAAGAGATGCTCAGGGTTGGTTTGCCATTGCCTGCCTCCATGTCACACCTCCGGTACTCCTTGGAGGTCTCTCATCCTCATACTAATCAGGGCTGACCCTGCTTAGCTTCTGAGATCTAATGAGGTCAATCCACTTTGCCTGGTAGGAGGGCTTTTTTTTTTGAGCAGGAATGCACAGGAATGCAGTTCCAGCTAGCTTGGTGTTAAGGGATGTGGCCCAATATGCAAATGAGCTCCCACTGGGCTTTTTCTACAAAAAAAGCCCTGTGTGAAACCATGGTGGCATCAGGGGTGTGTGGCTAATATGCAAATAAGTTCCTGCTGGGCCTTTTCTATCGAAAAAAGCCCTGCCCATTTGCCACCAAGAAGGCCACAATCTACCTGCCTCGTCTTTCTCTTTAGTCACTCACTGGTCCAGGTGATCCAATGACGTGTTTCATGGAAAGCGCAATTTTCTTTTTCCCAGGCAACAGGAAGCTGACAATAAGAATAATTTGTTGGTGAAATGTTGATAAAACTCCAGTTATTGCAAGCAGTAAATTAAATATGGACGCTTTTCTACCTTTATTTCCCACCCAGGGAACAATATCCACTCGCAGCACACTCCGCAGAGAGGCAGGCATATAGAACGATCCATCAGAGTCAACAGTCTCACCGCCAAGCCTATAAAAATTAAGGAATAATTTTTTTCGGGGTGATAAAAGGTTTTACGGATGCCGAAAACGAAAGCCACCCAAACTGTTCCTGCCCTGAGGAGATGGCTGCACGGCTGCAGGATGAGGAAAAGAGGGATTTCTCTCTCCCCCCCCCCCATTTTTAATTTGCCAAAGCCTTGTAGGTGACAGAAAAAAGGGAGAACAGCATTTCCAAATGGCTGGCTTCATTACATCTTCAAAATAACAGTAATTTGCTTAGCACAGGAAACAGTCGAGGGCAGGAGAGAGATGTAACATTTCAAGAGCAATCACACTGGGCTTGTCACTCGCGGTGAGAACCAGCTTTGCAGCCTTATTTATTTATTTATTTATTTGTTAGTTTGTTTATTTGTTTGTTTTTATGTAACCTGTTGTGTGCTGGATTCACACTTTGGGCAGAGGAGAAGAAGAAGAAGACTGCAGATTTATACCCTGCCCTTCTCTCTGAATCAGAGACTCAGAGCGGCTTACAATCTCCTATATCTTCTCCCCCCACAACAGATACCCTGTAAGGTGAGTGGGACTGAGAGAGCTCTGATAGAAGCTGCCCTTTCAAGGACAACTCCTGCCATAGCTATGGCTAACCCAAGGCCATTCCAGCAATTGCAAGTGGAGGAGTGGGGAGTCAAGTGAGAGTCCGCTTCCTTTTTTTTTTTTTTTATAAAATGCACACAGGAAGGCTCAAATTTTTGTGAGAAACAAATCAGCAAAATTCATCCAAGGCTGTTGAAGGCCTCAAGCAGTCTGTCACAGAGGAGGCTGCCTGCTGCATCTCTGTGGCCGTTTTCGCACTAGCGTTTACTCCGGCGTAGCACCCCATTTACCTCCGGATCTTTTCCTGGTTTTCGCACCTATTGCTCCAGCGCTGTGGTTTGCTCCGGTGCTGCAGGGGTTTCACGCCGGAGTATCTTGATCCACCTGCTTCCGGAGTTTTTGAAAACCTCCGGATCCACTCCGGATCCACTCCGCGGAGTTTGCTGTGGGAAATCCATCCACGCCGGATCGACTGCTTTGTGGGCGTCACCCTCTCCCTTTCCGTCCTCCCACCCCATCCACCCCCTTGGCCAATCATCAGCCCTTCGCGGCGCTTCCCAAAAGTGCCCGCACGGCCATTTTTTTTTAACTTCATATTTCTTGCGTAATAGCGATATTATTGCTTTTCCGCTGTTGCGTTATTTCGTTATTTCGTTAGGTCCCCATTGCAGCTGCAAGCACCAGCCGGGGAGGGGGAAGAGCGCGGAGGAAATCCCAGCTTCGCCACCCGGGAGGGAGCGAGGCTGGGAAGGGAAGAACCTGCCACACACACACACACTAGTGCTGGGAGGCTTAAATGTAAAAGCTTTCTCCAGTTTGAACAACGTGTAGTGTATCGCCATAACCATTTCGTTATAACGCAACCATTTCATTATGGCGCAACCATTTCGTTAGTTCGTTAGGTCGCCGTTGCAGCTGCAAGCGCCAGCCGGGGAAAGGGCAGAGCGCGGAGGAAATCCCAGCTTCGTCACCCGGGAGGGAGCGAGGCTGGGAAGGGAAGAACCTGCCAAACACACACACACTAGTGCTGGGAGGCTTAAATGTAAAAGCTTTCTCCAGTTTGAACAACGTGTAGTGTGTCGCCATAACCATTTCGTTATAACGCAACCATTTCATTATGGCGCAACCATTTCGTTAGTTCGTTAGGTCGCCGTTGCAGCTGCAAGCGCCAGCCGGGGAAAGGGCAGAGCGCGGAGGAAATCCCAGCTTCGCCACCCGGGAGGGAGCGAGGCTGGGAAGGGAAGAACCTTCCACACACACACACACTAGTGCTGGGAGGCTTAAATGTAAAAGCTTTCTCCAGTTTGAACAACGTGTAGTGTGTCGCCATAACCATTTCATTATGGCGCAACCATTTCGTTATAACGAAATAGCGTTAGTCCACGCAGCCAGCGGAGGCGACTGGGGACACCCAGACGACTCCGCGGAGCGCGCTGAGCACCCGCCAATCACCATCAGTGGTGGGAAGTTGACATCCAGATTCTCCACTGTGAATGCTTCTGTTAACACATAAAGGGCTGTGGAGGATGCTACAGCTGCAGCCAATCCATAAGCAGAAGCGGCACACGTGACGCTCTTGTTACGTTGTTACGTAGTTACGCAACCAGACTTGCGCTTAAAAAAAAATGATTGACAGGGCATCGAACTCAAGTCGATGCTAGTGCGAAAACGATTTGAGCCGGGGCTTCATGGAAAGCGACTCCACTAAAGAGGCAATGTGCGAAAACGAGAAAAATGATCCGGACATAATTGCGCCGCGGAATAAGGGGAGCAAACGCTAAGTGCGAAAACGACCAGTGTAATTTATTGCCCTGACCTTGCACTGGGCAGGAGAAACCATTTGGTTGTGTCAGGGCATGAGGTGTGATCATGACTCCCCTGTTGACCTTGGGGGTCTGGGTCTCTCCCTCCACCTTGCTGACTCCCTGTTGCCTGATATGACCAACACTTTCTCCAGGGAGTTGAGAATGGAGTTCAAGGGTAGTCACTATTATATCTAGCACTTTCCATGTGGAGAGAACTCTACGCTGATCCTAGGAAGCATTTCGAGCTCAAGCAGTACATTACTAAAAACTCAGCATACAGCATCTTCAGTCTCTTAGAGAGGTGGTCTAGCCAGACCAAACCACTTTCCTCTCAAGAACTAACTCAAGAATAATGATGCCCCTCACGTGCAGTCCTCAGCAGTGGGTTTGTCCTCTACATCTGGAAGTCGCTCCTTTGTCTCACATGAGCTTCCTCTTCTTCCTCTCTCTTTTTTACAAACACAAAAGTCATTTATCTATTCATTAAACAATTAAGTCCAGCTGGGACTTGTTTTCTGTGTGGGAGAGGAAACCCCTCCTGCAGCATTCCAGCACCAGGTGAAACAAAGGTACGACAAGCTAGAACTATAAACTCCTTGTGGCATGGTGCTGTCAAAAAGGAAATATACAGAAGCCTATTGGTGGTTCACCACCTGCCTCCTCAGACGTACAAAGGCCTTCTGCAATTGCCACTACATAGTGCTGATATTACACTGCCTCAAAAGTATCAGTTGGTTTGCACGTTTCTGATCCAACAATATTGGAGTTTCCTGAAAGAGAGACCCTAGATCTTGCACTTCACAACTTACCTGAACATGACAAAGTACTTATGAATGTGGTAGAGGACGCAGTTGATTGCCTTTCTGGGATGGTGAGTAGAGATATAGTGTGTGGTGACAGTGAAGACAGTGTGACAGTGAAGATGGAGATAAAGGCGTCATAGGTGGTTTGGTGAGTGTGGTGGACAATGAAGAGGGACATCTTGAGTTGGCAGAGATTGCAGGTGTGCAGATGGGGGGAGAGCAGCAGTGTAGAGAAGAAACATCAACGTGAGTTTCTGGTTTATGGACTCGATGACTGTCCAGTTTGTCCAGTATGTAAAGGTCATTTTGGGAAGCCTAACACCCTTAAATTGCAAATCACTGGTGTACAAGAAAGTGCTGAGGTATGATTTGTTTGCAGGGAGAAAACTCAATCAGTTTTAGTCCATTTGTCTAAGTGAAAAGGACCAAAGGACAGCAAGAAACTAGGTACATTTTGTTGTATGGTATGTATGTGAGAGAAGGTTCTTAACACAGGCGGGTCTCTCCCACCACTGAACTTCCAAGAGAAAAGAAGACAGGATGATGATATGATGATGATTTTGACTTAACCAATCTCTCCATCCCAGCTAGTGCTGGGCTCTGGGAAATGTAAAAAGGTAAAGATAGTCCCCTCTGCAAGCACTGAGTCGTTACCGATGTACAACAGCATTAAATACAGACATGTAAAAACCAATAACATCAATTAAAATAGCAATTTATAAACTCTAACGGCTTCCTGTTAAAATTTTTCCCATTCAGATTTCCAGATGCTGCATTGAGGGGGAAAGACCCCAAGAGGGCAAGGAGGGGGAAGGAGAGGTGCCAACTCGGCAACTGTTGCTGTCTGTAATCGAAAGCCTGGTGGAACATCTCTGCCTTATGCGGAACTGTAAAAGATCTTGCAGAGCCCTGGTGTCCTCTGGCAGAGACTTCTACCCGGTTGGGGCCAGGACTGATAAAGCCCTGGCCCTTGTCGAGGACAGCAGGGCCTCTTTAGGGCCAGGGATCACCTGTAAGTTTCAACCAGTAGAGCGTCATGCTTTTCCAGGAACATAGCAGAGGAGGCAGTCCCGTAGATAGATATGACCGATTAAAAGAAGTGATGCAAATAAAGCCATCTGCGAAGGGCCAGCCCAACAGTTGCCAGTCCAATGGAGAAGCTGAATTCCTAACAGAACTGGAGGAGAAATATGAAGGGCAAAATTTCATAAGAAGAAGTCTGGAGCAGATTTGCTTGGCAAGACTGCAGAACAGATGGCTGACAACGAGAAGTCTCCTTCGTCATATAGCGAGCGCCCTAAATATTGAAGAAAAGATGGAGCAAGTCGTGGAGAGGCAGAAGGAAGAGCACATTAGCCAAGAAGTGTTGGTTGGTAGGCTGACATCTAGTGTACTAAGTAACTTCTTAAGAGTCCTGGAAGTCTGTGTGGGTAGAGATGGTGCTGTGCAGAAGGTGGTTGCTTATACGATTGAGCTCGGGTGCCTGACAAATGGAAGAGCTTGCCATGTCAAGGAGGTGGAATTGAGTGGTTGAGTTGATAGGATTAGCAATGCTTGGGTAATAAATAATCAGGGGTTCTCAGGGTGGCCTTACCTTACACACTGAAGCTTTGCATGATCGTGCTGCTTGGGAGAGTTTCTTGGCAGGGGTGCAAGAGATTGCGTTCCAAGTGGTAGGAAGTGTGATGCTATGTTTGAATCTTGCTCCCACACAATTGGACACTACCCAGCAGTGCAGAATGTGCAAAGACTCCAGGATAATAAATTTTGTTCTAGTCTGGCTAGAGAAAGTAAGAAGAAGAAATGAATTGTCCACTCTGAGCTGCACTTTGGAATGGTGGAGGGAGAAACGTGAAAACCTGACTTGATGTTTGTCCAAGGACTGAATACTCTTGGCGATTGATGTCACAATAAGGCTTGACTATCAGAGGAAAAGTCTGAGAAGGCCGCAAAAGACATGGTCAGATACAATTTGTCAAGTACTGCACAATCGCCATCAATGATGATCTCTATGACTGTGAAACCATAGGAAATTTATTCACTTAATGAAGAAGTAGAACTGGATCCCCCAGGTACAGACAGTTAGATATATTGGATGGTCCAGACTGTTACAAGTTTAAACCTTTTTTCCTCTACCAATGAAGCATCCCCGTTCCCTCCCTTACTGCGATTTCCATATTTCCAGTTAGAACAAGTTACTTTAAAATCAATAGTCGCTGAATGTAGGTGACCTTGATGCTTAGCATACCACATAACTCAGGATGAGAAAAGGTTACGTTTCACAGACGAAACATATTTGATTAGCTTACCAGCTATTCTAGCAACATAGCAAAGAGATTACAGTGGTCTGGACCCGAAATGGAAGTGCTCATGGCAAGAAAAAATGAATTCTTGACATTACTGTAGACTGGAGGGACAAGTTAAGAGTTTGACTGTAGCTGCAGAAATGTAGGTTTTCCTGTGGGCATGGGGGGAGGGGGGGGCTCCTTTCCTGCTGACAATGACAAGCTTTTGGACCAACTTGGAATCCCCAAAGAAAGAGTGGAACAGGATTGCTAAGCTTATCAACAGGAGAACACTACTATATTCTATAGATACGGTTCATGCCTTTATGTATTGATTTGCTGGTAGAACAAGAGGGCTCCCCATGCTGAGAAGTGGTTCTTTCTTGTATATGCCCTATGGTGAGCACTGTTATAGCTATAGTTATTTATTATATTTGAATGGGTACATAATTTTTTACCATTATTAAAATTATAATCTTCTAAATAAATTATTATTTCTCATAAAGGAGTTAATTGGATTGTATTTAATAAGGCTTTCCCTGCTGTTATATAGTGATTCTAAGCCCTCTGTTGCTACGGACGAGTCTGAATAATGGTGGGAATCTTGTGATGGTGAAAACTATCCTACACGTATCATCTTTTTTTTTTTAAATGGGGTTTTTGGATATTTTTATGTGCATGTGCATGTGTGGGTGTGTAAGTGTGTGTGGGCACCCGGAAGTCATGGTGACTTCTGGTGACTGAGGCTGCAATTACACATGCACACTAAAGAGAGCCAGTTTGGTGTAGTGGTTAAGTGAGTGGACTCTTATCTGGGAGAACCGGGTTTGATTCCCCACTCCTCCACTTGCAGCTGCTGGAATGGCCTTGGGTCAGCCATAGCTCTCGTAGGAGTTGTCCTTGAAAGGGCAGCTTCTGGGAGAGCCCTCTCAGCTCCTACCCACTTCACAGGGTATCTGTTGTGGGGGGAGAAGATATAGGAGATTGTAAGCCGCTTTGAGTCTCTGATTCAGAGAGAAGGGCGGGGTATAAATCTGCAGCCTTCTTCTAATGCACTTTCAATCCGCTTGATTTTGCCAGTTCACACAGTAGAATCCAGTTGGAAAGTGCATTGAAAGTGCATTATTTTGGGTGTGTGATGACAGCCTGACCCCTACAGGGGGCCTGGAGGATATTCAGAGAGGCGGCTGAATAAAGCCTGCCCCTGCCTCCTGACTGCTGGTACTCCAAGGAGGTCTCCTTTCCATGTACTTGCCAGCATCGGCCCAGCTTAGCTTCCAAGATATGATCAGATTGGGCTTGCCGGGGCTATCCATGTCAGGGCTGTGTATATGCTTTCTGATGCCTGCTCTTTCCTGAGGAAGTCACTGGCACTGACCGAATGTAAAACAGATAATGGATGGGCCACTGGGGAATGCCCAACCCCACTTAACCTGAAATAAAGAATACAGTGTGTGTATTCTAATTTAATAACTAATCAGAGTTCTGGTTCTCCTGGACCATGACTGATGCCCTATCTGCTGTACCTGCTGGTGTCTCCAGTGAAATGATCTCATGGAAACAGACCCGTTCTCTTTTCACATGAATGACTTAATGTTGCATTGATTTAAGCTTCGGTTTCAAATCCAACCTAGATTTAAAGAATAAAAGTGCTGCTGTGCAGAACCATTTGAAGGATGTGTCGTGTAGAAGCCCATGGCACAAGAGAAAGGAAGCCCACATCTGTTATAAGTCAGCAGGGAATCTGTCTCATGCCTTCCCTCTCCCCTTAGGAGAAGCCATGTTGGATCCAGCCAATGGCCCATCCAGTCCAACACTCTGTGTCACACAGTGGCCAAAAAAAAAACAACTGCCATCAAGAGGTCCACCAATGGAGCTAAAAGCCCTTCCACTGTGCCCCCCCAGCACAAGAATACAGAGCATCACAGCCCCAGACAGAGAGTTCCAACAATAAGCTGTGGCTAATAGCCACTGATGGACCTCTGCTCCATATGCTTATCCATTCCCCTCTTAAAGCTGTCTATGCTTGTAGCTGCCACCACCTCCTGTGGCAGTGAAAACTTGCAGCCCTAATCTGATTAAAGTTGAAGGGCCCATCTCTCCTGCGCTGCTTCCTTTGGCTTTGAAGCCACTTGGCCATCATATATAATGACAGCAAGAGCCCTGGCTTGATGTGGATTAGACTGTCTGCCATTGCCTCTCCGCTGTGACCTCACTGCCCAAGATCCCACTGGACAGAGTTTTCGCCAAGAGGTTGTTCACTAGAGAGCCTTGAATCGGGATTACTTTCGCCAAGCATCTGAGCCCTGGAAGAAAAGGTGGGTGGATGCTACTCCAAGGAATAATCCTCCATGACAAATTACTGTTGCAATTGACCCAGCTCAAGTTAGAAACAGAATCCCAGACTTTGAGGGGAAGCGGGGGGAGTTCTATTGGCTGAGGTGGAACCTGCTGTCTGTTGAAATGGCTCTTCCTCATGATCGGAAGGCACACAAGAGGAAAAGCAGGTTGCAGCCTGGGAATCTGGAAAAGTCCTATAGGGAAGGTCTCTTTTCAGCAGCGGATAGGATCCTATGGGTCTCAAGCCACATCTGGCTCAGTGCAGAGGCAAATATGGCTTTTATAAGAAAAGAAGAAGAAGACTGCAGATTTATACCCCGCCCTCCTCTCTGAATCAGACACTCAGAGCGGCTTACAATCTCTTATAACTTCTCCCCCTACAACAGACACCCTGTGAGGTAGATGAGGCTGAGAGGGCTCTCACACCAACTGCCCTTTCAAAGACAATTCCTGCAATAACTATGGCTGACCAAAGGCCATTCCAGCAGCTGTAAGTGGAGGAGTGGAAAATCAAACCTGGTTCTCCCAGATCAGAGTCCGCCCACTTAACTAGTACAAAAGAAATATTTAAGTTAGGGCATATTGGTGGGGTAGGTGGGGTGCTAGACTAACCAGTATGTGAAAGAAAGGGCAGGCAAATGTTAGTATGGGCCTGAAAGGCTTCTTAGAGATACTTTGCAAAAAAGGAAATGATAAAAGCTTAGGGGGAGGTATCAAAGATTTCAGGTTTTCACGGCTGGTAACATCATTAGGGTTTGTAGAATCTTTCGGGATCAAGTGCTGTGTTCTACTGGAGAAAGTTTTCCTTCCAGACGTTTCGTTCTCAGCTGCAGAGAACATGCTCAGTGGCGTTGCAGCCGGAGCAGGCGCTCAGACCTTCTTGGCTGCTGTGCTCCACTCAATGCACAGCAGCCAAGAAGGTCAGAGCGCCTGCTCCGGCTGCAACGCCACTGAGGATGTTCTCCGCAGCTGAGAACGAGACGTCTGGAAGGAAAACTTTCTCCAGTAGAACACGGCACTTGATCCCGAAAGATTCTACAAACCCTAATTTAGGGGGAGGTGTTTGTGAATTTCCTGCATTGTGCAGGGAGTTGGACTAGATGAACCTGGGGGTCCCTTTCAACTCTATGATTCTATGAAAAGTGGACAGTAGCCAGTAATCCCAGTTGGAATCATGTGCAGATTTATGCCGGTGTGCTGAAGCAATTGTACAAGGTGCTCCTGTGTATATTTATGACTTACTGTGAGACCTCTCATGGGCTACTTCCTCATCAAGGACTTGCAAGAACCAGTGTTCAAACTGCAAAAATGTTATGGATTATCAATCAGCGTGTCAGCTATCAGTAAGGTCAAGTTGTATTCTTTCAGTTATATAAACGGGCTTTGTAATACTGGCTGTTTATTAAGCCCTCGCTCTGAATGTTGGCATGGCTTGGGTCTTTAACGGAAAAAGGTTTTGGGGTGGGTGGGAATGGCTTTGGTTCCTTTCAGGACTTTCCTTCCATGTCAGCTGGAGAGTTCATTATTTCCAAAGTCTAACTTCAAGGTACACCAGGAACACTATTCTCAAGTATGTACCCAGGAAACATGAATGCTTAATTCTATATAAAATGAACTTTTCACATGAGAGATGATATGAAGAACCATCATGGCCAGATTCTGGATGCTCCTGTTTTGGAGGAGACCCTAGCATTTTGAAATTCATGAACATATCACCCTGTAGGCCTTCTTGGTAACCGAAACTGTAAGACACACTTCTATACATTCCTCCACCAAACAGTCCTCAAGGACTCTCCTTGACCTGGGACTGTACTCAACCTATCAGTGGTCCACAGGATTTTCTCCTGCTACCATTACTTTTGGTGGCTTCTCTGTAGAAGAAGAAGACTGCAGATTTATACCCTGCCCTTTTCTCTGAATCAGAGACTCAGAGTGGCTTACCATCTCCTATGCCTCCCTTCACAACCGACACCCTGTGAGGTGGGTGGAGCTGAGAGGGCTCTCACAGCAGCTGCCCTTTCAAGGACAACTCCTGCAGCAGCTATGGCTAACCCAACGCCATTCCAGCAGCTGCAAGTGGAGGAGTGGGGGAATCAAACCCGATTCTCCCGGATAAGAGTCCGCACACTTAACCACTACACCAAAACTGGTGGGACCCTGAGCTCCCCCCAGCACGACACTCAAGGCAGAACCTGAGAGCACTTTATTTAGGAGCCAGTCTTTCTTCCTCAAAGCCAAACTTGAGAAACATACCTCCTTGGAGGGTCATAGCCAATCTCCTAACTATGGGGCTATCAAGAGCCAGCATGGACACCCCCAGATGGAAATTCACTCTGGGACCTGCCTCACATTCAGAAGAACACTTGATGAGATCAGGTATGCTGCTGCTGTTCCCCTCCAGTGGCACCTTGCCTTCTTCATGGTTGCCTCCAGGCTGATCTATGCCCCTGGAATTTTATACCACTGGTCTTCCCTCTCACAGCAGTCCTGGGTGCTATCTATCACACTAACAGGCAGGCCTTAAGAGAGGCTGGTGATTTCCTCCAAACCAACAGGGACTTCTATTACTTTCTTGCTGGATCCAGTTTTTTAATGTATATTTCAGTGTATGTGAATCGTTAATTTAAATAAGAACAGCTATTTCTGAGTTCAGAAGTTTTCACTGACTTATAATGAACACCTTCCTTAAATAAGTAATAGCCGCCCTTAAGTAACTGTGTTATGCACCCTGCAAACCACTGGAGGAAGACAAGGAAGCCTAAGCATGACAAGCTGTCTAAGCATGAGGGAGGGCATGAAAAAAATGCACCAGGGAGCATCTTGGATAAGACAAATGGGCAGCATCTGAAGTGGAGCCACTTTTTAGGGGCTCTTAAATTGCCACCAATTATTTTTATATCAGGGCTTTTCCTAATCTAACAAAAGTCTTTAATTAGTTATATGCAGAGCTTTTTTTGTAGCAGGAATTCATTTGCATATTAGGCCACACCCCCTGATGTAACCAATCCTCCTGGAACTTACAGGAAGCCCTTTAGTAAGAGCCCGGTATGCTCTTGGAGGACTGGCTACATCAGGGCTGTGTGGCCTAATATGGAAAGGAGCTCCTGCTACAAAAAAAGCCCTAGTTAAATGCAACTATCCCAGTTTTTACAAAAACATTTTCTGGGAGTAAAATTCTTAGGTGGACTGTATCAATACTTCTGGGGGAGAAGAAGATATTCGATTTATATCCCACCCTCCACTCCGAATCTCAGAGTCTCAGAGCGACTCACAATCTCCTTTATCTTCCTCTCCCACATCAGACACACTGTGGGTGGGTGGGGCTGAGAGGACTCTCACAGCAGCTGCCCTTTCAAGGACAACCTCTGCCAGAGCTATGGCTGACCCAAGGCCATTCCAGCAGGTGCAAGTGGAGGAGTGGGGAATCAAACCGGTTCTCCCAGATAAGAGTCCACACACTTAACCACAACAACAAACTGGAGTGAGTGGATACACTGCCCTGTGCTGGCTAAATCTCTGTATCTCTATAAATTGTTTTTTCCAGAGCTGGAGAAATGTCTAAGGGCTGGTTCACACATTTCAAAGTACACAGGTTGACTCTTGGCTACCCTACCTATGTAATGGTCAGGTGTGAGTTGCAGGTTCTCCTCAATTCTTGTATTTTGGGGTGGCCAATTTGGATTGGGAGTGTATCATGTGTGGGAAAGGGCTTCAACTTTCCCTACTGCATATTTTCCAGATCTGCAATGGTGTTAGGGGTCACTATTTTCCTCTTTGAAATGTTCCCTCCCTGAGACAATTTCAGTACTGGAAACCGGCACGTTGAGAGGAGGGGAAGGTGAAACCCCTCTCTTCGTGCATACCATGGTTCTTATCCTGATCGAGCAATGTACATATAAGAACTATGGAGAAAGCACAAGTCATGTCTGATTGTTACACAGGACAAGACCACAGGCCCAATTTATGTATTCCAGAATGCATGAATTGGCATCTTTGGAATCCATCGCTACCTTCTTATCAACCATGGTCCTGAATCCAGCTCTCATATGCTCTGTCCATGGTCCTGGTGGCTTGCTTAGCTGCCATTCAGAGCTCTTCGTTAATGGACCTGGGAACTGTCCATAGTCCTGAAACTCTGTGCTCTCCATCACTTTCACCCCTTGCCTTGGCCATTAAATCTACACTAGACTGCTTCTGACTTTGCTCACCAGCTCTGCTGCTTCTTGTGAGGCTCTGCTCCTTGTTGAACAGATGGCCAAAAATGGGACAGCTAGATAGATAGACACGCTTGGGCCTGTGCCCTGCAATTGCGGCCCACGGAGCATTTAGTGGCAAAGGTGCCCCTGTTTATTCGCTTCCAGGATGCCAAATCTGTTGCGCAGCCTGTAGATTTTCCAAATGACTAATCAATTATTCTTTATTAGGTTCATTCCCTTCATTAGTCATTTCTTCAATGCTTTCCATGCTTCATTAGCCCCTTCTCAAGTAACAGTGGATTTCAAGAGCCTCAAAGCACTGGATAATTCATTTTATTGGGCAATTTATTTTCTGGGTACATTTTTAAAGGTCAATTAATCAATCTAAATGGAAAGATGAACTATGGATCGCCACGCAGCTTCTCTTTTCACTTTCTGAACAGGAAACATCAGCTCCACACCGATACGGAGCCCTGATGTGTTTTTCTCCTTCCCGTGACACACGCAAAAAAGTTACCCTAATAAATGAGATTGCTTTATTGTGGTGTCCTGACCTGCAATGGCACTTTCACAATTAGCAGTGATTAGGTGCATAATTAAACAGATCGCTGGCTCGGAAGAGGAAAGCTGATGCGGTGTACACAACAAACAGAAGAGAGGAACGCTTGGCAGAAGATTGTTAAAGAAATGGAGAGCTCAGGTGAGGTTGGTATTATACATTCTGTCCAACATGTGGCTGCCGCTCAAAACAGCAGCCCTGAGAAACTGGTGTTTAATAATGCCAGACATACTATGCGATATTATGGTGTGTCCCCTTGCCCTTGCTAGTCACAGCCAATACAGTGGAGTTATATCACCAGGACTTTCTTTGAGCAGGAACACACAGGAACACAGTTCCGCCCGTCTTGGCATCAGGGGTTGTGGCCTAATATGCAAATGAGTTCCTGTTGGGCTTTTTCTTAAAAAAGCCCTAAATATCACTATGCAATGGAATCACATCTTGCAGTTTGCAGTTCTATTCTTTGTAGGGAGAGGGAGAGAAAAGTAGGGCTGCCAGTTTTGGTGGCAGCCACATGTCTCTGTGGTTGCCTCGTTCTGGTCTCAGGGACTTCTAAAAAACCACCATGATTTTTTCTTTCACTCCATCTTCTGAAACTATTTGAGATTCTGCCCTGACCTGAATAGCCCAGGCTAGCCCAATCTAATCAGATCTCAGTAGCTAAGCAGTAGCTAAGCCTTGGTTAATATTTGGATGGGAGACCACCAAGGAATACCAGGGTCATACAAGGAGGCAGACAATGGCAAACCACCTCTGAACATCTCTTGCCTTGAAAACCCCGTCAGCTGTGTCTTGATGGCACTTCCCGCCACTCTTCGAGAGATTCTCTCCCCCCTCCTCACTTAAATAGTTTCAGGGCTGTTCTTTCAACTCAATAGCCTGGACACGTCATCGTGAAAATCTCATGAGAAAGGACAGAAAATTTGCAGTTCCAATGATGAGCATCACTGAAGCAAGTCAGAGCTGTCCCCAGCCGCATCTCACAAGAAGGGGGACAAGCCTTATGGGAAGGATGTTTTGTGATGGATGCTGATCTACAGTGAAGCTAAAACCAAAAGGAGGAATGAGAGGGTCATTTTTCTCCCTCTGAAAAATGCTTTTGAGCCTTGAAGAACTTCAGAAATTCCAAAAATATCCATCAGGTCACTCCTCCCCACCTCCACAACTATGACCCCAATATGCCTAAAAAAAGCTTCCCTTGTAGGCAGAAGTACAAAGAAGGTCTTCAGGAAATTCCTGGAGATTTGGGGGCAGTCCCTAGAGAGTGGAATTTGGGGATGGAGCTTAACAGGAATGTGATGCCATCTGAAGCCGCTATTTCCTTCAGGGGAACAAATATTTGTACTCTGGAGCTGAATTTTAATTCTGGGGAATCTCCAGTTCTCAACTGGAGGCTGGTAACCCTCGGTGCAATTATTGCTGCTATGCTGAACTCAGAAACCAGTTTGGAAAGAGGGAGAGACAGAAACTCGATAACACCATTAGAAGAGGAGATCTTCAATGATCAAATGTATTTGATCCATCTATCACATTTTTGTACATCTAACTTTTCCCGCCAGGAGCTCAAAACAGCATGTCGGATTCTCCACCACTCCATTCAGTAAGTGATATCTCATTGAGATGGGGTCTAAGGAAGGAAAGAGGAGGACAAGAAAGTTTCACCCAAGTTCCACACCTAGGGGAAGGGGAAGAATGTCTGCTGTCATGTTCTCAGGGCACAGGCAGGCAGGAGTCCAAAGCTGGTCTGAGGTCAAAGTTCAGGAAATCAAATAGGAGCTGAGTCACCACAGCAAAATTGCAAACCAGAAGCAGAAGTCAGTGTCCAAAGCCAAAGGGTCAGGGTGCCAAGGAGTTCAAAACAGTCAAGAACTGGAATCAGGAAGGAGTGTGGATGCAAGCCAGGGAATCGACGTTGCTTCCACAAGGTTGACAAGTCCCGGGTGTGAGTTATATGGGAGCCTCAATCAGCCTGCTCCCTGTTGGCTGTGATTCTCCTAGTATTCAGGGCTAAGAGATCGGAAGCATTGGCATGCCTCGTGCCTGCGTTCTGAGAGTCTTTTCCGAAGATGGCTCCGCATTCTTGAGATGGGAGGGGGGGAGCTTGGAGGAGACGGATTGTCAACAGCCGCGCTGCCAGCGCTGGTGCCTGGAATGTGGAGAGAGTGATTGATGAGCCAGCTGTTGCTTCTTCGGCTGAGGTGGGTGAAGGCCGTTCTTCCTGGTCTGTTAACCCTTCCAGCTCCTCCTCCTCAGGGCTCATGACATCTGCTTTGTATACAGAGGGTCACAAGTTTGATCCCTGGCATCTCCAATCCAAAAGACCAGAGAAGCAGGTGATGGGAAAGACTTCTACCTGAGACCCTGGAAAGCTGCTGCCAGTCTGAGTAGACAATACTGATCTTAATGGACCAGTATAAAGTTGATTTATTCTACAATCATACACCCAAGAACATAGAAGCAGTCTTGCTGGATCAGACTAATAAACTACATCACTCAGTCTTCAGCCCTGGAAAACCTGCAAGCAGGCCACAAGGAATCAAGGCCTTCCCTTGTTGATGGCCCCCAAGGGCCTGTTTGATGTGGTGGTTAAGAGCGGCAGACTCTAATCTGGATAACCAGGTTTGATTCTCCACTCCTCTACATGAAGCTGCTGGGTGACCTTGGGCCAGTCACAGTTCTCTCAGAACTGTTCTCTCAAGAGAGCCAGTTTGGTGTAGTGGTTAAGTGTGTGGACTCTTATCTGGGAGAACTGGGTTTGATTCCCCACTCCTCCACTTGCAGCTGCTGAAATGGCCTTGGATCAGCCATAGCTCTCATAGGAGTTGTCCTTGAAAGGGTAGCTGCTGTAAGAGCTCTCTCAGCCCCACCCACCTCACAGGGTGCCTGTTGTGCGGGGGGGGGGGAGGTAAAGGAGATTGTGACCTCTCTGAGACTCTGAGATTCAGAGTATAGGGTGAGATATAAATCCAATATCATCTTCTTCTAAAACAGAGCAGCTCTTAGTCAGAATTCTCTCAGCCTCATATACCTCACAGGATGTCTGTTGTGAGGAGAGAAAAGGAAGGAGATTGAAAGCTGGTCTGAAACACCAAGTGAAGTGTAGGGTATAAGAAGAAGACTGCAGATTGATACCCTGCCCTTCTCTCTGAATCAGAGACTCAGAATGGTTTACAATCTCCTTTATCTTCTCCCCCCCACCACAACAGACACTCTGTGATGTAGGTGGGGCTAAGAGAGCTCTTACAGCAGCTGCCCTTTCAAGGACAACTCCTAAGAGAGCTATGGCTGACTCAAGGCCATTCTAGCAGCTGCAAGTGGAGGAGTAGGGAATCAAACCCGGTTGTCCCAGATAAGAGTCCTCACACTTAACCACTACACCAAACCAACCTCTCCGCCTCCTTCTTTTCCTCCAGTTTGTTTTTAATGGCTTGTTTTATTTTAAATATTGTGGTGCTTTTAATGGCAACCCACCCCAAGCAGGGCTCTGAAGACTCTGCCTTTCTCTGCTCCATGGGGGCCCAAAGCAGTTTACATCATTGTTCTCTCTTCTGTTTTATTCTCACAACAACCCTCAGAGGTAGGTCAGACTGAGAGACTGACCTGAAGTCATCCAATGAGCTCCCATGGCACAGTGGGGCTTCAGTCCTGGGTCTCCCAGATATTTGTCTGGCACTGTAACCATTACACCACGCTGGCTCTCTATAAATTACACCAGCTTCCTGCCCTTAGCCATGACCCCAGAAATCAGGGCTAGTTTTCTGGGCACCACATGCAACTGGGCATCTGTGGATATTTGCCCTCTAGCCCGCTGGGTGACGGCTTGTTCTGTTGCTTCAGAAGGCACAGAGAGCCCTGCCTGTCAATGTTCAGACGCAGAGAGAGGAAGTCAGACGGACAGTGTGTGTCTTGGCAGAAGCCTGCCGAGGAAGCTAAGTAATTCATTTCACTTTGGATTAATAGCTTTGCGCTGAAGTCACAGCTCAGCACTGCCTTTAGGGCTGTTCTGAAGTGGGAATCTTTTGGTTGGCAGACACCGACAGAGAACAAATGTGCGTTGACTGGGAGGTGTATCAGAGCAACACCAACGAACCTGAAGGAAGGCGGATGGCAGTTATCGCTGCGAAGCGGAGCTGCAACTTTCTAAGCTGATGTAACTCTGCTTAGGATGGCACTGTGAATGTGGGGATGGCTGATGTGCAGTGCAAAGTCTGTGGCTATGGTTGAAGACCAATTAAGATCTGAGTTTTGGAAACTGGAGGAGGAATGTACATACACTCTAATAATGTCAAGAGGTGTTTTGGTTGGAGGCCGTCTGACTGAGTGATAAATAATATATTTAGAATGCTTGATCCTTGATTGTAATGGGTTTCTAAGTATCAACAAGGAATGAGCAAAATAGGTTATGTGGAAATTATGAGCTTCGTGATTGGTTTCCAACTTATCTGCATTAGGATTGCTTCCTTCATAGCATTCTTGAAGTCTATATCATACCAGCGGGGCTGCAGAAGTCCCTAGAGTGGCTTGCAACATGCTCATTTTTTAAAAATGTGTCAAGTGAAATCAATTGCATTAATAACAGATTAGTTGCATCAGGACAACCACAATCAATGGCAGTCGAAAATACCTCCAAGAACCAGATTTTTAAAAAAATCATTTATATTCCACTGTTTCACCCCCCCCCCCAATGGGGATCCAAAGTGACTAACACGATGATCCTCTTCTCTATTTTATCACCACCACCACCATGACAACAACCCTGTGAGGTAATTAGGCTGAGAGTGTGTGACTGGCCCAAGGCCACCCAGCAAGCTTCCATGGTAGAGCTGGGATTCGAACCTGGGTCTCCCAGGTCTCAGTCTGACACTCTAGCCATTGTACCACACTGGACAAAAATATCTATTATTAATGGCCTTCTCCAACATCTAGTAACACAAATCTACAAAGACCACTTGAGATCTCAGGGAAAGCAGTGACATGATACAGTGCCATCACAGAGGAGACAGTGTCCTTGTGCCCTCCAATGTGACACAAAACCAGTAATTGAAGCAAGATGACAATAGTGCATGGGAAGGCCCACAGAGAAGGAGGAGTTGCTTGAGCTACTCAGACTCCAGCCATTTAAGGATGCATGGTATTATGTATTTTAATAAGATCAATTTTACATAATTATAGTCAAAAGTTAATAACAAAAATATAGCAATAACAAAAATAACCAGCAAAATAGTGATGAAACTGCTAGAGTATGCCACTGTCTCATGGGGGGTGGGGAGGTAGGAGAAGCAGGAATGCCATCCAGATGGAAGACCATTGCTGTTCTCAACCAAACACCTGGCAGAACATCTCTGCCTTACATGCCCAGCAGAACTACATTAAGTCCCACAAGGCACAGATGTTAGTTCCACCAGGCTGTGTCGGGAGCCAAGAACACCCTGGTCCTGGTGGAGGACAGCTGGATGTCTCTTTGGCTAAGGACCACCAGCAAATTCTTATCCACCAAGCGTAACACCCTTAAATATGTCTTTAAATTGTGCCTGTGATTTGACTAGGGATGCCAGTGCAGCTCTTGCAGCACAAGCTGTATTTATGCCCTGAAGCTTAAGAAATGGGCCGTTACACACTGAACATGAAGGCAATGGCCAGAGGGACTTTAAAGTGGCCCTACAAAACAGACCGCTCTGGAGGTTATCTGGCCTTGTGTAGTCACAGCAGCCCTTTTGAGGAGCAGGTGGTATTTCAGTCAGCTCTGGCCATGGATACTCCCTGGGCTTCCAGAAGCAGAGATAGGTCCAAGCATGCTCCTAAACTGCATGCCCAATTCTCCAGTGATGGTGCAATCCCAAAAAGATGCTCACCCATGCCCCAATCCACTGGACCTCTCCCTTTCAAAATATCCTAAATTTAATGTAGCAGTTAATTTTAATTTTAATGTAGTGGTTAAGTGTGTGGATTCTTATCTGGAAAAACCGGGTTTGATTCCCCACTTCTCCACTTGCAGCTGCTGGAATGGCCTTGGATTAGCCATAGCTCTCCTTGGAGTTGTCCTTGAAAGGGCAGCTTCTGTACGAGTTCTCTCAGCCCCACCTACCCCACAGGGTGTTTGTTGTGGGAGAAGGAGATTGTAAGCCACTCTGAGACTCTGATTCAGAGAAAGGGTGGGGTATAAATCTGTGGTCTCCTTCTTCTTCTGAGTACCCCCTCTGCTTACTCCTTTGCCTTGAAAGCCCCTGGCTGGGGTCATTGTAAATTGCCTGGACTTGATGGCTCTTTACACACACACAGACAGACAGACATATCCAAGAGGGGGGCTTTGGAACCTTGCTTAAAATTGCTATTTCAACAAGAAATTTGCTGTTTGAACAGTGCCCCTGAAAGTTCTGGGGTACTCTTTGATGCACTAGAGCCTTCTGGAGGGGATCAGAAAGACAAAAAAAGCACACCAAAGGCCAGAAGCATGTGTCCCAAGCCACCAATCCATGAGAGCTCACCATCACTCACAAGGAACGTGCCTGGACACCTCTCGCATTCATTTCTTGATTTGTTGGTTTCCCGCTAAGTCCTTTGAAGGTGAACCGTGCTTAGTAAACAAGCATCTGGCCACAGACTTTGCTGAGGTTTTTTTGAAAATAGAAGCGATCAGCTATAAATAAACTGGTAGCACAGCTTCTGCCAGGATTTGGGGGAGAAAAAGCTGGAGGCACTTAAAGAAAACGCGTATGTCATCTACCTTTCAAGGCACCCCCATCCTGCCAGTCTCCCTTTCAAATTTCTGTCGAGTGGTTTAATTTTTTCAGAGGTGGATTTTTCAGAACAGTGATTTATGGTGGTGTAAGCACAACAGAGCAGCACTCCAGTGGCCACTTTGGTTCTTGATCACTTTCTGAGCTTCATTCAAGGTTTCCAAAGACCTAGGCTGCCTGGACCTCAATCCCAAGGACAGCATCCCTGTTTTTCTCTTACAACATCATCATTAAGATTAGCCAGGAACAAGGCTTTTTTGTAGCAGGAACTCCTTTTGCATATTAGGTCACATGCTCCTGATGTAGCCAATCCTACGAGAGCTTACAGTAGGTCCTGTAAGAAGAGCCCTGTAAGCTCCTGGAGGATTGGCTACAGCAGGGATATGTGGCCTAATATGCAAAGGAGTTCCTGCTACAAAAAAAGCTATGGCCAGGAATATCTGCCATGTAGGTCTCCAGTTATGCCCAGAAGAGCACTCCACAATAGATGCTCTTAATGGCTACCCATCAATTTTGGAATTCTTTCCCCCCTAGAGAGTTGCTGATGCCTGAACCTGTGTGTCTTTGGAAACAGAAGCAGAAGAAAAGGAGGAGGAAGAGGATGAGAAGGAGATTGGATTTATTCCCCATCCTTCATACAGAGTCTCAGAATGGCTTACAAACGCCTTTCCCTTCCTCTCCCCACATCAAACACCTGGTGAGGTGGGTGAGTCTGAGAGAGCTCTGAGAGAACTGCTCTTGAGAGAACAACTCTGAGAGAACTGTGACTGACCCAAGGTCACACCAGCGGGCTGTATGTGGAGAAGTGGGGAATTAAACCTGGTTCTGTCAGATTAGAGTCTGTGCTCTTAACCACTACACCAAATTGGCTCTTTGCTGGAAGTCAGGCCCACTTCTGATGGACAAGAAAAGACTAGAATCATTAGCATACCATTACACTGGGGGCATGATGGGTAATAATTCTGTTCAGTACAAAATAACGGTATGGTCGGCACCAATACTCCCTCTAAGCTGTGGAGTCTTGTGAGCAAAAATTCTCCTTCATGAGCTACTGGCATTAAAGTTGTGAGCTACTGCATGTATTAGTTGGTGCTGGGGCCATTTTTCCTGAGCTAAGACAAAAATGTGTGAGCTGGAGGCTAAAAATCTGTGAGCTAGCTCACACTAACTCAGCTTAGAGGGAATACTGGTCGGCACTCAAAGGTTATATAGCTGAACCCTCTTAGAGTTGGCAGGATCCACAAAAGGTCATGGTGGAAGGTATCCCAGGGGCACACATCAACTGCCTTTACAACTAGCAAATGGTGCCTACTGGCATCTGAGTTTCAAGGGACAGTCTAGGCAACTTCTAGTGGCAGATTTTGGGAGTAGGATCCTTTGTCCCATCTGCCACTAGACAGTAGGGTTACCAGCTCCAGGTTGGAAAATACCTGGAGATTTTGAGGGTGGAGCCTGAGGAGTGTAGGATTTGAGGAGGGAAGGGACTTCAATGGGTCCTGGAGCCATAGAGTCCACCTTCCATAGAGGCCATTTTCTCCAGGCAAGCTGATCTCCATCACCTGGAGTTCAGTTGTATTCCCAGGTGATCTCCAGCCACCACTTGAAGGCTGGCTACCCTACCACACAGCCAGCCGCTCACCTGGCTGACTGTCAGTCCTGTCAAAGAGTCAGAGGAGGAAATCCTCCTTCCCCACTGCTTCCCTGGACCTCTTTAACAAAGGCATGGCAATCTCTCATGAGATTCCTTCTTCTTGTGAGAGTTTGGCTGCCATTTCTGGTCATCTGTTGCCAGGGCAACCAAAATGGTTGCTGAAGTCCTTGTTAGAGGAAGTAATCTCGTGAGAGAATTCAAGAAGCCCTATAGGGCATTCCTGGTTTGATGTGCTCCGTTTACAAAGAACAGGTCTGTGAAAAATTAAACAGCATTTTCTCTTCTGTCCAGGGGTCTTAAACTGAATTTCATTGTTTATTGGGCAGTTCAAAAGTTTGCTCCCTTCTCTAAATGACTTGACTGTTACCTTCCTCCAACAAGCTGTGCATGTTCCCCATATCTTAAAAACATCCTTGCAAAGTGGGATAGTTTCTCTCTCTCTCTGTGCCTGGCCTGACATCACCAAGTGGTCTTCATGGCAGAGAGAGGATTTGAATCCAGGTCTTGCCAGTAGTAGTCCAACATACTAACTCTTAGCTCACACTGGCTCTGAAGTACTAAATGTTCATCTGATTAACTGGTAGGACACTGAGGTCTATCTTCATATTTTCATTTTATTTGGAACTGTTAAACATCAAACATAAATGACAAGATCCTGCTAAAAGTAATCCCAAGTTCCTTGGGAAATAATGGAAAAAATCAGTCATAACTAACTGAAATGAGGGCTCAGTTATGAATCTGGCTTCCTGAATTTTAATTCATGGTTATCACGGAAGAGCTCAATGCATCTGTTCCATCTGGTTCTGTATTGAACACATGAAGCTGCCTTATACTGAAAGGCCAATGGTCTATCAGGGTTAGTAGGGTCTTCTCCATGCATACAGTGGTGGCAGCTCTCCAGGGTCTTAGGTAGAGGTCTTTCACATCACTTACTTCCTGATCCCCTTTTTAAAAGGGGAGATGCTGGGGATTGAACCTGAGACTTTCTGAACATAAAGCAGATGATGTTCTCCAGGTGAGCTGATCTCTGTCACCTGGAGATCAGGCATAATCCCAGTGGCTCTACTACTGAGCCACAGCCCACCCTATAAAGCCCTATGTCAAAGCAGCCAAGAATGAGGTGTGATATATTAAAAGTTGGGCTTTCAGGATTCTATCCAGGTAATGATTTGGGTGAAAGGTGGTGGTGAATACCTTTGGCAGAGCTCTCAAAGCCCTCATCCTACTCAAACATATTCATGAACGTATTATCTTGGCTAGCTGTATTGTCTTCTCATGGTGTAAAGTTGGGCTTTTCCCTCAACATCTGCTACCTGAAATCCTTTCAGCTGGAGGTGAAAGACCATGGCTTAGTGCTAGAGCACCTGCTCCATATGCTAGAAGTCCCCGGTTCTATCCCTGGCACCTTCAGTTAGAGGGATCTGCTAGTAGGTGATGTAAAAGGCCTCTGCCCATGACCCTGGAGAGTCACTGCCAGTGACAGCAGACAATACTAACCCTTATTGGTTTGTGTCATGTTAGGTGGTGGGGTCTGAACTTGGGAATATCGCCATGCAAAACAGGCCACTGAGCCGCAGCCCCATATGCCTTCGAAACAGACCATCAAAGCTGAGTAGTCTCATTTAAACTGCTGGGTGTGGGTGTTCTAGTGTTTGAAGGGTGATTCCCCCCCATATAATACTCTCAAAGTGAGTAATGTGTCCCATCAAATGACCCAATGAAGTTGCACCTTGGGGCTTTCAAGGCAACAGATGAGCAGAAGTGGTTTGCCATTGACTTCCAGTTTGGTGTAGTGGTTAAGAGTGGTGGACTCCAATCTGGAGAACCAGGTTTCATTCCTCACTCCTCCACATGCAGCTGCTGTTGTGACATTGGGTCAGTCACCGTTCTCTGAGAGCTGTTCTCTGAGAACTCTCTCAGCCCCACCTACCTCACAGGGTGTCTGTTGTGGGGAGGGGAAGGGAAGTGGATTGTGAGTCACTCTGAGACTCCAAGTGAAGGGCAGGGTATGAATCCAACTCCTCCTCCTCCTCCTCTTTCTCCTCCTCTCAGCCCCATCTTCCGTGGTAGTCTCCAGGGCTTTGTAGAAGCCTTTGTAGAAAAAGCCCAACAGGGACTAATTTGCATATTAGGTCACACCCCCAAGCCAGCCAGAACTGTGTCCCTGTGTGTTCCTGCTAAAAAAAAGAAAGCCCTGGTAGTCTCCCATCCAAGTACTGTCCTTTATTAGGTTCCAAGCTCTAATGGCAGTGGGCTATTCTGAGTTAATGGGGCTGCTACAAAACACTCCCTCCATGTAACAAAACTAGCACATCGGCCTGGTCAGTACAGAATATTGCCATGCACTCATACACCTGTCTGTGTCTCTCTCACTCTGTAGCGGGAAAAACCCTATTTATACGTTACCAATTTCAGCCGACGCAATCACAGAGACCGGAGACAAGATCAGGAAACAGCTTCTTTATTTAACGTGCACGGGCCCTCTGCACACGGGCGCCAGACTCTCAAGAGAGACTGGGCAACAAGCATAGAAAAATCACAGCTTTTATAGGCCTTCAGAGCCTCAAACATACTTCCTCTTTTCATATAATACATACATCATCATTCCCCATCTAGGCCCCCACCTAGGCCCGATATCCGTTTCTCTTGTCCCTCGTGACACCCCCCTAGTAGGTGTTCTCTGCCCATATTTAGTCATAGGAAAGGGGACTCGGAAGGGGACTCGGTCTTGTTAGTACTGTTACTGGGTGTTACTCGAGGTCACTGTGGTCAGGGCATCCGGCCTTTCTGGTCTTATCTGGTTTCTCCCTATGTGGGGTGCAGGGGGAGAATACTGGGTACATATTCTTAGGGGCTTTCCAGCTCCTTTCCCTTCTGGTAAACAACTCTGACTCCTGCTTCCGCGGTCAGCTTGTACTTTGCGGTTACCTTGTGCAACTATGTTCTCTGCAGCTAAGCTAAGGCATAGAGGAGCTAGTTCCTCTTTCCTTAAAGCTCTGCTTTTCATTGCTAATACAAGCCTCTTGTGTCTGCCTTTATTAAGCCTGCATTTCTGCTCACACGTTGATTATAGATTATTGGAGCTATCAATCTGGGGGTCCTACCACAACTCCACACACCAGCGGGATCAGCTTTTGCACTGGCTTTGTACAATTAAGCAGAATTCTTTGCACATGAAAGCCGATCACAATTAGGATTCCTGGTGGGGGAAATGAAGTTCGTGTGACTGCACTGACTTCTTGCCCAAGCCAGGCAGCAGGACTGCCAGCATCCGTTGAGAGCATTCGACAAAGCAAGTCGTTTCTTAGTCAGATCAAAATGCGTCGGCAAAAAAAGAGGAAAAAAAATTAACCAGCTGATCTGCATATAGAACAGATAATTTTTTCAAAAAATGGGAGGAAAAACCTATTTGGGCTGCTCACATGAGCAAAAGGCAAGGCTTTTCGCAGAATGCAAATGATTTTCCTGTCTGAAACTTGAAACATTAATTTTCTTTCTGGAAATTGAACTTCCAAGGGCCTGTCCAGACAGCTGTTATTTTGGCAGCCAACTGCCTGGTGCTTTCTTGTATGCATGGAGAGGTGTGTAAGCCCCTGAAAATCTCCCCCCCCCCCTTATGAGGTGTGACAGAGATCATTGCAAGAAAATGTGGGCGATTCCCAGTGCCAGCTTTATCATGGCAAGGCCCGAAGCCTAAGAAAAAGGATACTTTGAAAAAAAATCTGAACCCTGTGCCCTTTGGAGCTTCTCCATTGAGATATGAATGTAAAAAAAAAAAAAAAGCATTTGAATGTCAGGATTGACATTTATAGCCACAGCAGTTTGAAATATAACCCACCTGCTTGAATTGGTGGGCTGGCTGCAGTGTCTATGGTTAGATGAGTTTTCTGGAGGAAGGTAATAGTTTGACTTGAAATTATTCTGGAACTAAAGTTGCCAGGTCCAACTCAGGAAATATCTGGGGACTTTGGGGGTGGAGCTGGTTGACCTTTCCATTCCAAATAAATAAATAAAATACAGCAGTGCAGTCCCCCTGAATGCAGTCTTCATTTCCTCATCCTCTTTTTTTCCTGCCTTTTTTGTTCCCCAGCAGCTGGACTTCCACTAAAGGAAAGTGAACATACACATGCCCACACTTTAGTGATCTTCCTGGAGCAATGGTATAGATGGTTTTACTCCCCAGAGTTGCTGTAACAATCTGCTGTATTTCAACCAAGTCTTTCCTGGTTTTTCTCTATGTCATAATCAGGTTCTAGTTAACTCTTTACTGTCCCTTTTACTATACAAACAGCTTCTGAAGGGAATGCAAAATGAACAGAGGGACTGTGCTTTCTCTCTCCCTTTCTCACCCAGGAGGCTCTGCCTGCTCACTCTGCCCCCATGAAATTCAGTCTTACTGAGATTTAAAGATGCACACACACTTTACAAAATACAAGCAGTTTTGCTTGCTTCTAAACCTGCCTGAGATCTAAAGGCAAATTGTGGCTGTTGGGAATGGGTTTCCCCCATCGACCAGCTGGCTGGCAGCAGGGAGGAGCCTGCAAAATGGGGGACCCCCCGCCCAGACCTGGAGACTGGCAAGCCTACACAGAACATAGCAGCAGGTCCAGTTTTCGTAAGACCTTGGCTCATTGGTAGAGTATCTGCTTTGCATGCAGAAGGTCCCAGGTTCAGTCCCCAGCATTTCTTGTAAAAAAAAGGCCTAGGCATGAGGTGATGTGAAAGACCTCTGCTTGAGACCATGGAGAGCCACTGCCAGTATTAATTATTAATTTTTAAGGTTTTATCTGTTTTTAAATGTTTAATTCCTTACATGTTTAAATATTGTTTAAATTTTGTGTCGGATTTATTGTTGGAAGCCGCCCTGAGCCACTTGTGGGAAGGGCGGGATATAAATTCTAAAATAAATAAATAAATAAATAAATAAAGTACTGACTTTGATGGACCAGTGGCCTGATTTGGTCTAAGGCAACCTCATGTGTGGGTTCCTGTGGTCCACTGTACAGACCATGCCTGTGTCTGTCTTGTTCCAGCAATACCTGAATAAAACCACAGTTTCTGGCTTTCAAAAAATATCTTCCCCTGCCACTACTTGGGCAGTAGGCACTTAGGGCAGAAGACGCCTAGCAGCCCTCAATCATGGGGTTGCCAACCTCCAGGTGGGGCCTGGGGATTTCCCGCTTTTACAACTCACCTCCAGCTGGCAGAGATCAGCTCCTCTGGAGAAAGTGGCTGCCAGTTTGGTGCAGTGGTTATGTGCATGGACTCTTATCTGGGAGAACTGGGTTTAATTCCCCACTCCTTCACTTGCAGCCGTTGGAGTGGCCTTGGGTCAGCCATAGCTCTCACAGAGCTGTCCTTGAAAGGGCAGCTGCTGCAAGAGCTCTCTCAGCCCCACCTACCTCACAGGGTGTCTGTTGTGGGTGGGGGGAGAGGTAAAGGAGATTGTGACCACTCTGAGATTCAGAGTATAGGGTGGGATATAGATCCAATATATTTTTCTTCTGCTGCTCTGAAGAGTGGACCCTACAGCACTGTAACTGCTGAGGCCTTTCCCTTCCCCAAACTCCACCCTCTCCCAGATCCATCCCCAAAGTCTCCAGATATTTTCCAATACAGAGCTAATAACAGATCTGATCAACCCTTGCAGCTACAGGTGCAGTTTTGTACCTGATGACAGCATGATGTTGTGTGTATTTTAGGGAGAAAATATTGGGATGGAAAAAGAGCCTCTCTCTCATGTGTCAGAACAATGCTAAAACCAGGTGCTAACAGACTGTGGAGGAATCTATTGGAGGAGAAATAATCACAACAGCGTATTTCATTTTTTAAAGATGCCATCTTCCTCAGGGTGGCCTGTGTTCTGTGATCACACCGCCGAAGCATAGAATTTATCAACCTGAAAAATTTCAGCTTTCATAGTTCTTATAAAGATTCAACTTCTAAACCATATGGCTGTGAAGTCAACTTGTAAAATATGTGGCCAGTACGTGGACGGGTGGCATGTTACGAACTGGAGGTGAAGGGTGGATTAATTGGATGTTTGGGGCTTGCATCAGGTGTGGGTCAGCACACAGCATGCCTTTCTTACCATGATCAGCCAGAGAACCAGGGCTTTTTTTGAGCAGTTCCGACTGGCTTGGCATCAGGCGGTGTGGCTTAATATGCAAATGAGTTCCTGCTGGGCTGTTTCTACCAAGAAAACCCTGCGGAGAACTCTTAATCTACGCCACTCAGCAGAACATGAACATTTGCTTGCACACTGCCCTTGAACTGAGTTGTTAATCGATGCCATTTAAACAAATCCGAATATTATTTATTACCCTATTTGTACACCCTACTTTTCTCCCCAATGGGGACCCAAAGTAATTTACATCATTCTTTTCTTTTTTATTGTATCCTCACAACAACCTTGTGAGGTAGGTTCAGCTGCCAACATGTGACTGGCCCAAGGTCACCTGGTCAGCTTCCTTGGCAAAGTGGGGCTTAGAACCCAGATGTCCCACATCCTAGTGGGACAGCCTAACCACTACACCAAGTGAGCTACCAAAGGAAACGTGGGATCACTTACAATTTAATAAACGGTTACTATCCTAATAAAATGCCTTCCTTAATAGGCTTCATATTCATTACCTTGCAGAGTTCCATGACAGAATGCAAACTAGAAGCCTGCAGCCAAAGTAATGGTAAGTCAGTCCAAGCCAAAATAGGAAAGTTAGCCCCCAGTGTCTCTCCACTTTTCTTCTCTTTATATTGGCCTCAGCTCCTTGCCTCCTTGCCCTCTCTCTCAGATATCTTTCTCCTCTACCAGCCTCTCTCTTGGCTCTCTGTTTCTCAGTCAGCGTTCTGCTTTGTAGCATTCCTTCTATTATCTCACCCCAGAACTCTCTTAGTTTTTCTAACTCCTGGAAAATCTTTCTAGTCTACTTCTCAAAGCTAATACTGTTCCAGGAGGTTTGAATCCCGGTCATCCTGCTCTTGAAGCAAATGGAATGCTTGGGAACATTACAGGACACTGCGACAGCAGCCGCACAGCACGGTACAATGATAGATAGCTTTGAGCTGAGTATTATCACTATAATGTTACCATTCATGTATATGGTGTTTAGAGGTTCATATCCCAACCAATCCACAGATCTCTGCCCCAGTGAACTTACGTATATTCAAGTACTGACAGTACAGAAGATAACAGAGATGGGTGGGTGAAACATAAGGGTAGTATAATAGTGGGTTCCACGCAATGATGAGGTGAGGTGGTAGTGATCATAGCTCTTTTATTAACCACAGCATAGTATAGTGCTGCATGTAAAAGACTGAAACTGGGCCAACAGCATGCTTTCAGACCATTCAAACCTGCAGGAGGCTCGTGATTGGAGCAGGGCAGCAGGGATTTTGGCAAGCACTCCATATACTAGTCACAATTCCGATCACATATACAAAAGGTAGGTAGCAGTGTTCCCTCTAAGCTGCGTTAGTGCGAACTAGCTCAAATTTTTTTGGCCTTCGACTCACATATTTTTATCTTAGCTCAGGGAGGATGGTCCCAGAGAAAACTAATGTATGCAGTAGCTCACAGCTTTAATGCCAGTAGCTCATGAAGTAGAATTTTTACTCACAAGACTCTACAGCTTAGAGGGAGTATTGGTAGACAGGGATGAATTTTAATGTCATTATCAAATTTCTAGGCTGTTTCTTCTAGAAGCTCAAAGTAGCTTATAATAAAAATATCCAGCTGATCAAAATTTAAAACCATAACCAGTCATAATCAAATTGCAACACCCCCATATTCCAAAGTGGAAAAACTGGCTACTGAATATATGAAAAAAGTCCATCTGAAACAAAACAGCTATGCAGGGCTTCTGAAAAGCCACCAATGACGATTGTCCTCCATTACACAGAAAGGGCACGAGAGGAGACCCTTGAAAAGGGGGTGGTGGTCTTCAAGGCTGGATCCAAGGTTGGGCAGATGTCCAGGGATGTAGTCCACAGACTCAGCAGGGCAAGGGACCAGTGGCAGGCTGTAGTTAGCAAGCTCAACTGAACTCATTGGGGCATACTTGTGAATACACATGAATGCACATGAAGGTGCTTTATATGGAACCAGGCCATAGGCCCATCAGAATCAATGTTGTCTATTCATACTGGCAGTGGCTCTCCAGGGTCTCAGGCAGAGGTCTTTCCCATCATCTACTGCCTGATCCTTGTCACTGCAGATGCCGGGGTTGAAGCTGGAACCTTCTGCATTCAAAGCAGAGGCTCTTCCGCTGGATCACGGCCACTCCTAAATATAACCAGAATCAATTTATAACCAGGGTGTTTATTTGTGGAGACAATAGGATTGGTGGTGACAATGCACATCACGTTTGAAGTATGTCCATCTAAAAACAAGGCCCTTATAAGAAAATAGTTCAGAGCAGGGGTGGCCAAATTTGCTTAATGTAAGAGCCACATGGAATAAATCTCAGATGTTTGAGAGCTACACGATATGAATGTCAGATGTTTGAGTGTTGGAAGGAAGGAACGAAGGATTGGAAGAAAGGTGAAAAGAAAACAAATCAATGGGGGAGAGGGAGGTAGAAAGAAAGCAACTTTCAATTTAAATGCATCCTCCAATCTCCAAGTGGGGGTAGAGGGGACTTCAAGAGACACACAATATATGTGAAAGAACCACATGTGACGCCCGAGGCACAGTTTGGCCACCCATGGTCCAGAGTCTACAACTGCCTAACTGCACCACAGCCCTGGGGTGGTCAGCTGAAATGTGTAGCAACAACAGCAAAAGGAACCAGGAACAAGAACCTACTGGCAGGGGTTCATATTGGGAAAAGTGGCTGACCGGTTATATACTTCCCAAACCATTAAGATAATTAATGATATGATCAGATGTGTTGACCAGTGTTCCCTCTAAGCCGTGGAGTCTTGTGAGCAAAAATTCCACTTTGTGAGCTACTGGCATTAAAGCTGTGAGCTACTGCATAAATTAGTTTGTTCTGGGGCCATTTTTCCTGAGCTAAAACAAAAATGTAGGAGCCGGAGGCTAAAAAACTGAGCAAGCTCACACTAACTCAGCTTAGAGGGAACGCTGGTGTTGACAAGCAAATAGTTTGGGTGCAGAACTCAAATAGTGGGCTGAGCTGGCTTAGAGGGAGGAGGGAACAATTGCACCCACCAACCTATGTGAAATAGAAATTAGCAAAGGAATGTTTGCAGTCATTCCATCTCAGAGAGTTGAGAGCATTCCAAATTATCTTTGAGACTCACCTTGGTGGTGCGCAAAGAAAAGTGAACCATGTTGCAGAAGGAGGGACCCACACAAGTTGCAATTTTGAAACAAAGAAAACTTTTTGAGCATTGTTGATACTTCACAGCCTAAAGCCTCCTTCCATCTGTGTAGGTGAAATGTCTTTTGCAAAAAGACCCCCTTTGACTTGCAAGGAGTTTCTGGCTGTGGGGAGAGTGGAAACGAAAACAGTTGGCAGTTTTTGCTATTGTCCACCTCTCGAAACAGGATTGTACTTTCAAGAGGCTAAATAAATATTAATAAACTATAAAAGTGTGGACTTGGTTCGAAAAGGAGCAGCTAACAGATGGTCCATGGTTAACTATAAAATTATTTTCACTCTGAGAGACTGGGAGATATAACAGCCTCTAAGAGTCGGGTAGGTCTTTTTTTTTTTTTAAAAAAAATTGAGGCAGATGGAGCTCAGGGTTTAAAATATTTTTATGAACCCAGACCCATCTGGTATAATTTTGATGATACAGTTTAGACCTTTTGAGTTGATGAAGGAGAAAGCCACATAAAAGGTCTGCTGCTTGATTCAAGGTTTAAATTGATAGCAGTTTCCAAAGCCTGGGTGTAATGTTCCCAAGAGACCTGTGCCTTTCTTTGCAGCATGCCAGGAAGATTAAAAAGAATTTGCTTTATCAAATTCTCCTCCAGTAGCATCGATGTTCAATACGCTCAAACTAGTCTCAGTTGTTTCCCAAACTCATGTTACATAAATGGCAGGTTAGACACTGTGGAACTCCCTGCCACAGGATGTAGCTTAGATCCCTTTGAAAAATATTAGACAAATTCATGGGACTGAGGGCTAAATTTATTTCATTTATGTCTCACTTTTCTCCCCTGTGGGATTTCTAAGCAGCTAAAATCCTCCTCCTCTCGTCCCTTTTATCCTCACAACAACCCTGTGAGGTAGGCAAGGTGGAGTGCATGTTACTTGCACAAAGTAATCCAACAAGCTGAGTGAGGATTCAAACCTGGGTCTATCAGATCTTAGGCTGATACTCTAACCACTAGACCCCAACCCTCCAGAGTACCCTTGAATATCATATAGGAAGAAAGTTCACAGTTCCAATCCATTAGTAACTCCTCATAAATGGAAAACTATCAGAGCATGCAGGGCTATGATAGAAATGTTCCTCCACTGTTGTGATAATTTTTAATTTGTAGTGCTTTTTTTTTTTAAAAAAAACAGGGGCTGTTAATGTAGCATGGCCTAACTACTAGTCAGAAGTGGAGCAGATCATTCTATTACCTCAGGATTATGTCAGAACTAGAGATGAGGCCCATTGTGAAGAAAAATACAATGGACTCTACAAAGAGGCTCTGGATGAGTGTCTCCCCACCTTGCTATCTTCCCACCTGCCCAAGTGAAGGCATTCATCCCCTGACCACCACCTCAAGGGGAGCTGATCACTGCCATCTGGAGAGCAGTTGTAATTCTGAGTGATCTCCAGCTCTCACTGGAAATTGGCAATTGCGGTTCTTCAGGAGGAAATGGCTGGTCTGGAGGGTGGAGTGTAGGGCACCCACCCTCCCCTCCTCAAATCCCATCCTGTCCAGGCTCCACCCCTTAAATCTCAAGGAATTTCCTAACCTGGAGTTGGCAACCTTATCTATTTTCATTTATTTGTCCCTCTGACTTTAGCTTTCCATCACTTCACCCCTCTCTGCAGCCTTTAACAAGGAAAAGGACAGTCTGTCTGCGATTATTTCCCTTCCAGAGGAGGAGAGGGAGGAGCTCTCTGCCAATCAAGCGAACACTTTCTCTTGCTCTTTCCTTCCTCCTCCCTCAGCCAATTGAGAGATGGCTTTCTCTGACTCAGCCAATCAACAGAAGGGTTTCTTTCTTTCCTCTGTGAAGCAGTGTGACAGGCAGCACAGCCAACAGGATGGTCAGGAGAGCCAGAAACTGTCACAGCCAAGGTTTGTTGCCTTTTATTGACAGAATCAGCTTGGCTGGGTAGCAACAACCACTCGGGCAAGAGAGAGGAGTGGACTCAACAAATGGCATGCAAGTACTCTTGATTGATGGTTTGATGAACCAAAGTTTGATGCAACCAATCTGGGTGCTCTGTTTTGCCACCACCATAGCGGAATTATATCTAAAAGATTCATCCCCTTTATTCTATCCTCTCAGAATTACCTCAGAATTCCTCCATCTCATCCTATCACCTCCGTGTTACCTCAGAATTCCTTTGCCTCATTCTATCACTGCAGAATTATGCCAGAATTCCTCCAGCTTATTCTACCACCTCATTCCATCACCTTAGAATTACCTCAGAACTCCTGTACCTCATTCTACTGCATATGAAGACTGGGTCTTAAACAGCAGCATCCTGCATCTGATTTTTATTTTATTTTTAAAGCCCACCAGGAGAATGTTATGCACATTTCTCTTGGAACATTCCAGTTTGACCTGAAGTGCACTGCTCTTCAGAATTAAAATGGAAGGGATGCTTCCCTTGGATACCCCCAGTGTATTTTTAAAACAGGAAAGCATGTCACTCATTTTAATTAATGCAAAAACATGAAGTAATTAGACATGTAAATGATTTGCTTCTTTTAGAGGTGCCTGTCTGATCAGACATCACTGAAAGCTTGAGCCTCACCTACAGAACACCTAGAACTCTCTTGCCAAACCCAAATTTCCATTTATCTGTTTCATTTTTGTCCCACCCATTCCGCTAAGGTTCTGTTTTCCTCTACTACCTCTGATGGACAAAGTTGAGAGCAAATTCTCTTCACTGAATGGTGAAAGGAATTGGGAGTATGATTCCTATTGCCCAGGAAGGGTCATGGCTCAGTGGTAGAACTTACTGACCTTGATTGACCATTGATCTGATTAGGTCTTTTTTTTGTAGCAGGAACTCCTTTGCATATTAGGCCACACACCCCTGATGTAGCCAATCCTCCAAGAGCTTACAGGGCTCTTCTTACAAGGCCTACTGTAAGCTCTTGGAGGATTGGCTACATCAGGGGTGTGTGGCCTAATATACAAAGGAGTTCCTGCTACAAAAAAAGACCTGGATCTGATTCAGTATGATAACTCTGCAGTGTTCATGTGGGTTCATGGCTGCCACCCAACCAATGAGCCCCACACAAGCACAGGGGATCCAACAGAGTTGCTATCTAGCCCACAGGTAGCCCCATTTGATCCTGTGGATAGTGCATAGATTGTCCAACTGGAATCCTGGAAGACCTGAGCTTGAATCCCTTGAATCCCCACTTCTGTCCTGGAAGCAGGGCCGGCCCTAGGGCACATGGTGCCCAAGGCAGACTCACTGTCCAGCACCCCGCTGGCCTGAGCCCCTGGGGGCCCTAGGCCCATGCATGCTGCATGTGCACCCATACCCCAGGCCGGGTCACCCCCGCCACCCCATCCCTTCCCTTTCTTTCTGTGGCACTGAAATGTTCCGCCCCCACCCCCGGCATGCTCAGAGGAGCGCCACTAGCCTCAGCCCAACCCACTTCGACATGGGCACCTCAGTGTTCTCTCTAAGAGAGCGCTGGAGGAGGCTTTGCTCCCCCTCCCTTTCTGGGGAGCGAAACCTCCTCCAGCACTCCCTTAAGAGAGAACACTGAGATGCCTGCGTTGAAGTGGGTAGGGCTGAGGCTAGTGGCACTCCTTTGAGCACACCCTTGGGCCAGGGCCAGGGCTGGGGGGGCATGGAAGGTGGCCTACCATCACCAGCCATCGAACAAACAGTGGTGGTGGTGTGGGAGGAAATTAGGCATTTGTCTTGGGGACCGGGAGGGGCTGAGATCCCAATTCGGCGCCCCTCCCTCCCAGCACCCTAGGCAAGGTCACCCTAATTTGCCTAGTGGATGAGCCGGCCCTGCCTGGAAGCTGAGTGACCTTGGCCTGTCTCAAACTGTCAGACCATTTCCTCAGTAGCGAAATTCCTTGCATTGACGTTATGAAAACTACATGTTATATGAAATTTTCCGCAGTAGATTTTTCCTCACCAGGCACAAACCCAAAGTTTTCTCCTTCTTACCCTGCATTTTTGGAACTCGCTAAAATGGGATTCAAAAAATGGGGGAATAGAAGGAGAAAACTTTGGGTTTGCGCCTGGTGAGGAAAGATCTACTGCGGAAAATTTCACATCATGTGCAGTTTTAAAAACATCCATGTGGAGAATTTCGCTGCTGTGGAAATGGCCTCAGCCTGGCCTACCTCACACAATTGTTGCTGAGAGAACAATGTTCTAAGTTGCTTTGCACCCCAAACAGGGAGAAAAGCAGGATTTAAATAAATCACTGCAACACGATGCAGAACCATCCGACGGAGCTCCTCCGCCCCATAAAAAAACCCTTCCCTACAACTGGGCTCTCAGTTTTGTCTATAGCCCTGCTCCCAGGGACACTTACATCATCTGAGTCCCTCCCCCCCACCCTGTGAGTCTGGAGACCAAATTAATTCCAGCTCTAATTGGAGCTGTGCCGAAGTATTAAGAAATAAGGAATGAAGCTGGCGTGAGCGATTCATCCTAGTTAGAAGAGAGTTGGGGGGGGGGGGGAGACAAAAAAAATTAGAAGGCAACAGAGGCCAATAGAGTTAAGTAGACATTTCAAGGATAGAGATTAATATAAACAATCAGCGGGGAGGCCCTTTTGCAGGATAGAAACAAGCTGCTAAGGTGCAGAATTTAGAGATTCTTACAAATTAGTAATGCAAAGAAAGATCATTAAAGGAAGAAGCAGCTGTTAAATTGTGAAAATATTTTCATGGCCAAGGCAATTTCCTAAAAAGAAGTGTGTGTGTGTGTGTGTATGTAAAAGACCAAGGAAATAAGTGGGGCTTATTGAGGAGCAAACCAGGTAAAAGAGAGAGAAACAAGATTCAAGGACAGAGTTCTGGGCACACCTGAGGCCTTTCTTCTGACTGTCTTCTGTTATGTTCTTATGTTCATTAGAGACTGGCTTCATTAGAGACTGGCTTCTCTTATGTTCTTATGACTGTCATTCCCAGTTTGATGGATGGCATCTGGTTTCTTATCTCTGCTCATCAGAGTTGTCAGCTCTGGGTTCAGAAACACCTGGAGATTTGGGAGTTGGAGCCTGAGGAAGGTGGGATTTGGGGAGGGGTGGGATGTATAAGGAGTTCACCTTCCATATGTAAAGAAGACTCTTGCCATTAGCTGGGAAGTACTTTCACTTTATGCTGTCTCTGCTTTTCACCGCTCCTATCTCTAAGTAACAAGTGAAGCATTCCTTCTGCCTAGTCTCAGGGATGGCCAAGGTCGTTCCTGCCTGATTATGTTCACCCCTGCGAGGGGCCTGGGAAAGAACTATGGGAGGAGGGACTGCTCGCATCATGCCTTAAATTTGATTAGTAATGGTCTAAGCCTGATCTATAAGTAAGAGGCAAAAGCCCGCCAAAGCCAGTTTTCGCAAGGACCGTCTTGCTCTAACCTGTCATGAATCAATAAACAGCTATTCCTTTAATGGACTATCTCTGATCATTGAACTGCTGGGGACTTGACACCAAATAGGATTGTCAGGTTGGATTGACCCAGTGGCAGGGGAGAGCGAGGGACTTTCCAGGAGGGGGGAAGCGTGCAGTGAGAAGTAATGGCGTTAGGGGAGGATGGTGGTTCAGCGGTAGAGCATCTGCTTGGTAAGCAGAAGATTCCAGGTTCAATCCCCAGCATCTGCAACTAAAAGGAGTCCAGGAAAGTAGGCATTAGGGGTGGGATGGTGGCTCAGCGGTAGAGCATCTGCTTGGTAAGCAGAAGATTCCAGGTTCAATCCCTGGCATCTCAAACTAAAAGGGGTCCAGGCAAGTAGGTGTGAAAAACCTCATCTTGAGACCCTGCAGAGCTGCTGCCAGTCTGAGTAGACTATACTGACTTTGATGGACCGAGGGTCTGATTCAGTATAAGGCAGCTTTATATGTTCATATGGAAGTGATGTCACCATGTTGCCAAAATCCCAATGTGTTGCCATGTTCTGTCATGGACACAATGATATCACTTTTGTATGACATTGTTATGTCACATTTGGGGGCAGGATTTCCCCCCACCAACCAGCTAGCAGAAAAGAGGCCCAAAAATCAGGGGATCCCCACCACCAACTGTGAGATGGCATCCCTACTTCCAAGGTATCCCTACTTCCAAAGCAGCCAGGTGAACTGATTTCTATCACCTGGAAATCCACTGTAAAGGCTGGAGATCTCCAGCCACCGCCTGGAGCCTGGCTATCCTACTGCTAGATTGACCTAAAACCTCCTGTCTTGATCTTGCTTCTTCATGAGATGAATCAAATTTGTGAGAATCTCTCCCACCTAAAAAACATACTAGTTTCCCGCCTTTATTTGTGCATTAATAAATCAACATGGGACACTACATACATATTGTATGTATAAATGGTTTTCTTATTTTGACTGTAATTGTCCCATTTTTTGTCCATTTCTACATACCAGGGTGACCCGGGTCTTTTTCAGACATGAAGTTTGGTGTTCTGGGAGCATGTGTTTCTCATGATCCTCCCAATATGCATGGAGGGGCAGGGAGGGGGAGGTCATAGGTAGCACATACTCCTGGCACTCATGGTTGGATGCCCCCAAATGTAACATCTGAAAAAGATTCAGGACTACATGGTCCCTGTATGTCCAGCTTTCCAACTCATCTGGAATTAATCTAATCATTTGTGAGCCAGGCACAAGCATGTTAGTATCTCCCAATTTTTTTTCGGGTGTGTGGGGGTGTGTGTCTTGCTGCACCATTTCCTAGATCTGCTTCCAGCTCAGGTTGACAACTCTGGGCTGGGAAATTCCTGGAGATTTTGAGGGTGGAGCCTGGAGAGGATGGGATTTGGAGTGTGTGGGTGGAGCTCAGATAGAAACATAGAGCTGGAAGGGACCCCAAGGCTCATCTAGTCCAACCCCATGCACAATGCAAGAAATTCATGGCTATAGCCCACACTCCCCCAGTGACCCTTGCTCTATTGCCCAGAGGAAGGCAAAAAACCTCCAGGATCCCTGGGCTAGCCTGGCGTGGAGATTGGGTTGCCAGGCCCTTTGCTCAGGCCAGCAGGGGGTGGGAGGGGGATTTCTGGGAGTGGGAGGTCGGGGGATGCACCCAAATGTGGCTACTGAGGGAGGGGCTTCCCCCACCAGTCAGAGGGCTTGTGGGGGGAAGCAGCCCATGAAATTGGGGGATCTTCCACTCCACCTGGGGGGGGGGCGGTGCTGGCAACGAAACCTGGAGGAAAATTGGCATTTCCCTGGGCATATAAGAAAGGCTGACAACAGAGGTGGCTAAACTTGCTTAATTTAAGAGCCACATAGAATAAACATCAGATGTTTGAAAGCCACAAGACATGGAGGGAGGGAGGGAGGCAAATAGATGGGAGGAGGGAGAGAGAGGTGGAAGGAAAGCAACTTGCATTCTCCAAGCCACTGGCTGCCTTGGAGAAGTGATTTAAAGAGAGAAATGCCTTTTCCAAGTTGGCTGACTGGGTGGTAGGGGCTGCAAGAGCCACACAATATGTTTGACAGAGCCATGTGTGGTTCTTAAGCTGCAGTTTGGCCATTCCTGGGCCACGAGAACCATGCACTGGCTTTCCTGGCCTCCCTCTCACAATCTGCCATAGAGCCTGTCCTCCAAAGATGGCATTTTATCTGGAGGAACTGAGCTCTGTACTCTGCAGTACTCTTGCTTACCTGCATGTAGGTTGAGAAACCTACATCCAGAACCTACGCCGAATCAAAAGTATGGGAAAGCATTCATGCAAGTGGTGCTTCTGCTTATTGTTTTCTAGCAAGGCTGACGATACGCAGCCTCCCCCTTCCCTCTTCCTCATACGTGGGCTGCTCTTTCATTAAAGGACTTTTGTGATTTATCGCAAGGTCTGTCTTGAGCATAAGCATGCGCTAATGTCCAGATGGCTTTGAAAGCGCTGATGCAGAGCTGTTTGTGTGCTGATGTAGGATGCGGTTAATTAAAAAAGGGGGCAACTTGGGCTACCCCCGGGGGAAATTTATGCTTGTGGGGTGCGGAAGCAACACCTAGCTGATGCAGCGCTGGAGGCCCTTGGGGACCTCCTTTCATCGCTCCCTCTGGGTCTAAATCAAACACATGCCTTTTGATGGATGCAGGGCGCATTTATTCACTTAGTCTGGCATCAACCCTGCAGAGACAATCTGAACTAAATCAATGTCAGAAGAGAAGGGACTGGAACAGAATCCAGCAATTGTTTCCCTAATGTAGAGGTGTTGATGGACTGTTTTGGTGTGGATATGTATTAGTTAATATAGAGCAGGATCTTGGAAGCTAAACAAGGTCGACCCTGGCTAGTATTTGGATGGGCGACCTCCAAGGAATACCAAAGGTGTGATGCAGAGGCAGGTAATGGCAAACCACCTCTGAAACATCTCTTGCCTTCAAAACACATCAATCTCGCCACCTAGTGGTGTGTAACGCTAGAAGAGCTAGAACTTCTGGCTGCCAGACAGTCTTAGGATCTCCTGGCTATACTACACACAATGCTGTACCGTTGTTATTATTATTATTAGTTAATATAGCAAGGCTGCTCAGTCGTAGAAGTGTTATATTATTATATGTTATACTGTTATATTATTATGCGCTTCCTTTGTCTCACTCTGCCTTACAATAAGTTCATAAATATTAGAAGTGTGATATTGCGTGCAGCAAATAAACTCTGAAGAAGTATATCACAAAAGTAAAATTTACATTTGTTCAAGTAGACTCAGTTCACATCTATGTTGCAGTTGAAAAGAGAGAGAGAGAGTCCTAACCTAAAGGCTGCAATCACACTCATTAAATAATGCACTTTCAATCCACTTTAAGTGCATTTTCCAACTGGATTTTACTGTGTTTTACCAGATTGAAAGTGTATTATTAATGTGTATGATCTCAGCCAAAGAATACTAGTCCCTTCACAAACACCCAACTAATCGGGAGGCAGGCATGTGGAAGTAAGAGGACATGGCTTCTACAGGAGAGACCCATAGATGCGTCGGATTCCATGAACAGCCATGTGGAGAGTGATATGGAACAAAGTGCACAGAGAGACAGAGGAGGGGTCAAAGAGAGAAGCTCCCAGTTAAGGTGAAGAGATGCATTCCATTCATTAAGGAGATAACACTTATACACGCTTAGAGCAATGTAGTAACCCCCCCCCCCCCCGGGTCCATCCGGGCATGCAGAGTTGCCTCACATCAGCATCTTCTGCACATGCAAGAGGTTGGGAGCAAGGTAAGAGAACACAAGTTTTTTTCATGCACTCATTCGTTCTCTCTGTGTGTGTAAAGTGACGTTGAGTTGCAGCTGACATGGCAACCAATTTGGGGAGGAAGCAAGTGGGAACCAGGATACACACTGAGCCATGGTGGCCGTGGGCTTGAGTGCAGAACTTGTCAAGCTGTGGATAGAATCTGTAGGAATGTAGCCAGTCATGGGTGCAGCCAGCCAATGGCTACTAATCATGAGGCAGAAGACCTCCTTATATAAGTTGCAGGGGAGCACAAGCAGGAAGATGCTGCTGTTGTTCTCCTGCCCGGGGGATTTCTAGAAGCAGCTGGTTGGCCAGCGTGTGAACAGAACTCTGGACTCGATGGGCCTTTGATCTGATCCAGCAGGGCTCCTTCTGAGGTTTTTTTCATAACTCGTGGCCCCTTTCATTTGACTACCCATTTCAGTGCCTGATTGACAAGCTTTTGTGAGTTTCAATTTGTCAGAGAAAAAGAGAATGGAAGACCAAAACCAGATTTTTTTTAAATCGGAAAGCAAAGTTCCCTGCCTCTCTCCTCCCACTTCCAGCTTTTTGTTTCCGCACACCGTTCTCTTTCACACACAACCTCACCTTCAGTTTTTATGGATTGGTGCTTCAAGTGTTTATGATCAAGATTACTTTGCTCAAACTGCAGACTTCAGATCAATAAATCCTGAGAAACAACAGCTCAAAAAGGCAGCCTTGGCACAAAATATACAGCGTGGGGTTTGTGCGTCTTGTGTGCTGTTCTGTATTTGAGCCAAGGAAAAAAAGGTAAGTGTGGTGGAAAGGGGCACAGGGTTTTGGACACTGAAGCATAATTGGATTTTGCACTGTCTTTGTGAAATGGCATTCAAGTAATAGGGATGAAATAGGGTTGCCAGCCTCCAGGTGGACCCTGGAGATCTCCTGCTATTATAATTGATCTCCGGATGACAGATAAATTCTCTTGGAGACAGGGCTGGCCCTAGACTGTCTGGCACCCCAGGCAAGGCTAACTTCTGGCACCCATCTTGCACTGATAATGTCACCCAGTCACATGGGGGGCACCCAATTTGTTGTCCCTGGAAGGCTGGTGCCCTAGGCAATCTCCTAGTTTGTCTAGTGGCAGGGACAGCCCTGCTTGGAGAAAATGGTTGCTTTGCAGGGTGGACTTTTCAGCATTTTACCCTGCTGAGGTCCCTCCCTCTCCTCAAATCCTGCCCTCCCCAAATCTCCAGGTATTTCCCCACCCAGGGCTAGGTGATGCCCAAGTTGCCAATTCAAGGTTGGGAAATTCCTAGCTATTTGGGGCAGAGTTTAGGGAGGGGAGAGATCTCAGCAGGAATGCGATTCCAGAGCATGCGCTCTCTAACGCTGCCATCTCCTCCAAGTGGTCTATGTAGTCTGGAGGTCACTAGTATTTCTGGGATCCCACCTGGAGGCTGGCAACCTTAGGGCACCAGCCTGGGCAAAGGCTCTTGATAAGGCCATCTAATTGCACAGAAATTCCTCTGCAGTCGTGCACAACGTAAAACGGATTGTTGCCCTTTTATGGCAGATTCAGGGTGCTTTAAGCTGGGACAGAGCTTCAAACTCATGTTCGGGCAGAACTACAGTTTGCCTACCTTGCAGTGTTGCTGGGATGCTAAAATGGGGTAGCAACCCATGTTAAGACAAGATGCTGGAAAGGTAAATGTAGTCCCCTGTGCAAGCACCGAGCCTTTACTGGGGTAACATTGCATCACAATGTTTTCTTGGCAGACATTTTATGGGGTGGGTTGCCATTGCCTTCCCCAGTCATCTACGCTTTACCCCCAACAAGCTGGGTACTCATTTTACCCACCTCAGAAGGATGGAAGGCTGAGTCAGCCTTGAGCCAGCTACCTGAACCCAGCTTCTGCCGGGATCAAACTCAGGTCGTGAGCAGAGCTTGGACTGCAGTACTGCAGCTTACCACTCTGCGCCATCGGGCATCTAAGACAAGATGCTACATGAGTGCAAATCCCCTGTGGGTGAATGCCTGGGCCTTGTCAACATCACAGCAAAATCCGACCTTGGTCTGTGTTGTGGACAGAGGATAGGAGATTCTGACAGGTCGCAGGGCTGAGCAAAGTCCAAGATTTTGATTTTCCAGCCCTCAAAGGCATCATTTTGAAGAACAAAGTCTGGAGATATAAAGAGAGAATCAGGCCTTGTTCCACCTTTATCTGAATCTGGATTGCTGAGGAACAGATGGATCCAGGTCGCTGTGGATGTTACAGGCCCTTGAACCTCACAGAGAGAGACAACCGGGACAAGGGGGTGGCCAGACAGAGGATGCTCTGAAGTAAGGAAAGCCAATCAAAGTGTCTGAATCCTACCTGCAGTCCTTAGGAGCCAGATGGGAGATATTCTCTCCAAGGTGGAGTCTTGGGAGTTCCATATGGGATCTTGTGATTGACAAAGTATAAGCAGGCTGGCTCTTACATGGCCAGGGAAATGCTATTTGCCACTCTGGGGTCAGGCAGCAATTTTTTTCCAGGCCAGGTTTGTCACAGATCCTGGAGGATTTTTGTTTTTTTGCCATCTTCTGCACATGGAACAGGTGTCACTGGGGATGTATGTGTATGGGAGAGGTATTTGTCAAGTTCCTGCATTGCGCATGGGGTTGGACTAGATGACCCTGGAGGTTCCTTCCAACTCTATGATTCTATGATTGATTCTATGATTCTTGCATTGTGCAGGGGGTTGGACTAGATGACCCTGGAGGTCCCTTCCAACTCTATGAGTCTATGATTGATTCTATGATTCTTGCATTGCGCATGGGGTTGGACTAGATGACCCTTGAGGTACCTTCCAACTCTATGATTCTATGATTGATTCTATGATTCTTGCATTGCGCATGGGGTTGGACTAGATGACCTTGGAGGTCCCTTCCAACTCTATGATTCTATGATTGATTCTATGATTCTTTCATTGCGCATGGGGTTGGACTAGATGACCTTGGAGGTCACTTCCAACTCTATGATTCTATGATTCTTTCATTGCGCATGGGGTTGGACTAGATGACCCTGGAGGTCCCTTCCAACTCTATGATTCTATGATTGATTCTATGATTCTTTCATTGCGCATGGGGTTGGACTAGATGACCTTGGAGGTCCCTTCCAACTCTATGATTCTATGATTGATTCTATGATTCTTTCATTGCGCATGGGGTTGGACTAGATGACCTTGGAGGTCACTTCCAACTCTATGATTCTATGATTCTTTCATTGCGCATGGGGTTGGACTAGATGACCCTGGAGGTATCTTCCAATTCTATGATTCTGTGATTCTAAAACCAGAGGTCTCCCCAATCATTTTGAGCCCATAGTCATCTTTGGAATTTTGGCACAGCATGGTGGGCGTAGCTATAGAATGGCTGCCACAGCTTACTCTCAGCCGCACAACAGAACAAAGTGGGAGTCCAGTTGGTCTTTAAGACCAACAAGTTTTTCTTCAAAGTGTGAGCTTTTGTGTGCACACACACTTCCTCAAACAAAGTCAGTTCCTCACCCCCACAGTGATGATCCTTGTGCCATGGTAGCAGCTGTTGCCAAAGCAGACTTTAAAAAACCCTGAACAGCCAATCAAATCTCCAATCACCATACAGAAGCTGCTGGGTTTAGCAAGTTAAAAACATTTCAGTAACTACAGAGGTAATCATTTATTAGCCGACAGGAATTCACGTGTGTTCGCTGTAACCAGTCTGTTAGCTAGAGAGAATGTTCGTAGGAGGTCTTGGTTAAATCAACTGGAATTGAATGTTGTGGCTGGAAATCAATGTATTGGCTATTCTGCATTTTATGGCTCTCTTCCTGCCTATGTCTAAATTTGGAGAAGAGAAGCCGTTCCTAGCACTGTTCTTTAGCAGTAAAGATGTAGAAGTTAGTGGTTCTTATTTGCATCCCAGTTTACCCTTCCATTTGCTAGTTTCAGTAATGCAATCATACTCTTTTATGCCACACACATGGGCTCTATATTTTCCTTGCTGCTCTGCTAATTTTAAACTCGGCCAAATAATATTTTTTTCTAAGAATACCTAACAGAAGTCCTGCTAGGCAGAAGTCCCACCTGGCCCTACCTCCTTTCTAAAAATACTGGCAGACACCAGGAAAAGTGGTGGCAGGCAACACAGCAGCCGCAAGCACCTCATTGGGGACCCTGTAGCAGGAACTGCTTTGCATATTAGGCCACACACCCCTGATGTAGCCAATCCTCCAAGAGCTTAGAGTAGGCCCTGTAAGAAGAGCCCGGTAAGCTCTTGAAGGATTGGCTACATCAAGGAGGTGTGGCCTAATATGCAAAGCCGTTCCTGCTACAAAAAAGCCCTGCCGGTTTCCAACCATTTCGTTCATGCTGCCCCAAATTTGGGAAGGGGAAAAAGAATCTGGATCAGTGTGGCTCTTTGCTATTTTCACCAAAAGCATCTACCGTTCCTGTAGTGGTCAAAGAGGCCCACTTAGAGAAAGATCCTCCTTACTTTTTGGAGAGGGACAGTCACAGCTCTGTAACCGCCCCCCCCCCCCCGGTATTGATGTTTATTTTTCCGTGCTACGCTTCTTTCCAATTATGATTCATTTTAGTCTAATTAAGCACCAGCCAGACTTCAGAGCAGTTATCCAGTCCAATACTCTTAATTAGTTTGTGAAGTATTAAAAGTCAATTTTAATTATTTCCAATGGGTTTCAATGAAATCTCAATTAGGCATCTTATGTGTGTTTGAAGCAATTGCTCGACGTTTGGTTTTCTAAGTGCCATTTGCGTCTGTCAGCTTTGCCACTGAATCATTGGCTCTAATATGTGGTTTGAGTCAGTGGGCACCACAGGGGGAGAGAGAGAGAGAGAGAGAGAAAGAGAGAGAGAGAGAGAGAGAGAGAGAGAGGCCGCGGTCAGACGCACATAAACTGATGAGATGGGCATGGATGAAAGCCAGATGCATGTCGGATTTTATGCGGATGTCCAAACATCAGCATTTGGCAATGGTCATTGGCTCGTTCGTGTCCCAAACTGCCACGACTGAGATGCGAATTTTTTTGATAGTACATTAAATCTGGAATAAGAATGCTTCCGATGACTCCCGCGTGTACTTTCTATGTTTGAACGCTCCATTGTAGCCGACTTGTCACAAGCGCACATCCACTTCCCTGCAAGAGCCCACTCCAAATGATATCACTGCGCCAGCAATTGTTGACTCAGCCTTCCAACCTTCCGAGGTCGGTAAAATATGTACCCAGCTTGCTGGGGGGGGGAAGGGTAATGACCGGGGAAGGCAATGGCAAACCACCCCGTAAAAGGTCTGCCGTGAAAACTTTGTGAAAGCAACATCACCCCAGAGTGGAAAACGACTGGTGCTTGCACAGGGGACCTTTCCTAAATGGGGCGGGAGGCAGATTGCCCACCTTTGCTGTCTCCCTGCCAGGGGAGGAAAATGACCCACCTTTGCCGTCTCCCTGCTAGGCGGAGAGACAGCAAAGAGAGTGGCCGTGTTCCCCTCACATTTTAATTTTAGGTTTTTAGGTTTTTAAATGTCGATTTTAAATGTAACTAATTTATTCTGATTTTACTGTTTTATTGTTTGTTGTAAGCCGCCCTGAGCCACCCGTGGGAAGGGCGGGATATAAATCCCGGAATAAATAAATAAATAAAATAAATAAATAAACACCACGGCGGGGTGTTTAAATGGGGGAGGAGGAAGATCCCCCACCTTTGCTGTCTCCCCACCAGGTGGAAAGACAGCAAAGAGAACTCCTGGGCTTCCCCTTCCTTTCCGGGTGTTTAAATGGAGGGGGGGGGGTCAGATTGCTCACCTTTTCTGGCACCTTTAAAAAAAAAAAGCCAAGCACAATATCCCACGTACTGCGTTTGTGCGAGTGTGGAATGCCATCTCAAAAAATGAGGTTCGATTGAGACCTCTGATCAACCAACAACGGGACCAATGCTGCTTAGAACTGAAGGATGGAGGGATGTCTGATCAGGAAATTTGTTGTAAAAAAGCTGCAGGGTATAATAGCGACGGGTTAGGGATGGATTTAATGGTGAGTGTGACCGCGGCCAGAGAGAGGAACCTATTATCTTTAACAATATAAGAGGATGTTATGGAAGGATATTCATTTTGCTTAAAAGGCAAAGCCCCATCATCGAGGAAAGCCATCGGATGGGGTTCTCCTACTACTCAAAAGCTGTCAGGGTGCCTCCCCCACCCCATTCATCTCCAGATCTTAATCCATTTTGAAACAAGTGACATTCATTGAAACGGACAGACATTCGAAGCCGATCACTCATTACTGCCAAAGCAAATGAAGAAGGAAGAGGAAGGAAGCAAACTGAAGTAGAGATTTGTAATATGATTCTTGAAATTATATTCGGGAAAACTCAGTCATTACTTGGAAGCTGATTCAGAGTTAAAATAGGCAGTGTAGTACAGTGGTTAGAGTTTGGATGGATAAGCTAGGCCCTGGTCCTCTCTTGGGACTCAAACAGATTAGTCTATACGATGCAAATTCCAGATATGTGTAGTTGCAGCCTCAATTTGTCTAGGGGACGATTCAGGGAAGGGAGGGGGGGATTAACCCACCACCCTCCACTCAGTGCCTTTATTTGAAAGAGACTCCCAAATTCTTCCATTAGCACATTAAAATCACACATTTCTACTTCTTTTGAATTGCTCACAATGAAATAAGGAGTTCTGCTTTGAATAGTCCTTAGCTACAATGCTTACACGGAACTGTGGGCCAGTCACTCACAACGCAACAGAGTTGGTGTGAAAGTAAAATAGAGAACTGGGTAACTGAACAGACAAGAAAAGATAATTGGCACAAGTTACTGGCAGTTAGTGTGCCATTTAGCAAAAGTTAATGCTATACCTGTTGCACTGTAAGTGGCAGCCAGTTTTTAAATGGGTCTTAACTGTCGTAATTACCTCTTGGGAACCTTAGGAATTGTAGTTTTGTGAGGGTGCAGTTAAGAGTCCCAAGTCACCAGCACTAGCCTGCTACCTTTGGACCCTTGAAGAATTCAGGAAATTCATGTTTTTAATGCATACTTGTCCAAATGTGGATCATTATCAGGTTGCCAGCTCTGGGTTGGGACATACCCAGAAAATTGGGGGTGGAGCTGGGGGCGGGCAGGCTTTCAGCAGGGCACAATGCAGTTCATCCACCTGCACAGCCTTTTTCTCCAAGCGAACTGATCTCTGTAGCCCTGCCACTAGGCAAACGAGGCAATTGTCTAGGGCGCTGGCCTTTTGGGGGCACCAAATTGGCCACCCTCATGTGACTCGGTGACATTATTAGTGTGTGTGTGGGGGTTGTGCACCAGACATTAGCCTTGCCTAGAGTGCCAGAAAGTCTTGGGCTGGTCCTGTATGCAGTCTGGAAATCAACTGCAATAACCAGGGGATCGCCAGCTCCCACCAGGAGGTTGTTGGCAATCCTTATCACCAGTACTTTAAGAACATTAGAGAAGTCATGTTGGTTCAGGCCAATGGCCCATCCAGTCCAGCACTCTGTCACACAGTTGCCAAAAAAGCCAGGTGCCATCAGGAGGTGGTCCATTAGTGGGGTCAGGACACTAGAAGCCCTCCTACTGTTGCCCCCGTCACTGTTGTCCCCCTAAGAATACAGAGCATCACTGCCCCAGATAGAGAGTTCCATCAATACGCTGTGGCTAATAGCCACCGATGGGCCTCTGCTCCATATGCTTATCCAATCCCCTGTTGAAGCTGGCTATGCTTGTAGTCGCCGCCACCTCCTGTGGCACTGAATTCCATGTGTTAATCACCCTTTGGGTGAAGAAGGACTTCCTTTTATCCGTTCTAACTTGACTGCTCAGCAATTTCATTGAGTGTCCATGAGTTCTTGTATTGTGAGAAAGGGAGAAAAGAACTTCTTTCTTTACTTTCCCTATCCGCGCCCCCCCCCCCCCCAGCACTGCCAAGAACATCTCCTTCCAAAGAGACCGTTTCATGAAGAAGCCCCCCAGTAGTGCAGAGTGATCACCGAAAGATCCGGATGATCTCATTCTGTTCCGGCCTCTGCTTCTGGGCTTTGGCACATCAGCTGAGGCTGCAACTGGTGATTTATGGCTTTGATTATTACAGTCACCCGGGTATCTTTCCTGTTATTAATGCCCTCGCCATCCTCGTAAGTCTAGCCTGCCTGCAAAGTGATGGATTGATCAGTGGGACGTCTGGCAAGATCCGGGGGTTTCTTTTGGGGGGAGGAGTGGGGGGGGGGAAGAGGCCATCTGTGCGTGAGCTCCCGAGATTTCTGATGGACCAAATGGCTGGAGAAACTCAGCCATCAATTTTCCTTCATGCTGCTCGACGCCACTCAGAGACCCTCCTGCAAACCGCCAGGAGAAAGATGGGATGTCAACAGCAATGGCGGAGCGTCTCTATCCCCTCCACCTTTATGAGCCTGTACAGTCTCCCAAGTCATTGCCGGTGAATCACGAGCTGTCTCTCTGGACCTGCACTTTGCATAATGGGGTGGTGCGGAGTGGGGGGTGGAGAGAAACCGGCAGCCTGCCACCACCACCCTGGCCGTTCATTAAAGTGATCCTTCGACGGGCCCTAAAAACGTCAAGCCAGGCCATAAAAGTGATTTGAGGCCTGCTGGGTTTGGCGTGTCCGACTCCAGACACCTAGGCCGCCTTCTGACGCTCGACAGGAGTGGATTGCTTCTGGTGGATGGCTTTCTCAAGGAGCTGTAAATAAACTCCCCGCTAAGCAAAATCCTCAGGGTGATAGCTGGGGCCACCTGCCTCTGTATGATTAAGGAGATTTTTTTGGGGGTGGATCTGTATTCTGTATTGATGCCAGGTTTTATTTCGCGATGTGATATATCATTTGCAAAAAAAAAAAAAGAGTTAGAGATGTCAGTCAATCAAATAGATTATGGATGTTCATCTTCTGTATTCCTGAAGATCACTCAGAGCTGTTCTCTCATGAGCAGTTTCTCTCAGAACTCTCTCAGCCCCACCTACCAGGCAACCAGGAGCACAGGTGTCTGTTGTGGGGAGAGGAAGAGAAGGCGATTGTAAGGTGCTCTGAGACTCCTACTGAAGGGTGGGGTATCAATCCAATTCTTCTTCTCCTCCTCCTCCTCCATTTCCTCCTCCTCCTTCCTAGCCTTCTTCTTCATCTCCCTCTTCTTCCTTTTCTTCCTCTTCTTCCTCCTCCTCCTCCACACAATGGTCCAGGGTCATAAGCAGAGGATATCATAAAAGTGAATGACCACATGGGGGTTGCCAACCTCCAGGTGAGGTCTGGAGATCTCATGGAGTTACAACTGATCACCAGGTCTCTCCCCTCCCCTCCCCAAAGCCCACCCTTCCCTCGACTCCACCCCACATATCTCCTGCTATTTCACAACCCAGGACTGGCAACCTTAGGACACACAAAGTCATATGGTGCATTTCTATCCTGCCCGTATCCTCTTTAAACCTGACCTTCCAGGCCTTGTGGAGCACCATGGTGACCCTGTTATCTGTCCTTGAGCTGAAGCCCCACTGCATAAAATTGCACCTGTCAACTTCGAAGACAGCAGCAATCTGATAAATAAAAATTGCTGCCAAGAAGTGCATCCCCCCCCCCACCCAGTTAATGTAACTAAATATCATTCGGTACCTCCTGCTTCGCTTCTCAATTGGAAACAGTGGGAGGCCAAGACGTGGCGCTGAAAATCCATTCTGTAATTCAATCCAGTGCCACCCAGGCGTCCTTCTCCTCCAATCAAGCGCTGTTCTGGGCAAGGGAGCCTTTGTCGGGGTGGCTGCAGGCACCTACCTTTGATTGAAGGCCTGACATTTCTATTCAGCCCCTGCCCTGCGTGGGGTCTGGATGCCAGCACCGACCATTGGCAGAGACAAATGACACTCCCAGTGCCAGGCAGCCCAGAGCAAGGTGTTTACGGAAGGCTCTGCTGTGTTTCGCTTCATGGCAGGAAGTCCTCCCCAGGCTGATTCTAGTAAGGAGGTTTTGAGACCTTCGGGGGAGAAGCAGAACAATTTGGAAGAAAAAGAAGAGCTGGTTTTTATACTTTGCTTTTTGCTACCCCAAAGAGTCTCAAAGCGGCTTACAAATGCCTTCCCTTCCTCTCTCCACAACAGGCGCCTTGTAAGGTAGGTGGGGCTGAGAGAATTCTGAGAGAACCGTGACTGGTCCAAGAAGGGTTGCCAGGTCTGTGTTGGAAAATACCTAGACTTTAGGGGTGGAGCCAGGAGAGGGTGGGGTTTGGGGAGGGGAAGGACCTCAGCATGGTTTAATGCCATAGAATTCACCCTTCAAAGCAGCCATTTTCTCCTGGGGAGCGGATCTCTTACCCACAACAGACACCCCCTGAGGTAGGTGGGGCTGAGAGAGCTCTGAGAGAACTGCACTTCAGAGAACAGCCCTGCGAGAACTGTGACTGACCCAAGGTCACCCAGCTGGCTGCATGTGGAGGAGTGGGGAATCAAACCCGGTTCTCCAGATTAGAGTCCACCGCTCTTAACCACCACACCAACCTGGCTTTCTACATCCTCTGGCAGCGAATCCCACATTTTGACCTCTCACATGGTCAACCTGTGGCAATAGCTTTGTCATAATATAGCTAAGCTGGAACGGGTCCAGAGGAGGGCGACGAAGATCGTGAGGGGTCTGGAGACCAAGTTCTATGAGGAAAGGTTGAAGGAGCTGGGGATGTTTAGCCTGGAGAGGAGGCAGCTGAGAGGTGATATGGTCACATTCTTCAAGGACTTGAAGGGCTGTCATATAGAGGATGGTGTGGAATTGTTTTCTGTGGCCCCAGAAGGTAGGACCAGAACCAATGGGTTGAAATGCAATCAAAAGAGGTTCTGGCTCACCATTAGGAAGAACTTCCTGATAGTTAGAGTGATTCCTCAGTGGAACAGGCTTCCTCGAGAGGTGGTGGGCTCTCCTTCCTTGGAGGTTTTTAAACAGAGGCTAGATGGCCATTTGACAGCAATGAAGATCCTGTGAATTTGGGGTAGGTATTTGTGAGTTTCCTGCATTGTGCAGGGGGGTTGAACTAGATGACCCTGGAGGTCCCTTCCAACTCTCTGATTCTATAAGTAGCCCCCAACGACATCACGAGATCTGGCTGTGATCCTTCGCAGGGATAGTGAAGCTGCAACCCGGGTTGATTTGTCTTTTAATGATGACAAGTTTCTGAAGCAGGCCTCTCTGGAAAGATTATTTTCAAGGGGCCTTCTTGATGCATGTCCAAAAGCGCTTGTAGAAATAAAAAAGGACTCTTCCAAAATCTCCCTTCATAAGCTGGTGACTTGCTGCCTTGTGGACTTGGCCCTCCTCTTTGCCTAAGTGCTTCTGACGCAATCCAGCTTTCATGAGAGGAACGCCAGAGACTTGAGTCCCAGCAAATCCCCTTTAGGGGGAACAAAACAACAAACAGAAGATAAAGCAATTCTCGCGAAGCCTCTTTTTCGGCTCATTATAAAATCCCTATTATCTCCCTTTATCTCCAAGCCAGAAGTGTTATTTCAATTTAACAGTGGATGAGAAATGCAAAGGAAATGTAATCAAAGGGCTATGGATGCACTATTTAATGTCAAAATGACAGATGCTTCAATTAGGAAGACAGGCTTCTCTCTCCCCAAAATAGATAAAGATGAAATTTTTATAAGATGGTGCTGTTGGGTGTTTATGGTACTGTACAAGCTACAAGCTTTCATTACAATATAAATTCAAAGGAAAAGCTCTTATTTCATGGGGAGTCCTAATGGGTTTGCCAATATTTGTGTAACTCATAAAAGCAGTTTATCCAAAATGCCACTTTTCCCTCTCCCATCCCTGTGGCCTGTCTATGGGTGAGAGGTGGGAAGGTATCGGATTGGCTAGCCCGTGACAGGTTGCAGCAAAGCAAAAAAAAAAAAATTCCCTCTTGGCAAATGAGAACTGGCATCTCGTTTCAGTTTCTTCGTGATGGATTCTCGAAATGCGATATTCTGAACTCAAAATCTGAATGTTACTAAAAAAAAAATAATCACAGATTCTGCAGTCAAAATTTCCCCTTGCATTGAAACTGAGCTGCCAACGTTTTAGATTTTTTACATTTAAATTGTACTGTGATTTTAAATGATGTTATGAAGTTCTCCTACCCCCTCCACTACCCTTTCTGTATTTCTTTCTTAATCTCCCTTTAGAGGGGAAAAAGATTTTAAAAAGGACAAAAAAAGTTAAACATTGTTATATAAACATAACACATAATGGCTGCAATCACACACACTAAATAATACACTTTTAATCTAATTTCAATGCACTTTCCAAGTGGATTCTGCCAGTTCACACAGTAGAATCCAGTTGGAAAGTGCATTGAAAGTGGATTGAAAGTGCATTCTTTAGTGTGTGCGATTGCAGCCAATGACACATAAACACATGTTCTATCATCCTGTGCTTCTACAGGCAGGAATTCCAAGAACACTTGCCTTAAGTAAGACCCATTGAATAAAATAGGGCTTACTTCTGAGTAGACCTGCTTATACTTGTGACTCGCTGCTTATGCAGGGTGCTAGGGAGTTCAGCCACTAAAAATATCAAAGAAATAATGTTTATGAACCCTTGAAAATGTTTAAGATTGCATTTTTGACAAATGCTATTTGTTCCTTTACAAAAATGCACCCACTGTTCCCTTGCTAAAATCTGGGTTTAGTAGCAGATGTTCTGAGAATCTGTTCAATACAGTAGTTTTGTTTCTTTTTCTTTATCAATATTCTCCTTTCATTCATTTCAATGGTGCAATTCAAAATGATTGGAGATTCCAAATCTTAAATGTGGCATGGCTTACCTGTCTGCCTGGACAAATCTTACTGGTTTTTATAGGCTTTATATATCTATCTACCTAGAAGTAGGGGTGTGCATTTGGTTCAGCTGAACCGCATGACCGCTGAATACCCCCTGATTCAGAAGTATACGGTGACGTATACTTCCGAATCCAATTAGAAGCCATTATACGGGAGCCGTATACTTCTCCCCGTATACTTCTGAATCGATATTCGGAAGTATACAGAACTCAGTGTAAAAGGCGGGAAAGAAGCTTCTGCAGCCTCAGGGAAGCTGCTTGCCTCCTTTCACACCGTTGGAAGCCTTTTCCCGCCGCTCCCATAGCCTCCCTGGAATCAGGGAGGGAGGGGGAGAGGAGCCCCAATAGCCAATCCAAAACATGCATTTGTAAAATGCATTGCAAATACATGCTTTGCAGGGCTGTTGTGTAGCTGATGGCTGGGCTAATCCCCCAGCCATCAGCAACATTGTTGTTCTTTTGTCTACTTGGGAATCCAAGTAAACACTGTTCTCTGGCCAATCACAGAGCAGTGGTATTTTTTGAAACTGCTCTGTGTAGGGCCAGAGAACCTTTTTAAGGAGTCTGCCTGGCTGGACTCCATTCCATTGCTGCTGTGTTGGTGTTCGTGTGTGAGAGAGATTGTGCTGCGCTGGCCCTTGGCCTCAGTTGCTGCTGCTCTCTCTCATCCTTGCCTGACCTGCCTGGAGAAGACATCTAAGGTAAGACAGTCTTGGGGTTCTTGTTTTTATTTTAGTTAGTATAAAAGTAAAAGGACTTTTTAAGACTCAGAGTCCCTTTACTTATCCAGATTTGGATGGGTGGGTAGCTTATTTGGGGTTAGGGTTAGAGGGTTCTGCTGGGGGGTGAGGGCCTGGGGTGGGGTGGTTGCCAGTTTGCCTATATCTAACTTTAGTGAGTAGACTTTTAAAAGTGCAGTGTCCTTTTACTTTTCCTGATTTGGGTGGCTTGGATTTCTTGGGGTTAGGGTGAAGCTTTTTTGGGGGGGAGGGGTTGGTTAAGTTCTTGTCTTTTTAAAAGTCAAGTTTTTTACTGTTTTAAAAGGATTCTATGTTTGATTTGTTGCTGCTGTGTTGTGCTACTGTTGTTCCTTTTCTCTTCTGGTTCTGGTTCTTGGGGGGGAGCTGTTCGGCCTAATTTTTATTGTTAAAAAGTTCAGTTTTTTAACAGTTGAGTTTGTTGGCCTTTCTCAGATTTGTTTGGATCTGTTGCTGTTGGTTTTGCATCCTGTCCTGTTGTCCCTTTTCCTGGTTCTGGTTTTTGTGTGTGTGTGTTAAAAGTTAAGTTTCTTTCTGTCACATTTTGGGTTTTTTTAATTACTTCTGGTTGGTGTGAGGGGGTTGGTGTATGGGCTGTGTGGGGTGGGTCACTTTCATGTTTTTATAGAGCTAGTCTGAGGGTTCCATGCAGTTTTGGGGGCTCTCCCTCAAACCCCCTCCCCCCAATAGCCTCTGATTATACCCTATTTTGCCATTGATTTCAATGGCCCATAGGGTATAATTGGGCCATATATTCGGAAATATACGGTATTCCGAATATTTTGGCCCCGTATATTTCCGAATCTCATTAATTCTGAATATTTTTTTTTGCACACCCCTACCTAGGAGCCTCTCTAAATGAAATGTTGCCAATCTCCAGGCAGTGGCTAGAGATCTCCAGCTATTACAAATGATCTCCAAGTGACAGGGATCAGTTTCCCTGGAAAAAATGGCCTCCTTGGGCTCTCTGGCATTATATCTCACTGAAATCCCTCCCCAAACTATGGCCTCTCCAGACTCAACCCTCAAAATCTCCAGGAATTTCCTGGAGTTGACAACCCTATTCAAAAGGTACAGAGCTCTTCATGGGATAAACTGACCCCACAAAACAAAAATTTATAAAATGCTTATCTAGAACCATACAGAACATGGAACCAGTGTCCCAAATCTAACAAAAGGGGAACTGAAAATCTGTTTTGACAACACTTTTGTGGGAGTATGAATCAAGCAGGCCCAAGACATCAGCTACTGAACAGAAACAAAATTATAAGCTTGCCTAGCTGTACAGAATGGTATCAACTCACATTTCCTTCACAGCCTTTTCCTGTCAAGTCTAGCAAAACCTATTAAAAACCCTTTCACCTGACTCCGTCAATGCCTCCACCCCTATCCTTCCCACCTGCCATTTTCCAGTCATCCCACTCCCTCCTCATGGAACTTGGATCTGTATTGTTTCATACCAATCCAGAAGAATTTACAGCAATAATTATATTGCAGTGCTGTGTGAATAAATAAAAACAACTCACTCCAACTGTGCTCTGAGTTTTCCTCTCCTGCTCTGCTTCATTCATTGCTACTTACGGGGTGGAGAACTCGTGAATGCTGTGACATCCCATCATATTCCCAGCCATTGCTGAGGGAAAGAGGAGGCACAGGGTTCCTTTTTTCTTGTGGCAGCTACACATTCTCCATCCCCTCTATTTCTGACCTCTAAAAAAGGGTCAGCATGAGCTTGCCTTTGGCCTGCCCACATCCTCAGAAGCTGAGGAGTGGGAGAAAAAAAAAACTGGTCAGCAAATGGACTCCATAGTGACACTTTAGGAATTTCCCTGTTTCTCTGTGGTCCTTAATGTAGACTGTAGGGAAAATTCCTAGAGCATCACTCAAACATTACATCACATCTTTCCGAATCTTCACCCTTCTCAGGCACCAGTCTCAATTTTTTCTGTCATTTGCTGAGGCAGTGCTGGCAATCCAACTCAAGTATCTGGCCCGTATGGGTCGTCTCTTACATCCAACTGCAAAACACAATTCACAGCACCCCACTTGCTTGACTAGATGGTTAATCTTGTCGAGGCCTTGTGGTATGTTCATTAGCCTGCTGTCTTCCTAATCAGTTTTGAAATAGGCCTTTAATTCTACCAGTCTGATCTTAGATGTGACCTGGGAGCAGAGGTTGTGGAAGCTTTGTTAAAGATACCATATTGATGTCACACTCTGGCATGGGGAGGTCACCTCAGGGGCCTTCTCTCTGACTGAATTTTAACACCCAGCTTTTCTCCCAGATGCTACCTCATTTCAGTTATATAAGGGCTGCCGGCTGATTCTTCCCCTCCCGCATGGCAGTGGCTTCCTCATATCCTGTCACCAAGCTCAACTTCAATGTTATACTTTGCTTTACTTGTTATACAAGTGACCTCCTTTCGGTCTTTTTTTCAAATTTATGATTAATCTCATCTGTTAATGTCTTTTCCTTTCCTTTTTCTGATCCAAGATTATTTGCCGAGGCAGATTATCAAAGTGTCCTTGGAGGATATTATTAAAATTTGTCTTATTTCTTTCCTTGCAGTCACCAGATTAAAAAAGAAGAAGAGAGAAATCCATTCTCGAAGGCGCAATATCTCTATTCCCATCCCAGCGAACACCAGCAGATGCCCCCTCAGCAGTGGGTTTTACATCTGTTTGTGTTGGATTTGAGGAGTACTGAACAGGAATAAAACGCTCAAGATGGTTAACTGTTTCCTAGCACTGTGAGGAAGAATGCGCCATACTTTTGAGTGTCTGCTTCGACACATTTCTTTCCAGTGTTAAAATTAAAGACAGACCCCACTTTTTTCCACCTCAAAAAGTTTATTTTGAGATTGTGGAAGGGTAAGAATTAGCTCCCAGTCAAGAGTCCATCCCCTCTATTTCTGCATGAATCTCTGTTCTGAGTCTGAGTTGCTAGAAAGAGGCAAAGGCAGATCTATAACTCATGCAAAGTCACCACCTGAACTCTAATTGCTGGATCTAGCCCATTTCCTGACACTGACAAAATCGCTTGTTTCCCTGTTGTAACATTATGATCACCCAGGGCTTTTTTTGAGCAAGAACGCACAGGAATGCAGTCCTGACTGGCTTGGCTTCAGGAGATGTGGCCTAATATGCAAATGAGTTCTTGCTGGGCTTTTCCTACAACAAAAGCCTTGTGAGCACCCTTGTTGCATGATCAGCTGCAGAAGACAAAGAGAATAGACACAAAAGAATGGATCGTATCCACTCCCTTGGGTTTGTGCCAACTTTCTCAGAACCAAGTTCAGTGATATCACTGAGACCCAAATACTCTTGACGGCGAGGATAGCTTTATTGAGCAATGCTCTCACTGTTGTGTCTTCTGCAGATTTGAAAAGGATTCCTGCCACCCTTTTGGGTAAGTCTTTGAAAAAAAAATCTGAAAAGTTCAAGATGCCCTGTGGAGCGCCACTCAAGGCTTCCCTCTGGATTGCTGAAGTGTCATTGAGAACCTCACTTGGATTCCAGTTCTCCAAATCTCCTTATTTTGCCTCTTTGTATCTTACTAGTGTTTTCCAAATCAAACAAAGCACCTCTACCTTCTAGCTATGGTTTAGATTCGTCCTTATGAGACTACTTCCCAGGTGAAGCTGTGATGTATTTCCTTATTTGGATATCTTTACTTCCTAATTTTCTCTCCAAGGAGGGGGGCAAAGCAGCTTATAGCATCATTCTCCTCTCCTCCATTTTAGCCTCCCAACAGCCCTGCAAGCTAGGTTAGGCTGAGAGAGAGAAAGTGACCGGCTACAGGTCACCCCTTGAGCTTCCATGGCAGAGTGCGGATTTCAACCTGGGTCTCCCAGATTTTAGTCTGACACTCTAACCACTAGAACTCATGGAGTGTGATCTTGACTATGCCTGGCTAAAAGTAAAACCAACAAAGTATGTAAAGTTCTTACAATGTGACTCCGGGCAATGACCATTCAAGACGGATTGCGATGAGTTTTGTCCTGTTGCCTCCCAGGAGATGTGCCCTCGGAGATGTGCATAACCGCTCTGGGTTCTCTTGAAATTACAAAGGTTATGCTTAGGAAAGAAAACAGCCACATAAGCCCAAATCTCCACTGGGGCATGTTTGTACAGTAAAAGTAGGTCAAGCCACAGTCAGCAGAAAATTATGTCTCTGTTTAAACTGGAATTATGTATGTTGAGTAAATTATGCATAGGATTTTTTTGGAGAGATTGTAAACATAGCCTGTTTGCCAGTTCTTTCAGGGAACAATAAAAAAGCCATTTCTGTGCCTTGGGGGAAGGGAGTCACAATTCTATGTTCCTTTAAGCAGAGCCTGCACAAATTATGAAACAAAAAACAAAAGCAGTACCTGAGATGTAATGAATAAGATGTTAAAAGTATAAAAACCTTTTATAGCCCCAAGACAGATCCCCATGGCGGGCAAATGGTAAAAGCCGAGGCTTGAATGCTGTGAACATTCCAGGGGAGTTCCATGGAAATTCTTTGTTTTCGTTGATCAAATAGACTGCTTCTGCTCAAACATGGCTGAGACCCAATCTGCTTAGTTGGAACATTAGGAGAAATTCTGTAAACTAGTCTTAGTGGTATCTCTCTCTTCAGGAGGAACATGCTTTTGACTTTCAAAACCCTTGATTATGACAATATTTTGCAAAGCTTATCTTAAGCTGCAGACTATAACATTGCACAGCCTAGTATGCGTTCAGGCATCAGCAGAACATCAGGCATATTCTCTTCTGTTAATAAATGCCAAAGATTTAATTCATTCCTTTCCAACAGAATCCTGTTGCATAGGCCAACCCTTAGAGTTTTTAGTCATCAATGCGGGACTTGCCTGCTCTTTTCTCTTGCTGGTTTCTTGTGATGACACAAGCGCTAGCCTGTTTGCCCTCAACCTAATGTATGCCATTCTCTGTCACTCAATGGAAAGCATCCAAAGGAAGCAAGGAGACTCTGTGCAGTGATGTGGCCATTGTCCTCTGCAGCAAGTCACTCCACCAGTGTGTCCTGTAGCCTAGTAGATAGCAGGGAGTTTGGCTTTCAGCTTGGAGTTCTCCCTGAATTTCAAATGATCTCCAGACTACAGAGAATAGTCCCCCTTGGAGAAAATGACAGCTTTAGAGGGTAGATTCTATGGCATAACATCCCTATTGATCTCTCTCTCTCTCCTGCTCACCATCCTACACCCTCCCCAAACTTTGTCCTTGAATCACTGGAAATTTCTCATGCTGGAGTTGGCAACCCTAAGAAGAAGACTGGGATTGGCAGTGTGGGTGTATGGAGGCTAAATGGAACACATAAGAATATAAGAAAAGTTCTACTGGATCAGGCCAAGTGATCCATCTTGCCTCACACAGTCTCACTGGTTCCTCCGGAGGACCACCAACAGGGCATAGAGGCCTTCTTCTGCTGTTGCCTCCTGCCTCTGGGATTCAGACATTTATTTCCTCTGAATGTGGAGGTCCCCCATCAGTGTTCCCTCAAAGCTGAGTTAATATGAGCCAGCTCGCAGTTTTTTAGCCTCTGGCTCACACATTTTTGTCTTAGCTCAGGAAAGATGGCCCCAGAGCAGACCAATTTATGCAGTAGCTCAGAATTTTGATGCCAGTAGCTCACAAAGTAGAGTTTTTGCTCACAAGACTCTACAGTGTAGGGGGAGTAATGGCTAGTAGCCACTGAGAGATCTCTCTTCTGTGAATCCTTCTATGCCTGTGACCATTGCTACATCACAAGAGGTTATGATATGAGTTCAGGAAGACCTTCTGGATGTGTGCACCTTCCCACATTGTCTTTAAAGATGCTTGGGAAAGAGGAAAGAAGGGTCACTGGCAGCTCTTGCAGACTCTAATCTGGAGAACTGGATTGGCAGCTCTTGCGGGTTCTAATCTGAAGAGTGGCAGACTCTAGTCTGGAGAACCAGCTTTGATTCCCCACTCCTCCACATGAAGCTGGTGGTGTGACATTGGGAAAATCACAAGTTCTCTCAGAGCTGTTCTTGAAAGAGCAATTCTCTCAGAGCTCTTTGAGTCTCACCTACTTCGCAGGGTGTCTGTTGTGGGGAGAGGAAGGGAAGGCAATTATAACTGTTCTCTTGACTGAAGGATAAGGTATAAATCAAACCCTTCTCCTTCTCCCTCCCCAATGATGACAAGGTGGGGTGGAGTCTCCAGGGGGTGGCTGGAGATCTCCTGTTTAGGAGGGTGGACTTGATAGCATTATACCCCAACTAAGGTTCCCCCCCCCAACCCCTCTCTCCCTAGGCTTCACCCCCAAAATCTCCAGATTTAGCAATGGCATGGAGAAAGAAGAATGTCTGAAAGCAACTTTGACATGAAGAGCAATTAAAATACTTGCTGGTTTAAATCCTCGCTGTTCTGTGGAAGCTTGCTGGTAATCTTTGGACCAGTGGGCTACAATGCTCCCTTTAAGCTGAGACCCAGGTTTAAATCCTTAGTCTTCCGTGGAAGCTTGCTGGTAAACTTTGAGCCAGTGGGCTCCAATGCTCCCTTTAAAGTGTGGTGTCTTGTGAGCAAAAGTTCTACTTCAGAAGCTACTGGCATTAGTGAGCAACTGCATAAATTAGTGTGCTCTGGGACCATTTTTCCTCAGCTAAGACAAAAATGTGTGAGCCAGAAGCTAAAAAACTGAGCCATCCCACATTAACTCAGCTCAGAGTGAACACTGGTGGTCTCTCTCTCTCTTACCTCACAGGGTTGTTTTACGGATGAAATGTAGGAGGAGAGAACATTATAAGCCTCTTTGGGGTAAAAACACACCCACAACCCAGCTTTGGTTTTAAAACTGGGGGTTGCTGGGAAAGAGAGGTGAGGACTCTAATTTTCTTTCCTCACTTCCTTGACGCTTGCTGTGTTAGCCTCCAGTGTTGTGTGGCATTTCACCTTGGTCTCATTTGTCATCCCCCGGGATTAGCCGCGCGACGGGATCCAATTGCCTTCATCAATCCCTCCTTGGCTATTATGTTAATGTATTTATTAATCACTTTTCCCTTTGACAGAAACATCTGCGCTGGTTTGCAAGGAAAGGCGCTCACCACAAAAGAGAGAACTTCCTAGACAATCTGTGTGTGGAGACGCAGACGATCCCCCCCCCCCACCATCACCCTGTGTTTTGTGTTTAATATTCCAGAACAACAATGAGGACGTTTTTCTGTTTGCGCTAGCCCATTAGCCGACGTTTCCATATGTTCACTGGCTCAGGTTTACCAAATGGATTTAATTACTCCAAAATAGCTCGTTTCCTTTTTGGAAACTTGACAAAGAGTAAGTAACACCATTAGAGCCTCCCCTCCCCAAATCATGAAAGCCTTTGGCAAAGTAACCACCGATCTCTGAAGAGGGCAGAATTGCACTACCAGAGTTCAGTCTGATGGTTTCATTGCAAGGATCTGTCCGCAGCTATGTGGCAGGGATTATCTTTACATCTCCAAAAGCCTGCAAGGAGAGCATTAAATAGATAACATGACCCTTGTGGTGGAATCCACATCCCTGTTCTTTGGCCATTAATAGCTGATATTCAGAAGTATCCTGTCTTTGTGCATGGAGGGTCTATCATGATTTAGCTATTGCTGGGCAAGTGCCCCATAGATTTTTCTAGTCTAAGGACTCCAAGAATGTCAGAAATTGGGATTCAACCACCCACTCAACTACCCTTTCCCAAAAGAGGAAATAAGTGACTGACTGATTCTTCATCTTTTTGTCGTCAAGTTGCACCCCATTTCTGGCAATTCCGTTTTCAAGGCAAGAGATGAATAGAGGTGGGTTTGCTGCAATAGATCTATCTATCTATCTATCTATCTATCTATCTATCTATCTATCTATCTATCTATCTATCTATCTATCTATCTATCTATCTATCTATCTATCTATCTATCTATCTATCTATCATCTATCTATCTATTATCTATTATCTATCTATCATCTATCTATCTATCTATCTATCTATCTATCTATCTATCTATCTATCTATCTATCTATCTATCTATCTATCTATCTATCTATCTATCTCTATCTATCATCTGTCTGTCTGTCTGTCTGTCTGTCTGTCTATCTATCTATCTATCTATCTATCTATCTATCTATCTATCTATCTATCTATCTATCTATCTATCATCTATCTATCTATCTATCTATCTATCTATCTATCATCTATCTATCTATCTATCTATCTATCTATCTATCTATCTATCTATCTATCTATCTATCTATCTATCTATCTATCATCTGTCTGTCTGTCTGTCTATCTATCTATCTATCTATCTATCTATCTATCTATCTATCTATCTATCTATCTATCATCTGTCTGTCTGTCTGTCTATCTATCTATCATCTAATACTTATGTCCTGCCCTCCCAGGAGAGAGGGCACAGGGTAACTTACAAGTCACATAACATCATGAAAAGAATAGAATAAGGTTTAAGATCCAAACAGTTTAGGTTTAAAATCTATAATTAAAACCAGAATGAAGTTGCCACTATAGTAACATATAAGTAAAATAAAACTCTTCTGAGCAGTATCATAGGATGCTGGGTTCTCAGGTTGACAGCAGGGGAGGATGAAAGGTGGAACTTTCGCCCCTCTCTCTATTCAGGGGAGCAGGGATATTGGTAGTTGCCCCCCCCTCCCGAAAAAAAGCAGGGCCTTGGGCAGCTGCCCAGATTGCACATGGGCTCAGACTACCTTAGGATCTATGCAATTGCACCATCAGAGTGTGCCAAACATCCTATGTTTGTACCACATTCAGCCCACAGTTTGCCTCTGAGCAGATGTGAGCAGTACTATCCTCACCTCAAGGTACACTGTGCTGGTTTGATGCCTCCCACCAGGGCTTTTTTTGTAACAGAACTCCTTTGTATATTAGGCCACACACCCCTGATGTAGCCAATCCTCCAAGAGCTTACAGTAGGCGCTGTAAGAAGAGCCCTGTAAGCTCCAGGAGGATTGGCTACATGAGAGGGGTGTGGCCTAATATGCAAAAGAGTTCCTACTACAAAAAAAGCCCTGCCTTCCACTAACCAATCACAGCGAAGCCTTTGCATCATGCAACTTCAAGTAATTGGCGTGCTCAGGAACATTGGGTGCTCCCATCGTTTTCACAGGATGGTCTTGTGATGTGAGGGGCTTCAAGGCTACCCCCTGTGAAATGGACACTGTTCAGCGGCTTCTCCCCCTTTACTTTGCTGTGTGTGTGTGTGAGTGTGTGGTATTTGAAGGCAGCTGGCACAGCAAAGGAAACTGGGGGATTTTCTTACAGTAAGGAACTTTGGATTTACTCTGCATCAGGACATCAGGGTCCCTGGAGATGGTTGCAAATTAATGCACTGTGTCGGGCTACAGAATATCTTTACTGCTTACATGGTACGGGAATTAAGGTGAGGACCTCCAGTTACACGTTCCATGCTTTCCGGAGCATGAATGAACTTGTAAGAGTGTTCACCCTTCTCTTAAACCGAAGGTGCTTGGAGCATAAAATATAGGGCTCCCGTTTGGTCCTCACAGTGCGCTGACTCCAGAAGGCATTGTGAAATTTGGATTGTTATTGCCAAATGAGGTTTAATGAGATTTTCACCCCTCCACCAGTAATTACAGGCATTTCTCCTCCTGTCTAATTTTAGGGTAAGCTTATTTGCCGCAGAGGAGGAAAATGTGTTTGTAAGGTGAGATGGCAGAATGCCCAAAGCATCTTATGGCATGTTCTGTTTTGATCTGCTTGGGTTCCTCCCCTCCCCCCTTGGCTTGTCCCAGGAATTGCAAAGAGAGACATTTAAATACCCCAAAGTGCTCTTTGCTGAATGGCAGTAATTTGCTTAGGAGAAAAAACAAGGGGTGGCACACCTACCCCTCCAGATGGTCCATAAATGCCGAGAATTGAATCTGCTTCCTCCTGTTTCCTGGAGAGATAGGACACAATGATGATAACTATGTGTGAACGCATGAAGCTGCCTTATAGGGAATCAGAGCATTGGTCCGAGTCAGGATAGTCTATTCAGAATGGGAGCAGCTCTCAGGCAGAGCTCTTTCACATCATCTACTGCCAGATTCTTTCACTTGAGATGCTGGGGAACAAACCTGGAACCTTTTGCATGCCAAGCAGATGCTCTGCTATCGAGCCACAACTGTGGAGTATCAACATAGTCTTGAAAGGAATGAATAACGGCATAAGAACATAAGAGAAGCCATGTTGGATCAGGCCAACGGCCCATCCAGTCACACAGTGGCAAAAAAATTTATATATACACACACACTGTGGCTAATAGCCACTGATGGACCTGTGCTCCATATTTTTATCTAAAAATTCCACATGTTAATCACCCTTTGGGTGAAGAAGTACTTCCTTTTATCCGTTTTAACCTGGCTGCTCAGCAATTTCATCGAATGCCCACGAGTTCTTGTATTGCGAGAAAGGGAGAAAAGTACTTCTTTCTCTACTTTCTCCATCCCATGCATTATCTTGTAAACCTCTATCATGTCACCCCGCAGTCGACGTTTCTCCAAGCTAAAGAGGCATTATGAGTTCCGCTCAGAAACATCAGGCACACATCATACCAGGAGGTCCTCCGTTCAAAAATGCCTCCATGATGGACTCAGGCATCAACTGCATGGGAATTTTCACCCCAGTCATGGAATGCCCTGAATGTTTTAGGGGACTTCTGCAGGGCATAGTGTTCATTCTGACTCGGAGCATAAGTTATGTGACTCCTGGAGCCAGTTTGGTGTAGTGGTTAAGTGTGCAGACTCTTAACTGGGAGAACTGGGTTTGATTCCCCGCTCTTCCACTTGCACCTGCTGGAATTGGCTTGGGTCAGCTATAGCTCTTGCAGGAGTTGTCCTCGAAAAGGCAGCTGACGTGAGAGCCCTCTCAGCCCTACCCACCTCACAGGGTGTCTGTTGTGGGGCGAGAAGATATAGGAGATTGTAAACCGCTCTGAGTCTCTGATTCAGAGAGAAGGGCGGGGTATAAACCTGCAGTCTTCTTCTTCTCCTCCTCCTCCTTTGAGTAGGATCAAAGGAAAACTTGAGAAATTGTGGGGTGGCTGCAGGGAAAGCATCCAAGTGGCTGCTCTGCCCATATCTGGGAGGGAGGCAGAGTAGAGCCCCAACTCCAGAACAAGAGATTCTGCATTTCCTCCACCCCTTTAAACCCTTGAATGGTCTTCCCCTCCCTTCATAGTTGAGCTGCAGTGCAGCTTTGCTCCATGGTTTAGCTGGGAAAGGGGTTGCCAAGTCATGGGTGGAGGTGGCACGACTGTTGTCTCAGAGACGCTTCTGTGCTGAGTGCTGATAAAGGGAGAAGGTACAGTAGGGGGGCAGCCTGAGTGGTAAGCGGCCTAGAGATGGGAGATGTGGGCACTGTCCCCTGGCCACTTCCAATCTACTGACTTCTGCTTCCACAGCAGGGGTATGTCCCCCCCCCCCACCCCAGAAGCAGCCCCTGTTGCAGTTACTTTTCCTTTTTGTAACAAAAGAGAGGTGAGCAGAGGTTGCCTTTATCACTGTGCAGAGGAGGCGAATAGTGCCTGTTGAATAACCTGCACGACTCCAAGATCTTCTCACCTCTCTGGCTGGTAGGCAGACAGGGAGATGCTTGGTGAGATGCCATTTGCACTGCCAGAGGTCAGTTAACGGAGGGGAGCAGCTGTCTCTTGGCAGGCTAAAGGACCCGATTGCACAGTTAACCAGGGCTTTTCTTTCCTGCCGGAGACCACAGGAGCAGAGCTCCGCCTGGCCAGGGCTCCAGCTGCCTCGACTCACCATGGACTGAATATGACCAATGATTTGACACGTTTTTTATGAGTGGTCTTCTTTATAATATTATGAGTGCTGTGCATAATTTGCTTGTGTGATAACATAATTCTGTATAAATGATGGGATTTGACATTCTTTGTATGGAATATTTTGTATGTTGTATCTGTTGTGATATAGTTTGTGGTGTTTGTGTCTTTTAGCATGTTGCATTAGAAATGTTACTTTACCTTTAAGAGGTTTGTGTAATGGCAGCTGTAAATGAGATGTTAGCCTTTTTAAACATGTTAGTTGCACCGTTAGGGTGCATAAGAAGCCACATACTGAGCTGTAGCCGAGGTGAAATTGATGCTGGAGACGCTTTGCGTCCCTCTTTTTTGAAAATTGTGTAAAAAATCTATATAATTGAATCAATATGTAAGTATGATATCTTTTTTCACTGGAAGAGGGTTGGTGGTGTCTGAATGTCCTTCTGATATTCTTGTATAATATTTTCTTTTGTTAGTGGTCCCAGGTCTGATGAAGACTGGAAAGAAACAAGTACTTAATAGATTGGCTTGTCACCACACTACTTTGGGACTTGAATATACATGTTTTGGACGTTTGGACTGATTTCTATATACTTAGTAAATTGGTCACTAGCTTGCATTTTTTGTTGTGTTATCCATTATAGTGACCTCTCTCAGATTGTACTCTACTTGACTCACCATGTGGCAGCCACAAGCTCCCAGACCAGGTGGTGTGGCCTCAGATGCAAAAGAGCTCCTGCTGGGCTTTTTCTACAAAAAAAAGCGCTGCAGTTAACTATTTTTAAGGAGTTTTTTTTCCAGTTTCAATTTTTTTTTATTAAACTGCAAAACAGATACTAACAATATAGACACACAGAACTTAAGAACTGATACAGTATAAAATATAAAGATCAATTTTAGAAGCTTAGATACCAGAAAAAAGAATTAAGAAACAATAAAATAAACATATAACACACCTACACAGGTATTGGAAAAAATACGTTACTAGTTATTTGCAGAATACAATTATCGGTAGAATACAAAGTCTAAGTATTTCTGAGGTAATGGTAACAAAGCACTTCTATGTGATTGGACATACTCAAAAAAACAATACCATTTTCTCACAAAATTGTTGGGTTCTGAGGATTCAGATTGCAGTAAACTAGATGCTTGTTTGTCCATAACTGCTAAATCCCAACAGGAAAAGGGCCTTTGGAGAGGATCTGAAGTTTGGTTGAAAATGTCCCTTTCAGACACTGACAGATTATACATATGCCTGAAACAACATTTGGGCTCATGATTGGAGGGATAGATCTGCTTGCTTGATATTGCAATGCAGAATGTGTGTGTGTGTATGTGCGTGACGAGGGTAAGGGTGTGTATCCCCAAGCCTGAATAAAGTTTCTAAATTATGTTTGCTTCCCTTCCTTTGGGCATTTTGAGTGAGCAGGAATCTCCAAAGCTACTTGGCATGCACACATGAAGTTACCTTATACTGAATCAGACTATGGGCATTATTGTCTACTCTGACTGGCAGAGGCTTTCTAGGGTCTCAGACAGAGGTCTTTCACATCACCTCCGTCCTGGTCCTTTTAGCTGGAGATGCCAGGGATTGAACCTGGGCTGTTCTGCATCCCTTCACTTCTTTTGCTGAGCCCATACTTTGAAACTTCACTTTAGGAAAAAATTGTTGGAAAAACATACGGTTTACCCACATCAGCATTATCCACATTTCATAGGCATCTTTTTTAAAAAGCTGGATGCATTCATCAGTCTTACACACCAAAAAAATGACTTTTAGGGGGTGTAAATGGCAGTGCATTGCGACGCTGGAAAAAAAATTCTGTCCTACCTCTGTGTTATTTTATTTTATTTTATCTTATTTATTTATTTTATCAAACTTATATCCTGCCCTCCCCTAATGGGCTCAGGGTGGCTAACAACAGTTAAAAACCACATATTCAGTTCAGTGATTCAGTGATCACTAAAGTGTTATATGTGACTGAGGCTGCTTTCACACATGTTGGACAATGTACTTCCATTGCATTTTCAATTCAGTTCAGTGATCCAGCGATCACTAAAGGGCATGTAAAGTGCTTTATCCAATGTGTGCGAAAGCCACTTTCCCAGGTGAATTATTGAGCTCAACCACTGGCTGTTCAGAAAATCTTTGAATCATGCAGAGACACAACAAGCAACCTTATTTTGGATTCTCAGGAACCCTTGATCATTCAATCAATGTCTTCCTTGTGGTCCAGTAGTGAATTACCATCCTATCTTGTTATGTACCAAAATATACCTTTGAGTAGAGAAAATAAGGCTTTCCTTTTTGGGCTCTAATTTTCTACATGGAAAGAGATAGGTAGCGTTTCCAGAAGGAGCAGCTGGCTAGTGCCTCTCTTGTAAATAAAAATCAGATTTCTTACTCCTGGATACCAGGAAATATCTTCTGTTGTGTTTTTGAACATTCCAGCCTGAAAGGCAAAAACTGTTCTGGGTGCTTACTGCTCTGCACAATGAAAGCCAAGAGATAAGCACTAATGGGAAACCACAATCTTTAAAGTTGTAGTAGCAAAACAAGAGAGACCATGGGAGACCAAAATAATCACAGTAAATGTAATTAAAGCTAATAGCGAAAGTTAATACAAAGTTAGCAACAATATCACTCTGGAATATAATAGAAACAATGCACTAGTAGTCCTGTAGTCAATATTACAGAGGCATTTACAATCCAGTAGTCAAAAATCTTCCAAAGGGTCCATTCCAATCATCAGCGGTAGGTCTTCATAAAGTCCTAAGTACTCACACCCAATACGCCCTCTAAACTGTGGAGTCTTGTGAGCAAAAACTCTGCTTTGTGAGCTACTGACATTAAAGTTGTGAGCTACTGCATAAATTAGTTTGCTCGGGGGCCATTTATTTTGAGCCAAGACAAAAATGTGTGAGCCAGAGGCTAAAAAAACCCTGTGAGCTAGATCACACTTTCTTAGCTCAGAGGGAACACTTCTTACAGTATTACAGAGTGATATTACAGAGTAATAATTAAGCTGGATCCATATGTGTGAAGACCCACAAAGAAGGAGTCCATGTGTCCCTATAATGGACCCATGGATTTTTCAGGCACGTGAACCATTCACATGAACGAGAACCCTGGAAAACTGTACCACAAACTCCCCACCCAGGGAGATTCACCTGCCTCCCTCTACTGGCATCTTCCATCAGAGAGTGAAGACAATTTGGCACACCCTCAAGAACTGTTAGCATCCCTTTTTCCTGGTTCTGCTATTGTGTGCTTAAGTTTTGTACGTTTCCTGGAATTATTTTGTATATTCTTTGAAACACTGTTCTCATGTTCAATTTTTTTTAAATAAAATTTTATTTCAGAATTAAAAGTATACAGTTTTTCTACCAAATTAACTGAACACAAGGGCATGAAAAATGCATATAAAGCAATACATGAGTATCTTGAAGGGCATCCGCTTAATACAGTCAAAATACACATAAATCAAGAGGGGGGAATATTATGCATTACGCTGGGAATGATGACAGAAGCAGATACTCTTTAGAAGAAGAAGATGATGACAACTACCCCGCCCTTCTCTCTGAATCAGGGACTCAGAGCGGCTTACAATCTCCTATAGCTTCTCCCCCCACAGCAGACACCCTGTGAGGTGGGTGGGTCTGAGAGGGCTCTCACAGAAGCTGCCCTTTCAAGGACAACTCCTGCGATAGCTATGGCTGACCCAAGGCCATTCCAGCAGCTGCAAGTGAAGGAGTGGGGAATCAACCCCGGTTCTCCCAGATAAGAGTCCACACACTTAACCACTACACCAAACTGGCTCTTTGTAAATCGTATTCGGAGGGAGAATGTTATTAGTTACCAAAAACTCCATGATTGGAAGCCATGTTCCTACAAAACTTGATAAGCTATTCTCTGAGCCTGAACTATTGATTCCTTCAGCTCACGACCTTGGGAATCCTCTTTGGGTGGAAAGGTAGCATAATTTTTTAAAAAATAAAATTAAACCCAGCAATAACCCATTTTGCATAATATGGTGATTGTGCCTATTGGGTACATTTTGCACACTCCTGATACACACGGGGGTTGGACTCCAGATTCACACGAGCAGAATGCCAGCATAACCATCTGCCAAGGGCAATGGCGAACATTGTCACGGGCTGGGGCCAGGTCAGACGAAGTCCAGGGGCAGTCCAAGGTCTGTAGCTGGGTAGCAAGGAGGGTCCAAAGCACCAAAACTGAATCACAGTCCAGGTATTGTAGGTCAGAGGTTCAGAAGCCGAAGTCAGGGGGTCCAGAAGTCAATGCCAGAGTCAGGGGGTCCAGAAGCCGAAGTGGATGCTAGAACGTCAGGTAAGTGACTAGTTGCTTCCACAAAGCCTTCTCTCAAAGCCCACAGCTATATAGCCCTCTGCTGTCTGTTGCCCATTTGGGCTAATTGCTGACTCAGAGGGCAGCCAGGATCCTGCTGAGACTCAAGCACCCTCACTCCTAGAAGGGCCAGAATCCTTTCAAAACTCAGGGCTCAGGGAGCGTCTTGCTCGTGAGCGTGCCGCCCTCCTCCAATCCCTGAGGTCCTGACGAAGGCGGTCACGCACACGAGCCACCCAAGAGGGCGAGGCAGGGGGGCTTGGATCTTCTCCAGCAGGAGGCAGGGGCACTGGTGCAGGTGGCAGAGGCACAGTTTCTTCTGCAGGCTCGGCTTCTTCTGCAGGGCCCCCAGCACCCGTGACAAACATGTCTTCCAGTCTGTGGAGGAAGTGAGGTCAGCCTCCTGACCCCTCCTCCCCACGCACTGAAAATATCGCTTGCACAAGGATAGTCTATTTGCAATGGAGCCCCTCATCACTTAGTCCACGACAAGAGATAAGTCCTTTTGATCAGCAGAGAGGTTAAGGTGAACAAATGAGGCCTTTTAGAAAGGTAGCTGCTCCAGGATTCCTATTTTATTGATGTCCCTAAGAAATGCATGCTTCCTTTTAACTTTGTGAGATCAGAAGCTGGGGAGGAACCGGGTGGGGGAGAGAGAATTCTTTCTGCTGGTGTTATATGCTTAGATGAAATATTATCTTCCGCTGTCCCATTGGTAGAGCGGAAGAGAAGAAGAAAAGGGAGATCAATAAAAAAAGAGCCAGGATAAAAACGGAGTGTGGTCTTGCTGGAGGGAACGTATCGTTCCCCCATCAAAGAATTTATCTCGTTGACAAATTGAGAGGCACAATCAATTCTCCACCACTCTGAACTGAGTCAACTTGCCGATATCATTCTTCTCCTTCTGCGTTTCAAGCGATGGTTGTGGAATAGCAATGAATTTGAGGGGGACTTGGATCCAGGCAGGTACCGCTGATACAAAAAAATTACCATACCAACCCGAGATGGTAGAACCTCCCCCCAATCCAATGGTAGAGCAGTGGAGGAAGTATAAAAGCCAATGTTTATGCTTTGATATTTGATTGTTAGCAATGGAAACATCCGTCATGACAAATCAGATACACGGTACGGACAGGCTCCCTTGTGGGGAGATGACAGAAGAGCATCACGGAGAAGAAACGGCATTGCTTTGATTGCCGTCAAAGAGAAAGCAGGTATTATGGAGTGGAGACCCGAGTGGTGATGTCCCCAGAAGGGATGTGAATCCATTAACCACTCTTTGTGGTTGCAGTCTCAGCAATACCAACATGTGCAGCTGAGCCCATTTTTCTTGGGGGTTGAACTTCAGAGCAAAATACATCACACGGATGCAACATTTTCCCTTGGCTCTCAAAGTGGTTTGCGTCGTCATCAGCATCCTGACCACTTTATAAAGCTGGGGTTGTGCTCTGACCTGGATAGCTCAGGCAAGCCCGAGCTCATCAGATCTCGGAAGCTAAGCAGGGTCAACTCAACGCTAGCAAGTACTTGGATGGGAGACTTCCTTGGAATACCAGAGGTGGAAGGCTGGGGCAGGCTTTATTCAGCCCCTTCCCTGAATATCCTCCAGGCCTCCAGTAGGGGTCAGTCACCAAAGGTTGCCATGACTTCCAGGTGCACACAAACACTCACACACGTAAAAATACAGAAAAATACTAATTTTTAAAACTAAAACTGGGATTGTCTTATTTCAAACTTTAGTTTATGGTTTTGTCTGCTTTGGATTTGTGTGTAAAGTGCCGTGAAGTCATAGCCAACTTATGGCAGCCCCCTAATCAGGTGGTTTGCTACTGCCTTCCTCTGCAGAGTCTTCCTGGGTGGTCTCCCTTCCAAGTACCAACCTTGCTTAGCTCCTGAGATCTGAAAAAACTGGACCAGGCCATGCCACTTTCCCCACGCCTTCCACCTTAATGATGAACCCCAGACACAACCTGTGTTCTCCATAATGTGTGAATTGGATCCATCAGATCTGGTTGCATGCCTCCAACCAAGTGCACTCCTTGCTTTTCCATCTTGAAAACATACCTGATTATTCCATTCTGAAAAGAAGATAATGAGAATGTTCTTTACATGGCCTTTAAGAGCCACACTGCTCCCTTCCTGGGCTTTAGCATCTGGGGCAGCTGGCCTTTTCCATCTCACCCACCTTTACACAACCATTTTTTTTCTGCAGGAGTCAAGAGATGAGACAGAAAGAGCCCGGAAAGTACAGAGAACTGCTGGTACAAAGCCTCAGAGGACCCATCCTTTTCATTTTTCCGAGCCAGCACCCCGAATCCAAATGATGCTCATTAAGCAAAATGGGAGTCGGGGAAAAAATAATAAATCCAGAACAGCTAGAGGCAAAGCTTGACAGACCAAATCTCCTCCTCATTTGCACACAAGTTGAAGGACAGATGCAAACTTAGTCGGATGGGACTCATAAATGACTGACAGTTCCATGTTCACCTTTCAGTTTGTCAGGCTCTGACAAGCGCTGAAGTTCACTACATGGTGTTCCTCTGCCAAATTGTTCTGAAAGGCAAAACGCTGTCTGCTACTCCACTTCATTTCGGCGGGCTTCTCTCCAAGTGCGCTGGAATTGGACTCGGGTCAGGTACCCCATTAGGGAGGAAGTGCATGCACGGAACCAACTCGATGGGCTCCAAGCACACAGCCTCCCATTCCTGCTTGTTTCCTGGTTATAAGGCCGGAACGCTGTGCACTCTGAGCTCACCAAATTGAAATCACTTGCAGATGGAAGCTGGATTCTGTGACCCTTATACATTAAGCTAAGCAAAGCAAAGGGGCACGATGGCTCTCATTTTGCATAATGGATTTTTCTTTTTTTTTGCTCTTGCTGATGACACAAAGAGGCCAGGATCTGCACAGGGTTCTTGGGCCACTGGACAACATCGGTCTCAGAGACATTGACCACAGGCTTTCAAGAACATCTATGCTGTCAGCTTGCTAGCTTTCCAGTGCTGTTCTCCCCAGAGTTGCCAAAACAGCCAAACTCGAATCATAGAATCAAGACTGAACTGTTTCAGATGGCATATAACATCTAATGGGAGAGGGATGACACCACATCTGGATCCATAGAGCTTTTATTACTAACTGCCTAGGATCTGTGCGGGTGAGAAAGAAAATATTACATGATCCACCTGAAGTAGCACCATTGTCATTTATCTGATTGTTTTATTGTTTTAATATTGTTTTTGTTCATTGTCTATTTTATGCTGTTAGCTGCCTTGAGTCTGTACAGAATGGGCGGGATATAAATATAACGTAAATAAAATAAAATAAGAGTTCGAAGGGACCTCCAGGGTCATCTAGTCCAACCCCCTGCACAATGCAGGAAATTCACAAGTACCTCCCCCCCCCACTCCCCCAGTGACCCCTGCTCCACACCCAGAAGATGGCAAAAATTTAAAAAACCTTGGCTCATTCCTATGCTTTTGACAACAGAGAATGCCCCAAATGAGCAACTGGTGAAGTTCTGAATGGCTGCTGACATCTGAAGAAGAAGAAGATATTGGATTTATATCCTGCCCTCCACTTCGAGTCTCAGAGTGGCTCACAATCTCCTTTACCTTCCCCCACCCCACAACAGACACCCTGTGAGGTAGATGGGGCTGAGGGAGCTCTTACAGCAGCTGCCCTTTCAAGGACAACTCCTATGAGAGCTATGGCTGACCTGAGGCCATTCCAGTAGGTGCAAGTGGGGAATCAAACCCGGTTCTCCCAGATAAGAGTCCATGCACTTAACCACTACACCAAACTGGCTCTCACTGCCTTGCCTGGCTATAAATCCAGAGCTTTTTATGTAGAAAAAGCCCAGCAGGAACTCATTTGCATATTAGGTCACACCCCCTGATACCAAGCCAGCTGGAACTGTGTTCCTGCTCAAAAAAAAGCCCTGAGGGTCACCAACCTTCAAGTGGGGGCTGGAGATGTCCTGGGATTACATCTGATCTCCAGATGACACAGATTGGTTCCCCTGGAGAAAATGGCTGCTTTGGAGGGTGGACTCTATGGCATTATAGCCTGCTGAGGTCCCTCTGGCTCTCCAAATCCCAAATTTCAATCTCCAGGTAATTCCCAAGCTACCCTAGGCACTTGTTCCTCTCCTCTCAGAGACTGAAGCCTCCTGCTCCACAACTTGTGAGCTCTCTGGACAGCTGCTTAATACTTGGCATTATAATGCCCCAGACTGGAGGGCGTGAGTTCTCCACACAGTGTGAAAGGCTGAAGCAGGAACAGAAGGATAGAATTACACTAAGCTTTCATACCAAGACAGACCTCCAGGGCCATCTAGTCCAACCCCCTGCACACTGCAGGAAATTCACAAATACCTCCTCCTGACACATACACACCCAGGGACCCCTAATCCAAATGCAGAAGATGGCAAAAAAGAAAAAAAAAAATCTCCCCAAAATCCCTGACCAAACTGGCCTGGAGAAAAACTGCTACCTGACCCCAAAGTGGTAAACAGCATTTCCGTGGGGCCGTAAGAAAGGCCCACAAGAACTAAGCACTGATGCAACCCTCCCTGCCTGCCCTCTCATGATCTGCCTACGTTTTGCAAGCTTCTGTATTCATGACATGTTCATGGCAGGTGTTCATCCCTGCTGTATTCTGCAGTAACCATCTTGCTGAGTCAAGGAACAGCAAGATATCGTGAGCATCAACTTAGAGGGGCTGCAGCCCCCTTGTCAGATGCAAAACAGAAGCCCCAGGAGTGCCTCTAGCACCTTAAAGAGGAGCAGCTGCACCCAGTCAGCAGGAAGCAGGACTGTTTGGAAAAATTGCAGCTACCTGGAGGAGGGGTAGTTCTAGCTGTGTTGCTTTGCAGCAAAACAGTAAGGTTCGAGTCCAGTGGCACGCACCCTAGAGATCAGTAAAATTTTCTGGGTATAAGCTTTTGAGAGTCAAGTTTCTCTTTATCAGACACCAGCAGAAACGGAGATCTCTGAGTCTCTTATTTCAGTCAGAAGTGTTGTCAAGAATGCTTGTAAAGGATGCAAAGGCACCATGCATATGGAACTCTCTTTTCTCTTGGCCTCCTCCCTACTCTGCCTGAGAGGCAGCAACGCAGTCCAGAAGTGGCTTAAAATCTGATTTACGGACACCATCTGGGAACTGTTTTTAAGATTGTATGTTTATATTGTATTTTATTTCTATTGTATTTATATTTCTATTGTATTTTATTCACTGTTATATATCGCCCAGAGCCCTGTGAACTCAAATACTGGGCGATCCATAAACTTATAAATAAAAGATATAATATATAAATATTGTAGTCAGCAGAGGGGGAAATGCTTGGGGCCAGAAAATTAGCATCTGTAGTGAAATTAGAATTCTATGTTCCTATTCAGCCTTGTGAGGAGATCTGTCGTTCTGAACTAGTGAATTAAGTTTCACAGACTCACATTGTAATCTCCCCTTGAAGCTTCTCTGTTTAAGGACTTCTGCTCTTAGGTCCACAATGGAATGACCTTGAAAATTAAAATGTTCCCCTACTGAGGATTTCTCCAACCATCTCTGATTGCTATAGACACTGATGCAAACCTATCTATTAATGGGGTGGGACTCCAGGGACCTCTGCTTTTGGCACATCTTGGGCAAGGTGCATTTCATGCCTTTGATATGCTCTTCAGGTCACTGAGTGGGGAAAAGTTCCAAGGGCTTGAACTTACTTGGATTGTTTCTTTTCAGAATAAGGGAGCAAATAGAGGGAAAAATCAGACAATGCTGTTAAGTGTTATTTATCGTGCTTACTGATGTGATTCTATTGTTTTCTTATTATTGTTAATGAGTGGTTGTTTTCAAAATGATTTGAATTTAACTCTCACTGTAACCCGCCCTAAGCCTCCTTGAGGGGTAGGGCAGGCTAGAAGCCCAATAAAATAAAATAGAAAATAAAAAATAAAGAGCCTTGGAGATTTAGAGGCAAAAGATCTGGGAGATTGAGGTTTGAATCCACACGGTCATGGAAGCTTGCTTGGCCCAGCAATTCTCTCTTTCTAACCTCCCTCACAGAGATATTGTGAGGATAGCAAGGAAGAGGTGAGAATGTCATAGAAAAATCCCCTTTGGGGAGAAAAGCAAGGTATGCGTGCACAAAAGCAGAGACTCTGCTGCACATGTCCCCCATAAAACAGGGATTGTGTTCCTTTGACTATCCCCCTCGGTCTCTCAGCTGCAGCAGAAGCAATGCTCATTGTTCCAACGGAAAGTTCTGGATGAGCTTGAGAGGCAGCCAGGAGACACCAGCTGCAGAAGCCTCAGGGGAGGAATCTCTTTTCCTCGCTTTCCCCCACAGCTTCTCTCAGAGAGTCTCTTCACCTTGCTGCTCCTCTGTGTGGGCTGCACGTGGCTTCCACCGGTCAGCAACGTTCCCTTTAAACTGCAGAGTCTTGTGAGCAAAAATTCTACTTTGTGTGCTACTGGCATTAAAGTGGCGAGCTACTGCTTAAATTACTGTGCTCTGGGGTCATTCTTCCTGAGCTAAAACAAATCTGTGTGAGCTGAAGGCTAAAAATCTGTGAGCTAGCTGGAAGCTAAAAATCTGTGAGCTAGCTCACGCTAACTCAGTTTAGAGGGAACACAGCCGGTCAGCCTTCCTGAAGGCCCCACTGTGAGCCAACAGGCACTGACAGAGGCAGCTGCTGTTCTCCTGGGAAACATGAGCGAGACGTTATGGCTCCCATCTATTTGCCGGCTTCGTCGTTGCACCCATTAATCCCTCCAATGACTGACAATTTAAGGGCCGCTGTGAATAACTGCACTGTAACAGCCAAGGCCTGCTCTCAGCTGCAAAGGGGGAAAGGAGCCAAGACAGCCTCAGCTTGCTAGAACAAACAGAAACCTGCCAGAGCTTACAGGAGATACGGCCCTACTATACAGCCAGCCAGTCCCCAGCATGTTGCCTGAGGGTGTCATGGCACCTACCGACACCTCTAGGGTTGCCAAGGCCAATTCAAGAAATATCTGGGGACTTTGGGGATGGAGCCAGGAGACATTGGGGGTGGAGCCAGGAGCAAGATTGTGACAAGCATAATTGAACTCCAAAGGGAGTTCTGCCCATCACATTTAAAAGGACTGCACACCTTTAAAATGCCTTTCCTCCACTGGAAATAATGAAGGATAGGAGCACCTTCTTTTGGTCCAATCCTTTTGAAACTTGGAGGGTGTTTTGAGAAGATGCACTGGATGCTATGTTGAAAATTTAGTGCCTCTACCTCAAAAAACAGCCTCCCTCAGAGCTGGTGAGGGGTCTGGAGACCCAGACCTATGAAGAAAGGTTGAAGGAGCTGGGCATGTTCAGCCTGGAAAGGAGGTGGCTGAGAGGTGATGTGATCACCATCTTCCAGTACTTGAAGGGTTGTCATATAGAGGATGGTGTGCAATTGTTTTCTGTGGCCCCAGCAGGTAGGACCAGAACCAATGGGTTGAAATTAAATCAGAAGAGTTTCCGGCTCAACATTAGGAAGAACTTCCTGACAGTTAGAGCAGTTCCTCAGTGGAACAGGCTTCCTCAGGAGGTGGTGGGCTCTCCTTCCTTGGAGGTTTTTAAACAGAGGCTAGATGGCCATCTGACAGCAATGTGGATCCTGTGAATTTAGGGGGTGGAATTTGTGAGTTTCCTGCATCGTGCAGGGGGTTAGATTAGATGACTCTGGAGGTCCCTTCCAACTCTATGAGTCTATGATTCTAAGTACCAGGGGTCATTTTGTAGAAAAATAGGTGGTGGAGCTCATCCAGGGACTGTTATGCAGTTGCACCTACTATTCAATGGACAAAATAGGTAGGTGGGGAGGAGGAGGGAGAACCCTCAGAAAGGTTCAGCAGTTGCACTCCTGTGAACTCCTGCTGAATTCAAGGCCTGCTAAGTACTTTGAACTCCTGAAGTGGCTACACATATGCCAACATTCCTTGGATAAAAGATTTCTGGATCAGACTCTTTCAGTTGCTTGCAGAACTCCAAGAGCTATGCTTGGAAGATTTCCCGTGCCGTGCTTGTGCTGGTTCCTTCCTCTACTTCAGTGCTTATGAGATGGATGAGAAAGGACAACATCTGAAAGCAAACTCCTCACTGGGGACTAGGGTTGCCAGCCTCCAGATGGTGGCTGGAGATTCCCCAAAATTGCAACCGTTCTCCAGACTACACAGATAGCTTATTTTTTTTAACTTTAAAACATTAATTCCACTTCTGCTGGATAAAATGGCAGCTTTGGAAGGTGGACTATATGTTATAATACCCCAGTGAGATCCCCCCTCCCTAAACTCCACCCTGCTAGGCTCCACCCTCAAATCTCCAGGCAGTTTTGAACCCAGAGTTGGCAAGCCTATCTGGGGACACAGAAGGAGGGAAAAAGTGGATTCGCCTGCAAATTCAGAAGCGTACAGCAAAATTGATGTTTCCTTTTAAAACGAAGCCGTGGTTTATGCACTACCAATTATACAAATAAATGTCTGTCGGGGAAGGCAAATCAAGTGATCACACTTTAATAGAATTTAAAAGAGTTTCTATTCAAGCCATTAACTTAACACATAGTAAAACAACCCCCTGCCCCCCCCCCCACCTCTGGCTCACACGCAACCCAGCGTGCTGGCGTGTTTTAAGACATGATTGATATTTTAGTGGCACCCGTTTTTCAAAGAAAAGGCAACAAAGTTCACAGAGACAGAAAGCCTTTTTCAGGGCAGTTGAGTAGGCAGGGGCATGTTGAGGGCAGGTTTTCTCAAATGGAGGGGCAGGCTGCTCAGAGCTGCAGGATTCTACCGCCGAGCCACAATCAGCACCAAGGACAGTGGCAAAGCCATTGCCTCATTAGGACGCGTACTAAGTTCCCTGGACAAGTGAGAAACAGAGATGGTTTGCCATTGTCTTTGGATGCCTTCATGGTCTCCCATCCAAGATCAGGCATGATGCCTTCCCTCCATACATACTTAAAGGCAGGGGTGGAATTCTAGCAGGAGCTCCTTTGCATATTAGGCCACCCACCGCTGATGTAGCCAATCCTCCAAGAGCTTACAAGGCTCTTTTTTGTAAGCTCTTGGAGGATTGGTTATACCAGGGCCTAATATGCAAAGGAGCTCCTGCTAGAATTCCACCCCCGCTTAAAGGTAAACTGTAGTCCCCTGTGCAAGCACCGAGTTGTTACTGGCTCATGGGGTAATGTCACATCATGACATTTTCTTGGCATACTTTTGATGGGGGTGGTTTGCTGTTGCCTTCCCCCATCATCTATACCCCCAGCAAGCTGGGTGCTCATTTTACCAACCTCAGAAGGATGGAGGGCTGAGTCAACTTTGAGCCAGCTACCTGAACCCAGCTTCTGCCAGGATCAAACTCAGGTCGTGAGCAGAACTTGGACTGCAGGACTGCAGCTTACCACTCTGTGCCATAGGACTCCTCCATACATGCTTAGTGGAGACTTTATAAAGTTTATATCTCACTCCTGGCCTTGATGACTGCTCCTGTCAGGCAGGCTGGTTTCTGTCCCTCTTAGGAGTTTCTTGGCATGCCTGTTGGTGCTGGCTATTTATAGGGGATGAAAAGGAGACTAGCAAGGCAGGCTGGATAGCAAGCAAGCTGACTGACAGGGATCTATGAGATTGGGTGTGTGTGAAGTGCTGTCAAGTCTCAGCAGAATCCTATCGAGTTTTCAAAGCAAGAGACGAACAGAGATTGTTAGCCTCTGCATAGTGACCCTGGAATCCCTTGGTGGTTTCCCATCCAAAAACTCACCAGGATCAGCTCTGCTTAGCTTCTGAGAGCTGATGAGATTGGGCTAGTCTGGGCCATGTAGGTCAGTTTGCGGGGATCTCTATTTCTGCATCATCTGAGTCATTGACCCTTGATGTGCCTTTGGAAAGGTGGTCTGCAGGATACCTGCAAGGTCCTTAATAATGTCTACAGCCAAGCCCTTCTTTTGTGATGTAGATTGCAGTGTGCCTTATAGATGCACCAGTCACACACACACAGAGCCCCTTGCACTTCAGGTGTGTAATCTGCTCCTTTGATCACCAGTATAATTAAGAACATAAAAAGAAGCCATGTTGGATCAGGCCACATTCCTCAAGTGCACCTAAGAGAGCCAGTTTGGTGGAGTGGTTAAGTGCGCGGACTCTTATCTGGGAGAACCAGGTTTGATTCCCCATTCCTCCACTTACAGCTGCTGGAATGGCCTTGGGTTAGCCATAGCTATCTCAGGAGCTGTCCTTGAAAGGGCATCTGCTGTGAGAGCCCTTTCAGCCCCACCCACCTCACAGGGTGTCTGTTGTGGGGGGAGAAGATATAGGAGATTGTAAGCCACTCTGAGTCTCTGATTCAGAGAGAAGGGCAGGGTATAAATCTGCAGTCGTCTTCTAACAGTCCTCCCTGGTTCTCACTGTCCTGAACAACTTAGTGTCATCGGCAAACTTAGCCATTTCACTGCTTACTCCCAACTCCAAATTATTAAGGAACATGTTAAAAAGGACTGGACCCAGTACTTAGCTCTGTGGTGCCCCACTGGTACCTGTCCTTTGCATACATATACGTATATACTTTGCCTTGCAAAAAAAAAAAAATCAATTTAAAATGTTGTAAAACTACTCCAGGGATTAGGAGGCAGTTCCTGTTACCCATGGGGCCTACGTATTATGCCTAACCACTTAAATCTCAAATACTCCTTCAGTATATTATGCAGTACCTTGGGATTTTAAGTCTATGAATAGGCTGATCTAGTAGGCTTGCCAATAATTCTCCTTCTGAATGCAATCCGCATGCATGAATGAGAAAGGCAAAAAAGGATCCACCTTCCCCAGTTTCTCTTAGTGGGTAGAGTGCACTCAAACAGCAGGCTCAGGTGGGAAAATAATCGAGAGAGTCTCTTAGAATCAAAGAACCTGTTGGAAAGAAAAGCGGTTTTATTCTAAGCACATACAAATAAGCTACAGGGGAAATCTAATAAGTGAAAAACAGGGAATGCAGAAAGTAAACAATAAAACACACTTTTTTGATACCTGAAACGCTTAACAAAACTGCAGATATCTCTCCTTGGAAAGCAATCAGCTTTCCGATGACAGGCAAGTAGAAGAATGCTCAGCAAACGACTGACAAAGGCTTATGGCCCAAGACATCAGTGGGACCCAAAGAAGCAGGGAGTTAATCTCAGGTCAGTCACAATGAGGGTTGCTCCTTCAGTCTTCCCACCAAAAGGAGGATCTAGCTGATAAACAGTTTCCCCAGGATCAGTTCCCCAGAGAGCCAGTTTGGTGTAGTGATTAAGTGTGTGGACTCTTATCTGGGAGAACCGGGGTTAATTCCCCACTCCTCCACTTAAAGATGCTGGGATGGCCTTGGGTTAGCCATAGCTATCGCAGGAGTTGTCTTTGAAAGGGCATCTGCTGTGAGAGCCTTCTCAGCCCCACCCACCTCACAGGGTCTGTTGTGGGGGGAGAAGATATAGGAGATTGTAAGCTGCTCTGAGTCTCTGATTCAGAGAGAAGGACACGGTATAAATCTGCAGTCTTCTGCTTCTTCATGGGCATCTTCAGGCCTCAGATTCAGTGACAGCTCACAGGAGCACAGCTCCTGAGCCTTTCTGAGAGTTCCTCCTCCTCCTCCTGAGAGTTCCACCTCCTTGTCCATTGAATAGTATGTGCAGCTGCATAACAATCCCTGGATGAGCTCCACCACCTATTTTTCTACAAAATGACCCCTGGGCGTCTTTGCACCTGTGGCTTAGCATACGGGTTGCAAAGGAAGGGGGTGGGGGACAGAGGGGAATTAATGAGTGACAGGCCAGAATAAATTCTTCATTGATCTCTTCTGGGTTGACAGTTGCCATTGTGACAGGTGGCATCTCTATCCTCTTGATCCTCAATCCAGGATGTCTTGCGCATTGCTTAACTCATTGTGGTTCAATTGAAAATGCACAGAGCCCTGGGCATTTTTTTTTACTCAAAAAGGAGGAGTGAATTGCAACAGGGGAAAAATACATGAGTGACGTCACAGGCCCTAGTCAATAGGTGCTTATTAAAGTCAGCTTTCCCAGTTAAGCAAACTCACTGGAGCCTGACCCCCATCAAAGATACGCTTTCATATCTTCCGTGTAGTTGATGCCTTTTCAAGCCACCTTTGCCCTACTTAAAATGTTATGTTTGATTATACACTCCTGTTTGAAATTCCTGCTTGGCCCTTGAAGCATTTTGGGTGTTATATTTTCCTGGCCCCAACTACCTGACGGACCACAAATAGCACGGGCTGCCAAACGAGACTCTTCTGGGACTCTCCTAATCAGCAATCTGGGGAATGGAGAGAGAGAGAGAGGTGGCTGGCCTTTCAAAAAGAGGACATCTCAGACAGCTGGGAATTCTGCCACCTTCCATGTGGCTCTTCTTTCTGAAAATGGATGCTGCTTCAGAAAGAGCATTTATATCAGGGAAGAAAGTGAAAGATCATCCAGGTAACTCTCACCTGACTCTTTCTGGTGTGCCGAGTTGCATCTACTTAGCTGTCTGCAAAAGATGCAATTGTCCCAGAATTTTCTTGTCCTCCTCTTCTCCCAGCTGAACTACCCAACCCTGTGACAGTATATTCCAGGGGTTGCCTAAACTCTGTGGTGGGGAAGGAAATGGGGCAGAAGTGCCGTGTGTTTTCCATCAGCACAGCTCTGTTTCCCTGGGGTCAGGAAAAAAAACCTGCTTGATGGAGGGCTGGGCTGCCATTTGCCCACTGATGAACACAGGAAACTGCCTTCTACTGAATCAGGCTTTTGGTCTATCAAGGTCAGTATTGTCTACTCAGACAGGCAGTGGCTCTCCAGGGTACCATGAAGAGGTCTTTCGCAGCACCTTCTGCCAGATCTTTTAACTGGAGATACTGAGGATAGAACCCAGGATCTTCTGCATGCCAAGTAGATGCTCTACAGCTGAGTCACAATGGGTAATTGCCAGCTGCAAGAACCCATTGCCCCCTGCCAGTACATTTGGGGATGGGAGAAAAATGCTGGGGAAAGGAGATGGTGCTTTGCACGAACATAAGAGAAGCCATGTTGGATCAGGCCAATGGCCCATTCAGTTCAACACTCTGTCACACAGTGGCCAACCCCCCCCCCCAAGTGCCATCAAGAGGTCTATCCGTGGGGCTAGAAGCCCTTCCACTGTGCCCCTCCCCCAAGCACAAGAATACAGAGCATCACTGCCCCAGACAGAGAGTTCCAACAATAAGCTGTGGCTAATAGCCACTGATGGACCTCTGCTCCATATGTTTATCCATAATCCATGCTGTGACTCATTTCTAGCTGAAAAACTGGAAGTGACATCACTATGTCATGGTGATGCTCTAGGAATCCCATCTATCTGGGGATTCCTAGAGCGTCACTGCAATGCAGTGATGTCACTTCTGGTTTTTTAAAGCTGGAAATGACACTATGGCATCACACGGTACCATTTTTGCCTTTTTTGCTCTCCCTCCAGTAAGCCTCCCACTTAGTGGAGGGAAATGTGGAGAAGATCTGTGATCCGTGCAACTGTGGAACCAACCCACTGTCAGTTATTAAGGCTCTGTCAAGCCTCAGATGAGAGCAGCACCTGAAATGACTGAGCAGAAAATATTCTGAAACATCAAGGGCCATGATCAACTTCACAATTAGGTTTGTCAGCACGGGACTGGGAAATATGTGAAGATTTGGGGGGAGCCTGGGGAGGGCAGGGTTTGGTAGGGGAAGGACCTCAGCAGGGCATAAAGCCACAGAGCCCACCCTGCAAAGCAGCCATGTTCTTCAGGGGAACTGATCTTGGTTGCCTGGAGTTCAGTTGTAATAGTGGGAGATCCCCAGGCGCCACCTAGAGGTTGACAGCCCTAGCAACTTGCTCAAAAGCTGATGGTCCACTTCAAAGCCAATGGCTTCCAAGCTCTCTTCCCACATTGACATGTCTACCAAGCAGCCTCTATGGGTTTGCCAGGAAACCCTTGCATGCCACAAAGGATTCTGGGGCATGTTCTAAGATACGCATTTATTTACAGTTGAGCCTCTTCACTGGAAGCAGATAATATGTCCCTGGCCACATTAAAAAATCACCATAGCCACATATCACAAAGAAGGCAACTGTCTTTTGGAGAACCCAGGCAGCCATTCTTTCTCTTAATGAAGATGACTTAATAAGTTCCCAAAGAAGCCACATTTCCCTGAAATACAGATGCGAAACCACTTAGCATGCATCCATATTGACCAGTTGACAGTGTTGGACGTGTAACAAGGTGGGTTTTTTTTACAGCATATGATAAATACGATGCAGTGCGAGTGAAGGACTGACACTGAACAGCTTGTGAGACTTCATCTCTGAAGCCTGCCATGATCAAAACGAACCAGAGATGTCAAGAAATCTAAATGTAACCGGACTTTAGAAAGCTGAGGCAAAGGGGGGCGGGGGGGCTGAGGAGGGAAGGTCACCTCCAAAATGCGAACTGGAATTTCTCATGAAAATATGACTGAGAAACTGGGACTCCTCCTGAATTTGAGACATCTGCAAACACTCATTCTGGCTCAAGCTCCCTGCTGTTCATTCTGAATTAGCAGTCTGCGAAGTCTCTCAGCAGTGCTCCCAATGGCTTGACTGGGGCTTCCAGAACTCTCCTCCAATTCAGATGACAATTTCCCACTGTGCTACTTGTGCCTCTCTCTTTGTTTCTTTATGAAAATCCTCGTGGGTTTGTTTTTTTTTTGACATTTTATTGATTAATTTTCCAAGTCTGCCTGTTTCATATTTGTCCTGAATCCCAGGGCTCCTATCAAAAATCAAATGCAGATTTGAAAACAGACCTTGGGGTGGGGGGGAGGCATATGAAAACAAGGATGCTCTGGAAATTTCCCTTTGGTAAATGCCAGCTTCTGTCCCTGCTGAACTGGCGGCAAAGTGTCTCAGATGTAACTGGAGAACTTTTCTGGCAATGGTTGAGTATTCCAGTGGATTAGTTTTGTAGAAACAAATGTACAACATGGCGTAGCAAGGCTGAGAAAAGCACCATTTGGAACGGTGAAATATGTAGGTCATCATAAAAATCTAAAACAGATTAAATAGATAAATAGTTTAGATAAACCTATAGCGTTCCACCAGTAACACAAGATACTGTGAGAAAACAAGAAAGAATAAACGACCAAGCAATAAAATACATCTATCTTGTAAAAGTCTTAAATGCATTAGATAAGATCTATAGAAACTTGCTACAGAAGTCATATATTACTCTGCACTCTTAAAGTGTTACCAAGAGCTGATGGGATTGCAATATTATTTGCAAAATCCATGGAAAGAGAAACCGACCTAAACAGGGCCTAGGAATTACAGTTAACTGCTGGTTTTCCTTCGTGTTTTCACAAAGATTTTTTTTTGTTGAGTGTGCAATTCAGAAATCCTAGGATCAAGGGTCTTTAAAATATATGCTGAGTCCCATCAATTTATGCAATCCTCCAACTATAATTTAATGTAAGAACAAGATATACGCAAATCCCACAAGGGGGATTTTCAAATCCATTTTGTTCTCTGGAGAAATGGATTGCTGCAGAAAAAATTCTCTTCCTCCTCCTCTATTATTTCTCCCTTCTCTATTTACTTAATGCATTAAATCATTCCTACTCCAACTTTGTATGTCATTTAGAGTCCCCGCGGCAGCTTACAACAAGGTCTATGATGATATAAAGCAATTAAAAAAAATTAGCAGTAAAGATCCCCCCAAGAATAGCAAATGTAGTAGCATAAGTACAACTATTGGCAGTGGACTGTCAATAGAAAATAAGATCTCAATTTTAAAGTCCAGATTTTTAAATAAATGAATTAAAGTCCAAAGTTCTCCCAGAGAGAGAGAGAGAGAGAGAGAGAGAGAGAGAGAGAGAGAGAGAGAGAGAGAGAGAGAGAGAGAGATTTTTCAGCAACTGTGAAACAGTGGTAAGGAGAGGACCAGATGGACTTCATTCAGTGGGGCATTCCAAGGCCAGGGAAGGGTATGGCTCAATGGTAGAGTATCTGCTTTGCATGTGGAAGGTCCCAAGTTCAGTTCCCAGCATCTCCAGGTTCAGAGCTTTTTTTGTAGCAGGAACTCTATTGCATCTTAGGCCACACACCCCTGATATAGCCAATCCTCCAAGAGCTTACAGGGCTCTTAGTCCAGAGCCTACTGTAAGCTCCAGGAGGATTGGCTACTTCAGGGACACATGGCCTAATATGCAAAGGAGTTCCTGCTACAAAAAAACCCTGTCCAGGATCAAGTTGCAGGTGATTTGAAGGATCTCCACCTGAGACCCTGGACAGCTGCTGCCAGTCAGAGTAGACTATACTGATTTGGATAGACCCGTGGTTTGATTTGGTATTAGACAGTTTCATCCACCATACTTCCAAAGATGGTGGGATACACAAAGGAGGACCTCTAAGAAGATCTTGGTATCTGGGTTGACTAGTAAGTAGAGGACAATCCTTAAGATAACCTGGTCCAAGACTACTTGATAGGGATATGTGGCAAAGAGGTCAATTGATTGTTGACTGATGTAGCTGATATTAACCAGGAGAAACATGTTCCTGGTTGCTTGTTCCTACTATCCTACTAACAGTTGTACTTTCCCAACACTCCTCAGAGTCAGTCTCAGGTGGCATTTTCCAGTACTCTAGTGCAGACATCACTAAGACATACATAGATAACCATGTCCTCCAGAGACCTTTTGACCAAGAAAGGACACAGCCATTGGAAAGTCTCCCTCCACAATAGGCACAGAGACCACCTAGTCTAGGTATGTGGTGCCACCCAAAGCTTATCTCTCCCAAAATCTTTCCCATCCAGCTCCTCATGCTTAGTTGGAACAAAGCTAAAGATTTTCAGGGTAATTCACTTTCAAGAGTCCAAGGGACTCTCTGCAAAGTCAGCTTTGACTCTTTAAAGCTTATAACTTGAAAATCTAATTGGTCTCTGAGGTGCCATTGGACTTGAACCTAACTGTTCTACTGCAGGCCAACGCGGCTACCCTCTATAACAGGGGTGTCCAAACTGTGGCTCAGGAGCCACATGTGGCTCTTTCACACATATTGTGTGGTTCTCGAAGCCCCCACCACCCTCAGAGAAGGCATTTCCTTTTTTAAACTCACTTTGTTAAGCCAAGCCAGCTGGCAGCTTGGAGAATGTATTTAAAGTTAATTGTTTTCTTTCCACTTCCCCCTCCCTCATCTATTTTTTAAAAATGGATTTCAAGTTTATTGAATATTTGCAAACTTACAGAGAATTCATGCATGTTCAAATGTAAACGAAGTCGTTCGAGTCTTAATACAGAAATAACCATTGGATTACAGAGTTACATAAAATACAAATAATTGAGAAACCACTTATTAAATATTACTAGCACGTGTACATTACAGTCAAGTGAAGAAAATATGCAAACGGTATACAGCAAGGGTTTTAAAAGAAATTCCAACACAAATTCATCACATTATTGAAATATAATCATAATAAAGCCAAACTGGAGAGATAAATATATTGTGTCGTGTCTGGATTGATTCTGCCCAGAGGAACATTGGGCGTTTTCGCACTGACCTTACTCGGCAGCGACGTCCCCCTTCACCGCGCAGCGTCTGCGCGGATTTCGCACACGTTGCTCCGCAGAACCCGGAAGAGCCGCAAAGTCTTTTTATTCCCCCACCCCGCAGTTCTTGTAGCATTTTGGAGAGATTGAGGAAGTAATGTGAGATAACTGGCTTGGGGTAAGTAGGCATTGGATTTCCTTTAACTACCCCAAACAGAAGTTCCAATCTGCTCCCCTTATGAGAAGCAGTTCAGCTCACCATTTTCCAACCACGGAAGTCTGGGTCCAAAGTATTTTTGGGTCCTTCCTTCCTTCCTTCCAAAAACCAGTTTACATTTGCGATACAAAAGCTGCGGGACTTTGCGGCTCTTCCGGGTTCTGCGGAGCAACGTGTGCGAAATCCGCGCAGATGCTGCGCGGTGAAGAGGGACGTTGCTGCCGAGTAAGGTCAGTGCGAAAACGCTCATTGTTTATGAAGGGTTCCCATTTCTGTACAAATGAAGGTTTTCTTAATATACTTTTGGAAGTGTCAAAAGGAAGTGATAATTTATCCAGGATAAAGTAGTCCCATAACTTTAATAGCCAAGATTGTATTGTCAGTGGAGTTGACTTTTTCCACGCCACTGCAATAGCGTGTCTAGCAGCAATGAGCATAAGAGAAATCTGTTCCTGAGAAGGCTTAGGGATAAGAGAGTCTTCCCACAAATTAAGCAAGGCTGGTTCTGGAGTAGGTGTTAGTGAGAAACCAGACATTGAGGCTATTTCTGAAAAAAAATTATCCATTAAACTTGGATGATGGGGCAGGTCCACCATAGGTGAAAAAAGGAACTTATTCCCCCACCCCGCAGTTCTTGTAGAATTTTGGAGAGATTGAGGAAGTAATGTGAGATAACTGGCTTGGGGTAAGTAGGCATTGGATTTCCTTTAACTACCCCAAACAGAAGTTCCAATCTGCTCCCCTTATGAGAAGCAGTTCAGCTCACCATTTTCCAACCACGGAAGTCTGGGTCCAAAGTATTTTTTAAGTCCTTTTGGGTTAACAACAACTGACCTGGAGTGTTGACCATGCAATTTGTCCATTCCCTGAGAGGATTTTTAGCTTAAAGCTGTGCCGTCGTGGGGAAAACGGGATGGTTGGGAGAGGAGTCGAGCTTCTACGCATCCGTCGCTATGCGATCCGATGCCACGCCCCTCCTCCGTCATCTATTTTCCTTCCTTCCTTCCTTCCTTCCTTCCTTCCTTCCTTCCTTCCTTCCTTCCTTCCTTCCTTCCTTCCTTCCTTCCTTCCTTCCTTCCTTCCTTCCCTCCTTCCCTCCCTCCCTCCCTCCCTCCTTCCTTCCTTCCTTCCTTCCTTCCTTCCTTCCTTCCTTCCTTCCTTCCTTCCTTCCTTCCTTCCTTCCTCTGACATTCATGTCTTGCGCCTCTCAAATATCTGATGTTTAGTCTTGTGACTCTTACATTAAGCAGGTTTGACTACCTGTCTGTTCCTATATATATATATATATATATATATATATATATATCCAGTGACTTGCTTGAGTTAGGAAGCTTTCAGAACATTTGGTTGCAGAGGCAAATTCAGCTGTGTGTTGGTGCACCATCAGCCCAGAAGAAGACATCCCCACCAGTTAGCTCAAACCAGGGAAGACCAACTGGTGTGCTGCATTCTGGATGTGGCATGGACATATTACTTCTATATTGGGGGATTGCAAGATGGGAGCAGGCTAACAGCACCCTTGCGGCTCACTTCTGCGACTTTTTTTTAACTTTCAGCTTTTACCTGCCGTATCCGCTTTTTGGCAACATGTAGAGACTATATATACCCTGTAGCCTCATCTCTCTCTCTCTTGTTCCTCCCTTGCCTACCTTTCTCATCTTCTCTCCTCTTTTAGATTAGATGTTCCTAAGGGACTTGCCTTTTTGTTTTGCTTCTCAGGAAAGCCCCAAAGAATGCGAATGTCATGATATACATCCACAATAATAACAGCAACAATATTAATGAGGTATTGTCTTACACTCCAAGAGAAGCAAACATCATAATTGCTGTCTAATAGATATTTAAAAAGTTGATACCCAAATGATTGACTTCATATACTGAACAAAAACATAACCGCTTTCTGGCATCCGTCCAAGAGCCTCTTTGGCTGTTAAAGAGTAAATCTGAGGCAGCAGTATGTTAATTCCAATGGTTTGCGCACAGCTGGAAGATTTTCATCTAGTGGAAATTATCGAATTGGGAGTGTGTTTCAAAAAGATAGGGAACCGTATATAACATAATTAAGCCACAAAGGAGGAGAGCCTTGAAATCGACAACACTCCTCTTTTATCTTAAACAAATGTTATTTTTTCCTATAAAATTATCAACTGAGTACTCAACACCTCTTTCTTTTGAAATGATTTTTTTTTTTAGCACTCCTTGCAAAAAACCCTTCGCCTATTCATAGATGTGGCCCTGATACTGAGTTGCCTTCCCTTGCCCTTGGTGATGCTGTCTGGTTGCCAAACGGGATTGGCTGTAATGAAGCCACAGTGCTGTTTGGGTTTGATCCCTGATTGTTTGGGAACTTTATTTGCCTTCATCGGCAGGCTTGTGCAGTTCTGTTAAGAGAAATCCGGACCACTCCATGTGACTAATCCAGGATGGAGAAAAAACAAATCAACAAAGGGGAAAAGTGGCCCTGAAGCAGCAGCCAGAAGCCAGAAGAAACAAGGGGGAATCAAGGGAACAGGCTGCTGCTGGTATTGGTGAAAAGTGTTGTCAAGTTACAACTGACTTATGGAGACCCTGTAGGGTTTTCAGGGCAACAGATGTTCAGGGGTGGCTTGCCATTGCCTGCCTCCTCACTGGGAAACTGGACTGCCGGGCAATGTTCCCTCTAAACTGAGTTAGTGTGAGCTAGCGCACAAGTTTTTAGCTTCCAGCTCACACATGTTTGTCTCAGCTCTGGAAAAATGGCCCCAGAGCAAACTAATTTATGCAGTAGCTCACAACTTTAATGCCAGTAGCTCACAAATTAGAATTTTTGCTCACAAGACTCCACAGCTTAGAGGGAATATTACTGCCGGGCTGCCCCTGCTGCCCCACTGAGATCTATTTTGTTTTGATTTTTTTTGTATTTATATGCGCATGTGTATATGTGTGTGTGTGCATGCACCTAGAAGTCATAGTGACCTCTGGTGACAACCCCAACTGGGAACCTGAAGGATATTGATTGTCTGGACATCAATTGTAGCAGTGTAGGGTCATCAGGTCTGGGTTAGAAAACACCTGGAGTTTTTGGGGGTGGAGCCAGGAGAGGGAGGGGTTTGGAGAGGGGAGGGGCCTCAGCATGGTACAATGCCACAGAATCCACCCTTCAAACAACCATTTTCTCCAGGGGTAAAGTCCAACAGTGGCTGCACAGTTAGAGAATCAGACAAAATCAAGCAGTCTTTAAGAAGTTAAGAATGGGCATTGATAAGAGTGTGATTGAATAATGCGTTAAGGTTTATCATTCAGCTTTCAAAAAAGCTATCTATAATGGAATGTGGTTCAAGTTAGCGATCACGTGAGGTGACTTTTACCTTAGAAGCCGACGTCGTTGGTTGGACTCCTTGTGTGTTGTAAGGAAGGAGGTTTTTTGACCCATTTGGAGTTGCGAATTTCTTCAGGAGTCGACATATTAGAATGGATTTTTGTGGACTGTATATGTGTGGGATTTCCTTTGTAATGGATTTTTATCGCATGAATTGAGAACTTCTGATATAAATTTGTACAATTTCCTAAAGACTTGGTTTTTGTTCTTTCTGGCACAGTTGACTTTTGTCTGATTTTCTCCAGGGGAGCTGATCTCTGCCAGCTGGAGATCAGTTGTAAAAGCAGGAGATCTCCAGGCCCCACCTGGAGGCTGATAGCCCTACGTGGGAGCTCTCCAGGTGCCAGGTGGCAACCCTAATTCTAGAAGGAAGGAAGGAAGGAAGGAAGGAAGGAAGGAAGGAAGGAAGGAAGGAAGGAAGGAAGGAAGGAAGTATTGCTTTATTAACTTTAACTCTTTTTAAAAATTGATTTCTAAGAAAAAAAACCCTAGCTCCTTATTAAGGGAGCAACCTAGCACATCTACTCAGTAAGTCATTTCATTCAGTAAGGCTTGCTGCTAGGAAAGAGTTCTTAGGCCTGCAGCCTAAAGTCCACAAGGTCACTTGCCACACTTTCCCCCACTGCACCAAGTGTGTCCACTGCCTGCACATTCAGATCGACTGTTTTCTCCTCAGGCTTTGGTAGACCTTGCCTTGACTGGACAGAGAACCCACTGGAACACCGCATATCCCAGGCCTGTTCTGGAAATTGATCTGTCCTGCCTGGCTTCGAGATCAAAGGCCTGCAATATCTGGTGGGTATGAGCTCCAGAACCTCCTTTTTATTTTATTTTCCGAATTTGCTCACTGGCTGCCGAAAAATTCTGGTCAGGAAGATATTAAATCTGAAGACTTTGCAAATGTACCTCGCCCCACACAAAATGTTTACATATTTGCAGCCAGTCGATGGGCAGACAAGACAAATGGTGTCCAGACAAACCCATTTTGATGGACTGTTAGAGATTCAGAACATCAGGTTACAATCCTGCTTTCTTCCCTCAAAGAGGCCATTGTTTAAGTGAAAATGCAATGCTAACAATATTTGGGAATAGCACTAAACATGTTACTCAAGTCGAGAGGTCTTTTTCTTCTACCACATCAAGTTTTAAACATAGAAATCAGGTTTGAATTTGCAGCGCAAGGAGAAAGGAGGCTTAGAATAGGGTTGAGTTATCAAAGAGAACGGAGCTCAGTAATGATAATTTGTCAGGAAAGGAAAGGAAAGGTCCCTTGTGCAAGCACCAGTCGTTTCCGACTCTGGGGTGATGTTGCTTTCACAATATTTTCACGGCAGACGTTTTACGGGGTGGTTTGCCATTGCCTTCCCCAGTCATCTACATTTTCTCCCCAGCAAGCTGGATACTCATTTTACTGACCTCGGAAGGATGGAAGGCTGAGTCAACCTCGAGCCAGCTACCTGAAAACGCAGCTTCCACCGGTGATTGAACTCCGGTCGTGAGTAGAGCTTAGGACTGCAGTACTGCAGCTTTAACACTCTGTGCCACGGGGCATTAATATCTATTGGGGACATGCACCAAGGGTTTTGTGTGGATAACATTGACCTGGATAGGCCAGGATAGCCTGATCTTGTCAGATCATGGAATTTACATGCCTTAAAGAACTTAAAGCAGGGTCAGCATTAGTATTTGAATAGGAGACCTTCAAGGAATACCAGAATTATGATGTGGGGGAAGGCAATGACCAACTAAATGTCTCTTGCCTTGAAAACCCTATGAGGTCATCATAAGTCAGCTGTGATTTGAAGGCACTGTCCTCGCCCAATGTTGACTACAGTTGGTGGAATCCCTTTATCTTTCCAGCTAAGTGAATGCGAACTCTCTGAATGACCCCATCTAATATCTCTTCTTCCGTTGCATCAACAGGCCACATCCACAAACACGTTGTGTGATGCCATCTTTTGTCTTCCTTCCCCCAAACACTCATGATGTCTTTGGCTTAACCCTCTTTTCCAACTGTAGCCCTACCTTGAGTTCCAGTATTTTTTGGGGAAAGTGAGTGAATAAATATGTTCAATACAATAAAGCAATGAATAAAAGATGGCATGCAATTTGCTCATACTAGAGTTGCCAAGCTCCGGGTAGGGCCTGGAGAACTGCTGGAATTCCTTCTGATCTCCAGATAACATAGATCATTTTCCCTGGAGAAGATGGCTGCTTTAGAGAGTGGGCTCTATGGCATTGTACCCTGTTAAGATCCCTCCCCTCCCCAGGCTACACCCCCCAAATATCCAGGAATTTCTCTACTCAGAGTTGGCAACCCTTCTCTCTCTCTCTCTCTCTGTTGTCTTCTCCACTATTATTATCAGCTTGTAAGTTCTATGGAAAGAAGGGACTTTTCTGCTTTCAGACAATGGCACCTTTAAGGAACACAGCTCAGGACAAAACCAGACTTAAACCCAATGGAGAAATGTATCTCCATTTGCCTGTAAAAGGAGGTTCTTTAAGGCATGTAAATTGCTAACATAATGGTGAGAAAGCTGGTTGCAATGAGCAAATCTGAGCAGAAGCTAAAGGTTTAAACCTTCCCCCTCTTCTCCCTGTGTGGTTGCAATGCAAATTGTTGCAGCATGACACTGAAATTTGCCCCTCCCAAAAAGAGATGCCCCAGCAACATTCTGGGCGTTTTTGCACTGACCTTACGCCGGAGTGACGTCCCTCTTCACTGCGCAGTGTCTGCGCGGATTTCGCACTAATTGCTCCGCAGAACCCGGAAGAGCTGCAAAGTCCCGCGGCTTTTGCATTGCAAATGTAAACTGGTTTTTGGTGGCTTACATTTGCGATGCAAAAGCTGCGGGACTTTGCGGCTCTTCCGGGTTCTGCGGAGCAATTAGTGCGAAATCCACGCAGACGTTGCGCGGTGAAGAGGGACGTCACTCCGGTGTAAGGTCAGTGCGAAAACGCCCTCTGTCTGTCTGGCTTTTCCCTTTGTCTGCAAAGCATCTAGAACAGGGATGGCCAAACCTGCTTAACATAAGAGCCACATAGACTATGTCAGATGTTTGAGAGCCACAAGACAAGGAAGGAAGGAAGGAAGGAAGGAAGGAAGGAAGGAAGGAAGGAAGGAAGGAAGGAAGGAAGGAAGGAAGGAAGGAAGGAAGGAAGGAAGATGTGGGTGGGAGAGGGAAGTGGAAAGAAAGCAACTTTAACTTCAAATGCATTATCCAAGCTTTCAGCTGGCTTGGCTTGGTGAAATGATTTAAAAAGACAAATGCCTTTTCCAAGCTGGCCAGGTGGTGGGGGCTTTGAGAACCACACAATGTGTGTGAAAGAGCCACATGTGGCTCCCGAGCCACAGTTTGGCCACTCCTGATCTAGAAGAACGTATAGCTGGTGGTATTGGGGGGAGGGGGGACATAAAGGTACTGGAGCTGGGATTTTGAAACATAGCCTACAGTCTTTGGTCAGGTGAAACTAGTCTTTTTGGAAAAGGGTGAGAAGTGTGGGGAGATAACCTGGCCTGGGCCCTGCTATTCCTTTTGAGTCTGACAAGGAATATCTATGAAAAATAAGTTCAAGCCTGAAGGAGGTGGAAAGGTGATTTTGTTTTTCTTTATTGAATGGTGCCGATGCCTCCTGGTTTTCTCACGGAGAAGTGTTGACCAAGTGGAGTTAAGGGTCACGTTTCCATTAAACCTCCTTAATTGGCTTTGAATCTGCAAACACAAATCCAATATTTAAGTCTGTGCAGCCAAATGGATCCAGGTTCTATTTCCTTGGGGGAGTTTCGCAGAGCCGGGCAGCGGCTGCTCCCGTAGAGGAAACCTGTCTTTTGTCATGCCCTGGTGGCTCTTTCTTAATTTTCTCCAACACCAATCAGGGCTAATGCAAATCGGCATTTCTTGCCTGCTGATTGATGGGGCTTGAGGAACGGCGTGATGTTGTGTCGCTTGGACAGGTAAGGAGGCTTGTCGTTTTGGATGGGACCAGCTGCTTTGCTGCCTCTCGGCAAATCTGATTCAGAAACTGTAGGCCAATGTACTGTTTTGTCAACATGTTGATTGCTTTGAATCAGGGCTTTTTTTTGGTAGGGAACTCTTTTGCATATTAGGCTGTACCCCCCCCCCCCCCCCGATGTAGACAATCGTTCCAGAGCTTACAGTAGGCCCTGTACTAAGAGCCCTGTAAGCTCTTGGAGGATTGGCTACATCGGGGCAGTGTTCCCTCTAAGCTAAGTGTGAGCTAGCTCACAGATTTTTAGCCTCCAGCTCACACATTTTTGTCTTTGCTCAGAAAGGACGACCCCAGAGCACACTAATTTATGCTGTAGTTCACAACTTTAATGCCAGTAGTAGAATTTTTGCTCACAAGACTCTGCAGCTTAGAGGGAACATTGCACCAGGGGTGTGTGGCCTAATATGTAAAGGAGTTCCTGCTACAAGAAAAAGCCCTGCTTTGAATGCTCCCTTCTTCCCCAAGAGCTGGGAAGCTTCTGTGGAACTTTTTACAGCCCATAGCAGGGTTGCCAAACTTCAGGTGGTACCTGAAGATCTCACTATTAAAGTTGATCTCCAGATGGTCAAAATCAGCCCCCCTGGAGACAACGGCTGCTTTGGAGGATGGATTCTATGGCATTATATCCTGCTGAGGCCCCTCCCCTTCCCAAATCCTGCCCTCCCCAGGCTCCACCTCCAAAATCTCCAGCGAGCTTCTAACCCAGAGCTAGCAGCCTTGTTATAGGATCAGATGACACAGTTCTGACCTGGCCTTTGGCTCCCCTGAATTCTTTCTCTCCACACCTGATTTGAAATAAAATGTTCACATCATTAACAGAGATGATCTCCAGCAAACCCTAGAGCTTCTCAGCTTCTAGGAGACCTAGGAAGAAAGACCAAATGGACCAGTTCTGAAGAACAGTGCAAGAAGAGGCAGCCTCAGAGAGACGCCGTTCTCCTCCGAGCCCAGCTAGAAAGCCAGACTTGGAGGAGAGCACACACTGGTTCACAGTCCTGCCGCTTTCAGAGTGGAGGAGTGGTGGAAAAAGGTGCCTGAAGGCACCTACTCCCATCTGCCAGCCATGACCTCCCCTTCCCAAATCATAAGAAAAGCCACGTTGGATCAGGCCAATGTTAGTCTTTTTAGCCCAGATCGGGTCAATGGCCCACCCAGTCCAACACTCTGTGACACACAGTGGCCAAAAAACCCAGGTGCCATCAGCAGGTCCAGCTGTGGGGCCAGGACACTAGAAGCCCTCCCACCCTGTCCCCCCACCGCCCAAGCACCAAGAATACAGAGCATCACTGCCCCAGACAGAGAGTTCCAACAATACGCTGTGGCTAATAGCTACTGATGGACCTCTGCTCCATATGTTTATCCAATCCATACATACAATGTGCATGAGAAAAGGAAGAGTCTGTAAGACAGGTTTATTTCCAGCTATGCAACTGTACTAGTCAAAGGCAGCAGAAAGAAGAGGAAGATCCAACATGAGATGGATTGACTCAATAAGAGAAGCCATGACCTTCCATTTGCAAGACCTGAGCCAGGCTGCTAACATGAAGATGTATGGAAGGTCATTCAGTTCATAGTGTAAGCATAACTCAGAAATGACTGGATGGCATAACAACGCACATGTACATGTGCGTTGTTATGCCATCCAGTCATTTCTGAGTTATGCTCATGCTATGAATTGATTGGGGAGGGGACAGGATAGAGGGTACTTAGAGTGGCAACAGCCTGCAAAGGAACATCAGTCTCCCACAGAAGTGAAGCTGATGATTGGGGAGGGACAGGATAGAGGGTACTTAGAGTGGCAAAAGCCTGCAAAGGAACATCAGTCTCCCACAGAAGTGAAGCTGATGCTGAGTTCAAGTCACATGGGTGAATACCTGCTGGAGGATCTGGAATATTGCTACCCAGAATGAACCAAAATTTATTAGCAGGATCAGAAGAGAATAGGAAACAGTACTCAAAGAGAAAGGGACAGGCGAGAGGTCAGGCCTTGAAAGCCAGCGTCCTTAATTGGAATCATTATTTAGTTTGGCTTTGAAATTGAAATCCTCTTTCTTGTTGCCCAGCTATTGTTCCTACCATTTCATGAGTTGAATAGAGCCATTGCTGAGACTTAGTGGATTGTGGGTATTCTATTTCAGAACTGTCGAGCAAAGAAAAAAAGGAGAGATTGTCTCTGTGAAGGAAGCTGCCTTTTTCCTAAGGTTTAGAAGTCTTTTTTTATTAGTAGCATTATTAGTTCCTTTATTGAAACACTGCCTTGTGAAACACCCATTGCATTAGGCATTTAAAGGGCATGCCGTCAACTAACTTTGCATTGATTTGTGTACTTAAATTTATAGCCCATCTCATCCTAAAGACCTTGGATGGGGGCAAGGGAAGCAAAAAAAAAAAAAAGATAAAGCAGCAAAAAACCCCACCAAACTGTGAAGTTTCCTCACCTTTTCCTGACTTATCTTGGACTTCCAAAGGCCAGATGAAATCTGTTGGTCTTACAAGCCAATCAGTGCAAGGCAGCCTGAGAGCAAAGTATTCCAACTGAGCTTCCAAACCAGACCAGACTTGAAAGCAAAGTGTTCAGACCCAGCAGCTTTGTAGCATAAGGTGGGACCTAATTGGCTCTTGCATCACCTGACTCTGCGGAATGGAAGGATGGAATGTGCCATCAAGTTGCAGACAAATTATGGCAACCCTGTAGGGCAGGGGTGTCGAACTTATTTGTTATGAGGGCTGGATCTGACATAAATGAGACCTTGTTGGGCCGGATCATGTTGGGTTGGGCTGAGCCATGTCAGGCTGGGCCATGTGTGTACCTATTTAAGATTAGGTAGCGGAGATATACATTTTATAACGAACAGACAAACACAAATATATATTTTTTAAAACTTAAAACGTGCTTAAAACGTTAGCACTTATTGGCCTTATAGGTGCTTTCTTTGTATTTCTCCCATGGGATCCAGGGAACTGGGCAAAGGAAGCTCTGGCTCTTTCCTTTCTTCCCCAGGGGACTGTGTGTGTGTGTGTGTGGAACCTCAGCCAATAGAAGGAAGAGAGGCTTGGCTCATTAGCTCTGCTGTGCAATTGAGAGAGGTTGGGAAAGCAAGCTCTCCATCCCCCCCTTCCTCCCCAAGGGAGGAGCCTCTGCCAATGGAGAAAATAGAGACTTTGCTCTGTAGCTCCTGTGTGATTGAGCAAGCCTTGCAAAGCAAGCTGTTATGCAGAAGGAAGCAAGAGATAGGGAGAAGGAAGCAGATGACAACCAGTTGCTTGGGGGCCTGATAGGAGCCCTCTGGGGGCCTGATTCGGCCCCTGAACTGCATATTTGACACCCCTGCATAGGTTTTCTTTTGCATGGCAACCCTGGTCTTCCTTGGTGGTCTCCCATCCAAGTACCTACCAGGGCCAACCCTGCTTAGCTTCTGAGATCTGACAGGGTTGGGCTAGCCTAGGCCATTCAGGTCAGGACTTCTGCTGAAGAGGTCAATGAATGGGTAGATGCACTGCCACACTCTGATCATTTGCAGCGGAGGCACTGAAGAATGTCAGACATCAGGTGAGCATATTGTGGTGGGGCAGAGAGTAAAGGACTTGCTGCTAGAGTGTCCAGTTCAACACCCCCTGGGCACCTTACAGGCAAGAGAGTCCCACAGTTGGGTGCACCTACCAAAATCACATCTCTTCCATGTCTTTGCTGTCTCAGCCTGATGGCCTCTCATCTTGAGCAGATCTCAGAGACAGTTATAGGGTTCCTGTTTCCTCTGGAGGTGTGGGACTTTAGAAGAAGAAGAGTTGGTTTTATACTCTGCCCTTCAATCAGAGTCAGAGTGGCTTGCAATTTCCTTTCCCTTCCCCTCCCCACAACAGGCACCTTGTGGGGCTGAGAGAGTTCTGAGAGAACTAGGACTGGTCCAAGGTCACCTAGCTAACTTTATGTGGAGGAGGAGTGGGGAATCAAATCCAGTTCTCCAGATTAGAGTCCGCTGCCCTTAACCACAACACCAAACTGGCTCTCTAGGAGATACAGTCTAATGGACCCAGTGAGTTCTGAGTGGAAACAATTATCTGGAAAGGGCAGGGAGGCTCTCCCACAGCTGGACAACCATCTGTCAGGGATACTCTAGCTTTAGATTTCCTGCCTTTTCAAGGGGTTAGGCTGTATGGCCTACAAGATCACTTCCATGCCCATGATAAGAAGTGAAAGTCAATGGGAAAGCCTTTCTCATTTTGGCAACTGAAAAATCCTCATGCATTTTTATGTTTTTGTTTGCTTCATTTACATCCTGCCTTTCTCCATCATAGATAAGTCTATCTCCTTCTGAAACCACCTAAATTAAATGGCCATTCTCTACACCTTGTGGCAGTGAGTTCCACAGAGTAAGGGTAACTCATATCAGAAGGATGTAATTTGGGTTTGGTATCGCCAAAAATTACTGGCAGAGGGAAAAAGGAGGAGATGTAATGTACTGAAATCTAGGGAATATCATTATTGGTGGGTGCCTCCATTATCTGAGGCTGCATGGATGGCAAGCTGAAAAAGAACCTTTTTGGTGGTGGCACTTAAAATGACGGAATTCTCTGCCCAGGGAGATTCGCCTGTCCACCTCTACAGTTGTATTCCACCAGTGGGTGAAGACTTTTTTGCTTTGTCTGGTGTCCCCCCACTGATTCTTGTTGCCTCAGTTTCTGTTCATGTGTCCTTGTATTTTGTTTTAATTGTTATATTTGTATGTGTTTTTAAACTTAAGATTTTTATTGTTCACCCACCTGGGGGACCCTAAGTTGGCTGGAAAGGCAGCTTGAAAATGTTTTAAAAGGTAGAGTGTGCCGTCAAATTGCAACCAACTCATGGCAACACCATGGAGTTCCACCTCATGGGGTTTTCAAGGCAAGAGATGAGCAGAGATGGTTTGGAATGGCCTGCCTCTACATAGTCTTCCTTGGTGGTCCCCTGTCCAAATATAGATCATGGTGAACTCTGCTTAGCTTCCAGCCTCTGAGAAGATCAGGCTACTCTGAGCTATTTGGACTGCTACAAAAAGGCTTCAAATAAATCACTAAAAATGAAAACTGCTGTCTAGTTGCTAGCCTGGATGACTAATCCCATAACTCTGGTGCATACTCTAAGGCATCGATGCAGGCATTGGCTTTGGGCACACAACACCATCCTGCCGTGGATTATGCAAGAAGTGCTCTGTGCACATATTTGGGGAATGCTTCAGGTGAATATGAAGCCTTTTATTCCACCAAAGAGAACAAGAAGTCCCCGTGAGAGCACCGCTGAACATGTGCGCATGGCTGTTAAATTGTAGATAACATTTAGCCAACCCGTCTCAGTCTCCATGAATAAAATTCTCCTCATGTACTCTTCCCACATCATTGGAACAATTAGATCTTGATTTTCATACCTTGCTGGCACAGCACAGACGTAATGAGTTCAATTTCCCCCCCGACTCTTTCAAACAATTGAAGCAATTTTGCCTAGCGGGAAACTTGTCCAAATATGGTTTATTACCTTTCTCTCTGGCTTTTGTATCTGGAAGTGGAGCTCTGGCTCACTAAAAGGGGGGAAAAAACGCTTTAGAACCTGAAAATGCAAATGATTTTTTAAATCTGTCATCTGAAGGCAAATGGATGCTGCAAAGAAGCAGGAGCAACTCTAGCCAACGTTCCCAGGTTAAAAAAAAAACCTACCAAATTTTGTAACAGTATCATGATGTGGTAGTTAAAATTGAGCAAATGAAACCCTTTCTGTTAGAAACTCAAATTTTACCAAGTTACACAGGTGGGCAGGGTTGTGACCCAGCTAAGATGGCCACCACTACATGGTGGTTTATGTATGTAAAATCAGTTGGAGTCCTAGCCACAGCTTGTGGGCTGTAATAAAGACTGATGGACTGACAGAACATCAGAAGAGCCTTGCTGGATCAGACCAATGCTCCATCTGGTCCAGCATCATGTCTCACACAGTGGCCAACCAGAGGGCCACCAGCAGGGTACAGAGGCTGAGGCCTTCCCTTGATATTGCCTTCTGGCTCTGGGATTCAGAGGATTAGTGCCTCTGGAAGTGGAGGTTCCCTTCAGTGACCATGGCTAGTAGCCAATGATAGACTTGTCCTCCATGAATCTATCTATAGACAGAGTACTATCCTGCTCTCCTGCTATAGCAGCATCAAACATGCAATTGTCACAGTAGCTCTCTCACAAGCTGCCTAGCAACAGTGATGCTGTCCACCAATCATATTGTGCTCCATTAACCATGTCTCCACCCATCCAGCTTAAGGCACCACAATGGAATTCTGTTCTGATCTGTGTGTATGCTGTAGCTGCCATAATAGCTCAGACTAACTTGATCTTCTCAGAGCTCAGAAGCTAAGCAGGGTTGGGAGTCGAATGGGAGACCACCAAAGAAGACAGGGGCTTCTAAGCTGAGGAAGGCAATTCCATAATCCCATACCTTGACCCCATGAGGTGGAACTTTATGGGACCTCCATGAGTCAATTGTGACTTGATGGCACACTTTACTTTACCTACCAGTGTATTTTGGGTCAGAATGTGAAAATAAGTTACAGGCTCTTAGCCGTCCATGGGGAAAGGCTGTGACTAAGTGGTAAAGCATCTGTTTGACCAGAAGGAGAAGGAGGAGGAGAAAGAGAAAGAGAAGGAGGAGGGGAAGAAGGAGGAGGAGCAAAAGTAGTAGTGACTGGACATATACCCTGCCCTTCACTCCTCAAAGGAGTCTCAGAACATCTTACAATCTCCTTTCCCTTCCCTTCCCCACAACAAAAACCCCGTGAGGTAGGTGGGGCCGAGAGAGAGAGCTCTCCCATAACTGCTGTTGAGCAGGACAGCTCTGAGGGAACCTGTGGCTGACCCAAGGTCAAATCAGCAGGCGAAGGCCCCAGGTTAAATCCCTGACAACTCCAGTTGAAAAGACCAGGTAGCGGGTGATGTGAAAGACCTCAGCTTGAGACCTTGGAGAGTCATTGCCAGTCTGAGTAGACAATACTGACTTTGATGGACCAATGGTCTGATTCATCAGAAGGCAACTTCTTGCAGAAGGTCCCGGGTTCAGTCCTCAGCATCTCCAGGTGAAAGGACCAGGAAGGCTCTGGGGAGCTGCTGCCAGTCTGAGTAGACAATACTGATCTTAATGGACCAATGGTCTGATTCAGCAGAAGACAGCTTCATGGATGTTCATGGCAATTGGTGATCTGGAGTGTTTTAGACTCACCAGTGGAAACAGGTTTGCCTTTCCAGCTGCATGGTGAGAGCTTATCTGCATTGAGGATGGGGGTAGTGGAGGCTCTGGCTATCAAGGCTCCCAAATGTGCTTTATTACAACAGCTCCACTCTGCTGATCAGGGCTTATTTAAAAACTCCATCATACAGAAAGGTTAGAATAGCACCTGTCTGGTGTAGTGGTTAAGTGTGCGGACTCTTATCTAGGAGAACCGGGTTTGATTCCCCACCCCTCCACCTGCAGCTGCTGGAATGGCCTTGGGTCAGCCATAGCTCTCATACGAGTTGTCCTTGAAAGGGCAGCTGCTGTAAGAGCTCTCTCAGCCCCACCTACCTCACAGGGTGTCTGTTGTGGGGAGGAAGGTAAAGGAGATTGTGAGCTGCTCTCTCTGATTTGGAGAAAAGGGCGGGGTATAAATCTACAGTCTTCTTCTTCTTCTTCAGTCTAGAGCTTTCCCCAGTAATGGCCTCCGCATGGTGGTATGGTCTTCCTTGAGGTATGGTCTTCCATGGTGGTATGGTCTTCCTTGAGGTATGGTTGCCAGTTCCAGGTTGGGAGTTTCCTGGAGATTTGGGTGTGCACCCTGGGGATGGTGGAGTTTGGGGAGGGGAGGGACCTCCGCAGGGTTTAGGGCCATAGAGTTCACCCTCCAAAGCAGCCAGTTCCCTGGGGATCTGATCTCTGTTGTCTGGAGAACAGTTGTAATACTGGGAGATCCCCATGCCTCACTTGGAGGTATGTAACCCTATCCTGATGAAATCAGGAAGACCCTTGGATGGCTGATTTTTAAAAGGTTTTGCTTTTGCAAAGCTGAGTTATTGGGCAGGATGTCTCTGCTGTGACCTGAGAGGGTCTGTTTGGGGGATTTCTGTGGAAAATGAGTCTGTGGTTGTGGGGTCCTTGAAAGAGAACCTGCTATGGGTTTGTGGTCGACAGTTGTTTCCCCATCACATTGTGACCCTTCCTGAGTCTTTCCTGAGAAAGGCAAGCTAAAAATATCCTTAAATGAAATGACTAAAACAGAGCAGCTCTTAAGTGACAGAAGGTTATTAATCCACCATGCAGGTTGCTCTAATTTTAATGGGGGGGGGGTGAGGAGAGGGAGTCCCTGTGGGTGCTGAGTATGCTGCACACCCATCCCTTTTCGGGGGGGGGGTAGTGTGGAGCAGGGGTGGAATTCTAGCAGGAACTCCTTTGCATATTAGGCCACACCCCCTGGCATAGCCAATCTTCCAAGAGCTTACAAAAAAGAGCCTTGTAAACTTTTGGAGGATTAGCTACCAGGGTCTGTGGTCTAATATGCAAAGGAGCTCCTGCTAGAATTTTGTCCCTGGTGGGGAGGAAACAAGTATCTGCAGGAATCTTGGCTCAACTCACGGTCTTGTGCTTTTGCTGACCAGGGTGGGGTGTTTCCTCTTTGTAACCCCAGATGAACTACCTGGAGGGTGTTTCGAACTGGTGCATAGAAAGCTGCTGAGAAAACAAGAATTGCTCATCTTCTCAGAGCTGAGTTTTTCATCCTTCCTGGCCATCAGGTGTTTGTTATTTGCACAAAGAGCTTCTTTTCTTCAAAGTTTCTCATTAGTGATTGTTCCACTTTTGTACTTCTGGTTCTAAGGACAGGGGGACAGTCACGTAGCCTTACACCTTGGTGTGTGCGTATCCCTTTATCTCCTGGTGCTATGTGGTGCAGTGACTGACTACTGAATTAGTTGATATCTGATCCTCTGGTATGGATAGAATGGAGTAAGGTTACCAGCCCCTGGGTAGCAACCCCAGGGAGCAGCACCATATCCAGGAATTTTTCTTGGGTTGGACAGGCAGGGGGTAGCAGTTTAGCATGGTGGAGCTTACTTCTGAGGAAACCTGCTAAGTGGATCAGGCTGACAGAAAATGCATTGTGTTAAAAATGCAGGCGGTGATATTTTTCTGTTATGGTGCCTCTGTGAATTATAATGAATGAGGAATGACAACAATGCTGTAAAGAGGTCATGTCTGAAGCATACAAATTTCTCTTCAGCCCAACAACACTTTAGAAATGCTAATGACCTCCCTGGTTGGAAATGGTCAATTCACACCTCCAGCTAGAACAGCTAAAAGCTGACAGCGAGCAGGGAAATGAAAACAGCTTTTACCTACAAAAAGGTTTTTTCCCCCTTTTCTGTCTTTCCTACCACAGCAGACACAAGACAATCAAGACTGGTGAAATTGGGGATGGGGCTTTGCCTGGTGAGAGCCCTCTTGTAACTATGGACCTACTTGGGAGCAAGGAGGGGGCAGAGACTTTGAAAAGCAGCGTGTGATTTCATCTCCCATTTCAGACCTGAAAGTGATGTCATAGTACCAATGACACTCTAAGGATTTTCCTAATCTCAATGGTTTTTATGTCACAGTGCCAGCAAAGCTGGTCACCCCCATTTTGCTCCCACTGCTCCACAAGCATCTGTGAGAATGGGAAAGCTGTGTCCAAACAACTCAGTAGCCCTGGAATGGAGGTGGAGGGGGGTTATAAAAACACTATTTACACTGATTGTTAACATTTTTGTGAGAGTTCTCTGAACATCCATCCATTTTCTTGTGGGGTGGGTTAGCAGTCAGGTGAGATGGCTCGATGGGAGAGCCTCTGCTTTGTTTACAGAAGGACACAGGTTTGATCTTGGAAATCAGGTAAGAGGGGATGTGAAAACCCATGACCTGAGACACTGGAGAGCTGCTGCCAGCCTGAGTAGACAATACTAAGGATACTGCAAGGGTCTGAAGGCAGCTTCATGTGAACAGTCACCTTGGGCGCTCTATATACTCCCTTTGTTGTGTATTTATGACAACTATTTGGCTGCTGCCAATGTTTGCTGGCATGGAAACCAGGACCTAGGATTAGTAGAATCCTAACTAGACTGGCTACTCCATGCCCCCAATACTCCCCTCCCCCCCTGCATTGCCTATTCATGATGATGTAGGTTAGGGCAGGGCTTTTGCTGTAGAAAAATCCCATCAGGAACTCATTTGCATATTAAGCCACATCCCTGACATCACAATTGTTTCACACAGGGCTTTTGTTGTAGAAAAATCCCAGCAGGAACTCATTTGCATATCAGGCCACACCCCCTGACATCATTGTTTCACACAGGGCTTTTTTGTAGAAAACACCCGGCAGGAACTTGTTGCATATTAGGCCACACCCCTTGATGCCAAGCCAGCTGGAACTGCATTTCTGAATATTCCTGCTCAAAAAAAGCCCTGGATTGGGATGTGATTGATCCAAGGACACCCAGCAAGCTTCCATGGCACAGTGGGGGATTTAAACCTGGGCCTCTGATAATCTAACCACTACACCACACTGACTTCAGTTCTGAAGGGCTGCACAGGCTTTGAGAGATTTGCTTTGCAGGCTGGAGGTGGTCTTGCTAGCTGTGTTCTGCCATTGGCAATCCCAACTCTACGCATTTAGCATTATGGTCAGTCCAGCCCTGGCTAGTGCAATTCCCAAGATTCTCGAATTTGTGCTCATTTTTCAGACCCCTGAACAGTAGTAATTCCTGGTCAGGTTGTTTTCCCCATCGGCAACACAACACAATGAAATGGCTATATGGGAAGCGTTCAAAGCATGAGCAAGAAGATTTTTGTATATCAATCATACACTTTTGGAGAAGGGGAAAAAAAAAAACTTTCTTAACTCTAATCAGACAGCTTTTATTTATTTGGAAATAAACAGGATTGAAGAGTCGAAGGCGAAGGCAGCCGGCTCATAAATAAGCCCCAAGTCTAGCCTCTCTGCTATAAGTAAATAATTGATTTTAGAAAGGGATTCTGCTTATGCAGAGCTATTTCAATTACCTGGAAGACGGCAAGGAGCAGCGCGTGAGGTTAATGCCTGCAAAATGCATCGACAGAACGCGGCTCGCCAGCGCGCAGCCCGTTTCATTCCGCATCTACCCAGCAGAGAGAAATTATGAAAGGAAGCTCAGTGATTGATACTGGAAGAAGATGACAATATTTAAACTGCATGAACGCTGCTCCGGGTGCCATTTGTACAGCTCGTCTGCCCATTAGGGTGACAGCTCATGACATATGCTGAGCCAATTGGGATTAAACAGCTTTCTCATCGGTTGCCATTGGAGGGGGGGGGGAAGCATTGCGAGATGAACAGTGAATGGGATTCTTTGGTTGCATCGCTTGGACTGGATTCAGTCCTGGGTCCTCCATTATTCTGCAGTTTGCAGAACCCCCTATGGACAGGGTAGAGTTCCATCCCGACTGAAACCTAGGTCAGGAGCATTTCCAAAATGGATTAAGGACCCATAGAGGCGGCCCTTTGCACTGCCACACATACAGTATGCTCTGCCAATTGAGACCAGCCTCACCCCTCATGCTGCCACACTTTTAGGGGGCTGCCTCTCCTGTTATGCCCCACTTCTCTCCTTTGGGCAAAGCCTTTGGAAGGTGCCACCTTGCAGGTGGAACCAAGTTAGAATTCAGGGGCACCTTTGAAAAGGTAAAAGTAGTCTCCTGTGCAAGCACCAGTCATTTCTGACTCTGGGGTAACGTTGTTTTTGCAGCAGACTTTTTACGGGGCGGTTTGCCATTGCCTTCCCCAGTAATTTACACTTTACCCCCAGCAAATTGGGTACTCATTTTACTGGCTTCAGAAGGATGGAAGGTTGAGTCAACCTTGAGTTGACTACCTGAACCCAGCTTCTGCTGGGATCGAACTCAGGTCGTGAGCAGAGCTTGGACTGCAGTACTGCAGCTTACCACTCTGTACCACATGGTCCTTTAAGACCAATCCGTTTTTATTTGGGGTAAGCTTTTGTGTGCATGCACACTTCGTCAGGCAATGAAAACCAACCACATTTTATTATTTTAAAGAGAAAACTCATCTCTGAGCACTGTAATAATGTTTTATCATCTGCTTCTATATTTGAAACATGTTTTCTCTAATACAGTTGATTATTACTTGCTGTATGGAACTATTCATAATATTCGATAATTTTTGATGAATCCATATTTTCCCTACCCCTTTCCCCCTTCTGCAGCCCACTTTTTAAAAGAATAGAAACTTGCTTGGTTTTAAAGGTGCTATTGGACTGTAACTTTGTTCTCTTGCTTCAGAACAACACGGCTGCCCACCTGGATCGACCTTGCAGGTGGGTAAGACGGGCATTGCCTGATGGCATGCATTCTCAGTGGTGGCTCCCACCTTGTGGAAAGTCCTGCCTGAGGAGTTTAGGAATGCCCCACGCTTCTACCATTCCCCAGAACAGGCAAAAGAGAAACACTTTGGAGAACATTTTTGTAATGGGATTAGAACTGCAGCATAATGGAGAAGTGCAGAAGTTCACTTTCTAAGAGAGGGGTGGGCCAAACTTGCTTAACGTAAGAGTCACATAGAATAAATGTCAGATGTTTGAAAGCCACACGGTATGAATGTTTGAAAGCTGCAAGGAAGGCAGGCAGGCAGGCAAATAAGTCAGAGGAGGGAGCGAGAGGTGGAAAGAAAGCAACTTTAAATGCATTCTCCAAGCTGCTGTATGGCTTGGCTTGCAGAAGTGATTTAAAGAGAGAAATGCCTTCTCCAAACTGGCCAGTGGGGCAGTGCGGGCTTCAAGAGCCACACAATATGTGTGAAAGAGCCACATGTGGCTCCTGTTCTATTGCCATTTTTATTGAATTTATCACCTTCCCTTTTCTCCCTTGTCTTTTACCTTTGTATCTCACTTTCTGCATTACGGCATTGTCACTCCTGAGCCACCTTTTGGGATTTTGTTATTTTTTGCATTCTTTCCCAGTTTTGTAATCCTAGTGTTACCGCACGCTTTATTGGAGGTCCTTGTCTGATTGAATTGGCTTTTTTTTTTCTTTTCAAAAAAGAATTCTGTAGCTGGCCTAGAGTCTCAGGGACAAACATGGGCTATAAATGAAGTAAATCAAACAGAATAAAGCAAGCTGGAAATCCACGGAGTGCCTGTCGCCCCTGCTACCTAGCCGTTTCTCATCAGGTAGTCAAATGAAAACAAGACTTGAGTCAACGGTTTTTGCAGGGCTTATTTAACAACTCAAGAGTTTAAACCAGTCAGATATAAATCAGAAAGTTACAAGGGATGTCAATAAGAAATTGATTTGCACGATACCTCCAAGTTTAAATGACTTTCTGGAACAAAAGGGAACGGCTCGGAACGTTAGTAACTTTGTAAAGAAATCACAAAAGGAGATTGAAAGTGGAAAGACAACAAGGCTTGTCAAAATCTGGGGCCTGAGGATTTGACAGGCACATTTTAGTTGCGAGGCAGAAAGATCTGAAAAGATCCCCATGCTTTAAAACATTCACTGGCGCTAAATAAATGCCATGCATTGGGAGTTTTACCTCCTTTCTTGAACGCTTCAAATGAGTGGTGGTCAGTGATGGGTCTTTTTGAAACAAAAAAGAAAGAACTAACTTTGACCCAGTGCTTTAGCTGGCTTCACTCTAGTGCGTGAAGGGTTTTTCTTCCAGTTAGCTAGGCTGAAGAGCAGGAATCCAAGTGAAGAAGAAGAGGAGTTTGGATTTATACCCGACTCTTCATTATCCGAATAAGTCTCAGAGTGGCTTACAATCTCCTTTTCCCTTCCCTTCCCCACAACAGACACCCTGTGAGGTAGGTGGAGCTGAGAGAGCTCTGACAGAACCTGCTGTTGGGAGGAACAGCTCTGTGAGAACTTGTGACTGACTCAAGGTCACATCAGCAGGTGCATGTGAAGGGGTGGGGAATCAAACCCAGTTCTCCCAGATAAGAGTTCACACACCTAACCACTACGTTACACTGGCTCTCTGTGTCATGGTACATGCTATGGCTTCTTAGCTTTAGTTTTTTTAAAAAAAATCTCAAGAAAAAGTGCGATGCAGAAGGGGAAAAGGGGTAGGGGAACTATGAATTCATCAAAAATGATCAAATATCATGAATAGTTACATAGAAGTAAGATCAACTGTGTAAGAGAAAATACATGCTTCAAATATAGAAGCAGATAATAAAACATCATTATTACAATGTTCAGGAATGAACTCTCTCTTTAAAAGAATAGACGAGACTCTCCTATTAATGAAAATCTATTAATAATGAAAAAGTTACATCTTTAACAGCTAAACATATTTCTGCACTAAGTATGAACATCATTAAAACCTGGATATTATTTTAATCATTTGTCAGATTCTAAATCCTATTCTTACTAGATAATTAAATGCTAGTAAAATATATAAAAAGATTAAAATTATAATCAATATCTTTATCATCTTTGATATAATATTCGGATAGTTTCTAGAACAGGGGTGGCCAAACTCGCTTAATGTAAGAGACACATAGAATAAATGTCAGATGTCTGAGAGTCACAAGAAATGAATGTCAGACGTTTGAGTGCAGGCAGGCAGGCAGGAAGGAAAGCAAATAGATGAGGGAGGAGGAAGAAGTGGCAACCTCAGAAGGAGAGATAGTCCGGCTCTCCCTAGGGAGAGCCAGTTTGGTGTAGTGGTTAAGTGTGCGGACTCTTATCTGGGAGAATCGGGTTTGATTCCCCACTCCTCCACTTGCACCTACTAGCATGGCCTTGGGTCAGCCATAGCTCTGGCAGAGGTTGTCCTTGAAAGGGCAGCTGCTGTGAGAGCCCTCTCCAGCCCCACCCACCTCACAGGGTATCTGTTGTGGGGGAGGAAGGTAAAGGAGATTGTGAGCCGCTCTGAGATTCTTTGGAGTGGAGGGCGGGATATAAATCCAATATCATCTTCTTCCCTCTTTTCAGGGCTGTGCACGTGAGATTTACCGTATTTTGTGGGGAAAAGTTATGGCTGCTGAATACTTTTTAGATGAAATTAAAATACTTCTGCTGGTTCAGATTATAGCAGCAAATCTGCAAGCAAGCAGGCAATGTCTCTTTCCAGTGCTTAAAGAATTTCTCTGCTGCTTTGTTTCTGGGTTCAAGTGCTGGGCTTTTCTTTTAAATCCCCTAGATCAGGGGTGGCCAAACTGGTTTAATGTAAGAGTCACAAAGAATAAACATGTCTGAGAGTTGCAAGAAAAAATATTACACCTGTCATTATTAAAACTCTTAATACTTTTTTTGCACAGTATAAAATACATATGTATGCACTTTACAACATGACCATGCTAGGGGAAAACTTAAAAAAAAAAAAAAACAAGCTGGGGATAACATTCCCCATAAGATCAGCATAGGGAAAGGTTGGAGAATTATTTTTTGACACCAGTGGGAGAAAAAAACACGCATGTGCCATATAAATCACTAACCACTGTTTGCACCATTATGCATCTCTTTGCCTTGACACCAGGGTTAGTAAATAAAGCTCCTACAAGAGCCATGAAACTAAGGGGAACCTGCACAGCCGTCTTTAGTTTCATCCTCCTTCCAGTGGCTCCCTCAGCTCTTGCACTCTCTTTTCCTGCTCTAGGTCTTTGGGCAACCTCTGTGGTGAAGCAGAAGAGCATGCAAGCCTGCCTATTTCCCCCTCCTTCCCTGCTTCACACATGGTGGAAATAGTCACCTACCTAAGGGTCAGTGCTCAGAGACTGACTGAGGTCCCGATGCTAAGCATGCTTACTTAAGAGTAAGCCTGCATTAATTTCCCCCTTGACCTCCAGGAGCCACACAACCAGTGTTCCCTCTAAGCTTAGTGCGAACTAGCTCAGTTTTTAAGCCTCTGGCTCACACATTTTTGTCCTAGCTCAGGAAAAATGACCCCAGAGCAAACTGATTTATGCAGTAGATCACAATTTTAATGCCAGTAGCTCATGAAGTAGAATTTTTGCTCACAAGACACAAGTTTTGCTCCCATGGGGGAGAAACAGTGGCTCAGCGGTAGAGCATCTGAAGCAGAAGGTCCCAGGTTCAATCCCTGGCATCTCCAACTAAAAAGGGTCTAGGCAAATAGATGTGAAAAACCTCAACTTGAGACCCTGGAGAGCCGCTGCCAGTATGAGTAGACGGTACTGAGTCTGATGGACCCAGGGTCTGATTTAGTAGAAGGCAGCTTCATATGTTCATATGTCCATAACACTCCACAGTTTAGAGGGAGCATTGCACACAAAATGTGCGAGAGAGTCACATGTGGATCCCAAGTCACAGTCTGACCATCCCTGCTCCAGGGGAATTGAGGTCAATTCCCTCAATTGTAGCCTGGAGATCAGTTGTAATTCTGGGATAATTCCAGCTCCTTCTTGGAATCTGGCAACTCTACTGCATAGCAAAGGAAGTATCCAGATTTGTCATGTCTGTTACAGGGCTGGTTCAACAAGGTTTCCCCCCCTCCTCCTTTTCGGGGGGGGGGGAGCTTTTCCAGGGCATTTTCCCTCCCAGCCCACCCTAATCAGGTTCTGGGGTTTTTTTTTTGCCTCCCATCTTCTTGTCCCATCTCCACCGAGACAGCCATTTTGTGATTAGACAGTGCTCAGGAACTCTTAGCAGGTCTCCGGTCACAAGGTCACCCCTGATCTCAGCTGCTCTGTTAGATAATAGAATGACCCAGTTTCACAAAGAGCTCTTCTGGGCTGGGGTGTTCCCATAACTGCCTCTTCCTGCAGGAGGCCCCATTAAATGGAAAAAGCCATGCGAGAATACATCTCCTCTGCAGCAGCTTCCCAAAAATGATCACAGGGGAAAAAAAAAAGGTTATTCCTTTCGCCTGGCAGCATAATCACCGCATAACTTAGCTGGAGGTAGAAGTCCTGACGAAGTACTTTTAGGTGAACTCTGGGGTGACCTTTTCATTGAAATTCATCTCTAGTCCTGAAGAGGTGTGGGACTTCTGGGAAACGGAGAGAGCATTTGCAATATTGAAGAGCAGCTATGGATGATGCTATGTGGACTTCAGCAACCAGGTGAGGAATTATTTCTTCGCTCTCCTCCCCCCCCCCCCCCCAAGGTAACAGAAGCATAACTTCTGATGTCATATTTCCCCATGCAATCCTTTGAGTTGCAAAGAAGGGCAACAGTAGGACTCCACCTAGTGGCGGCCTCTAGCAGGGTAACCACTGATCTCCAGGTTACAGTCACCAGGAGAAAATGGCTGCTTGGGAAGGTGGGGCCTATGGCATTATACCCTCCCTTTCCCAAATCCCACTCCCCTAAGGCTCCACCCCCCAAATCTCCAGGTCTTTCCCAACCCAGAGCTGGTAACCCTATCTCAGGCCTCATCTTTAACTCTACTGCCAGGGAAAAGACTCTTTCAGTCTCCTTCAGTTGTACTCTCTGTACATTGCATCCTTCCATAAGGATGAAGCCCTGAACTAGTACTCCTTTGAGCCTCCCTACTGGACCAGGCTTTGGGGCTGGCTGTGGGGCAGGTTGGCTCCCACCCACCCACCAATATCTCTGAGCCTCCTGCCCACATCAGCAAAACAAACTCACTCCAGGCTCCTTCAGCCTCTGCCTTTTAAAAACTTCCTTCCTGCCACCCCTGCTTCCAGACAGTCTCACTCCCCCTACTTCTGAGTATGCTTTTACTCCAGAGTAGGCTTTTGTTGACCACATTACTAGGAGGAAAAACAGCTTGGAAATGAAGAGATTAATCAAATTATGACCTCCCCATTTTTACTTGAAATTACTTTTGGAAGAGCAAGTTGAGCTTCCAGAATTGCTATATCAAGGAGAATTGAGAAAAAGGTGTTCAAAATACGCTTGGAAGAAATCCATTTTGTTTAGATTGAGATATATTAGCAATGAAGCCATTCATGTTGAATTGAAGACACTGTTTAACAGACAGCTTATCAGAGCTAACACCTCTCTGCATTGCTCCGTTCCAAATTCAACCATCTAGTGTTTTTTATTCCTCCAAGGGTAGCTTATGTGGATCATTCCTGCCATTTTATTTTTCCCGTGAGTTCCTTACACGTTATGGGTCAGGAAATTCTTGGGAGGACAGGGCGCGGGGAGGGGCCTCAGAACACTGGCAGTGCTCCCTCTAAGCTGCGCGCATGAGCAGCTGCTCATTAACACAGGAAATTCCGCTCAGCACCAATCCAGAGCCACGCAGGGTCTTGCGCTGCCCATTGCCCACTTTAAGATGACAGTGGCTGCATTCTGCTCAGGATGTGAACTGTGCCACTCAGTAGGAGGGGGGAAAAATCAGAGGGAACATGGCTCAACGGGGGTGTAATGCCATAGAGTCCACTCCCCCCCACCCCAAGCAGGGCTGGATGGAGGGGGACAAAGTTAGAAAATGGCACCCCCACTACCCTCCCACCATGAAGATCTACTTATTTTTGGAGGGGAAAGGGGTGCTGGTGACACCCCCTTGCTCTGGCGTCCAGGGTGGCTGCCCCTTCTGCCGCCCACAGATCTGGCCCTGCCTCCAAGCAGCTGTTTGCTCCAATCTCTCTCATCTCGAGATATCCAGACCTCACCTGGGTCCAGGGATCCTGAGCACAACACATGAGCTTGTAACATGTAAAGAGCATGGCAAGTGAGCTCTATAGCACAGAAGGAGTTCCGATCGGAGCCTCCAAGCTCCTAGACCAACCACTACACCATACTGGATCACTCCTGATTTTTTTCAGTCTTGCTAGAGAGCAGCTGAACGCTGGCAGCTTCCGTGGCTGATGTACTGGTAGACTTCTATAGCTCCATAAACACACACATTTTTTTATCGTACTAATGCGAGCCATCTTTTGGATGTCACTGGCAACCCTGGAGGTCCTTCTCTGCCAGGAGGAGCTGTGACTGATCACGGGTGTTCTCTGCTGATGGGATCTGCCACGCAGGAGGTGAGTCTGGAGCAGGACTTTTTTTTGGAGCAGGAACTCCTTTACATATTAGGCCACGTATCCCTGATGTAGCCAATTCTCCTGGAGCTTACAGTAGGCCCTGTACTAAGAGCCCTTGGAGGATTGGCTACATCAGGGTGTGTGTGGTCTAATACGCAAAGGAGTTCCTGCTAAAAAAAGCCCTGGTCTGGAGGGGTCCAGGATGTTGGTTTTGAACATAAGAACATAAAGACTAATGGCCCATCAACACTCTGTGTCACACGGTGGCCAACCCCCCCTTCCCCCCAAACAAACAGATGCCATCAGAAGGTCCATCAGTGGGGTCAGGACACTAGAAGCCCTCCCACTGTGCCCTCCCAAGCACCAAGAATACAGAGCATCACTGCCCCAAACAGAGAGTTCCAACAATACCATGTGGCTAATAGCCACTGATGGCCTCTGCTTTATATGTTTATCCAGTCCCATCTTGAAGCTGGCTATGCTTGTAGCTGCCACCACTTTCTGTGGCAGTGAATTCCATGGGTGAAGAAGTTTTGAGGCTGGTGTGAGACTGCCTGTCAAGAGTCACCGCCACTTACAAAGTGTCACCCACTTGATAGTATTGGCTGTATCAATTTTTTTTAAAAAATGTGCTCTGGAAATCCTGCTGTCTCTCTGATGCTCCAGAGCTGTTCATGTTTCACCACGGAGCAGAAGGAAGAAAACTCTGTTGTGGCAAAAAAGTCTCTTTTGGATAACTGTGGCTCTTCTAACAATGGAGTTCTCAGCAAGCTCTCCCTAGATTGTCTGTAGAGATGAGTATTCTTTCACCACCATCTTTGTTTCATTTTTCAGTTATTTCTTCCAGAGGGTTTTCAGTGAAGGAGCCTGGCTTAATTTTCACTTGGGAATTAGCATTATTCCCATGGCACCAAGGTGACAGGGTCTCAGTTTTGATCCCATTTCCTTGCATTCAGAGGTACGTTTTTTTTAAAAAAAAATATTTTGTTAAGCTCGGCTTTTTGAATTTTGCACTGTTGCTAGAGCTGTCAATGCTGGATATCAAAAATTGGGCAAGGTGAGGAGGTACAGTCTGTTAAGACTCAAGCTCACAGCAAAACCCTCCTGTTCTTTCAGGACTGAGGGGAGAAGCAGTAGGTCTCTCATTTACCTGTTGTTTTTTTTTAAATTTCAAATGATTTTATTAATGAAAATTCTGAAAATGAACATATCATAGATAAGTATAAAGGTTACATACATTAATAAAAATAACCAATACAATAAGGCAGGGCATTACCAGCCCCCACTCCTAATTTCCCGACCCTAAGAAACTGAGGAGGGGGAGAAAAATGGCTTCCACAGAGTGATGCTCTAGGAATTTCCCCTAGTCTCTATTGTAAAGACCATTGAGACTAGTTGAGGCAGCCTATAGTGTCACCAGGAAATGGAATCACAGTTCCCTCAAACTCTGCCTTCCCTAGGCACTAGGGTTGCCAAGTCCAATTAAAGAAAAATCTGGGGACTTTGGGGGCGGAGCCAGGAGACTTTGGGGGTGGAGCCAGGAGCCAGGAGAGACCAGGAACAAGGGTGTGACAAGCATAATTGAACTCCAAGGGAGTTCTGGCCATCACATTTAAAGGGGCAGCACACCTTTTCAAATGCCTTTCTTCCATAGGAAATAATTAAGGATAGGGGCACCATCTTTTGGGGCTCATAGAATTGGACCCTCTGGTCCAATCGTTTTGAAACTTGGGGGGTATTTTGGGGAGAGGCACTAGATGCTATACTAAAAATCTGGTGCCCCTACCTCAAAAAATAGCCCCCCCAGGGCCCCCAATACCCACGGATCAATTCCCTATTATTCCCTATGGGAATCATTCTCCATAGGGAATAACAGAGTGCCCAGTAGACATTTCCCTCCCCCACCACACTTTCTAAAGGGAGGGAGGGCCTCCATACCAGGGAATCCCCCTCCCTCTCTCACACACACACAAATACTTACTTGGTCTTCTTCCGGAGAACTGTGCCTGCTGAGAAAACGAAAGCAAAGAAGGGAGGGGCCGTTCTCCGAAGCCCTTCCTGTTTCCTCCTTCCTGCCCAGCCTTAAAGGGACAGGGATTTTACAAACTGCTCAGGAGCTCTACAACAGGAGCTCTATAGGTATGTTCTCCCCCCCTCCACCCCCCCCCCTGCTTCTCAATTTTTGAAGACCGGGAGATTAAGCTGGGAACCCAGAAGTCTCCCGCTAAAGCGGGGGGATTGGGAACCCTAGGCACCTCTTCCAAATCTACCCATTATTTGCAGTGTTAGAAACTCTCTTGAGATGCAATGAGAAATCCAAACTACTAATAATGTAAATAAGTAAAATCCTAAGAAACATGCAGATGGAAACTGGGGCAAGGGAAATCACCCCAGCTGCCATGGCTATGCCATCTCCTTCACCTCCCTCTCTCTCGGCTTGGCTTCGCGAACGAAGATTTAACCTTCACCAGTTTTGTAGGAAAAACACATCTCCTTCACTAGGGGACATTTTGTAGAAAAATAGGTGGTGGAGCTCATTAGCATAACTCATTAGTATATGCCACCCCCCCACCAGCTAAAAGCAATCCGACGCAAGAAAGGAGAGCCCCGGATGAGCGAGGCCTGCTTGAGCGAGACTGCAGATCCAGCCAGCCCAATCAGGCCTCACTCGCCTGGAGCTCTCCTGCACCTCCCCAGTCAAAAGGCCAGCAAAGCACCCACTGCCCAAAATCACATGGAAAAAGGGTGGCGTGGGCTTCTCCAAGGGTTAATGAGGGCTGCTGGGGGTGTGGCAAAGCCCCTGGTGGCTGGCTGACTGCCTGCTCTCCTCATCCAGGGATTGTTATGCAGCTGCACCTACTATTCAATGGACAAGGTAGGTGGGGGAGAGGAGGAGGGGGGGTGTCAGAAAGGTTCAGGAGCTGTACTCCTCTGAGCTCCTGCTGAATCTGAGGCCTGTCCTTCACTATCTCCTTCCCTGTCTCCCTCAGCTTTGCTGAATATGTAGAGAGCAGCAAAAGAGAAACCATGTGAGGAACCCTGCAACCTCACATGCAGCAGTATAACAGTCCATCAGCTGGTTACTTAGTTCTTATGCATGAGATGCACAATGCAAGCATGCACAGCTAAGTGTGGAAATGAAGTGGTTTGTTTTTACTTTGAGGGGGAAAGGTAAAATCTAGCTTTAGTTGAACGATTCAAGCAGGGAGCCCAAATGTGTGGGTTTTGTGCAGAAAATCAAGTTCAGAAGGTCAGGAAATTGTTTAGCTTGCTTTCCCCACTGGTTAATTGACTATTCACAGATAAGAGACACCATTTCTTCAGTGGACCTGTGGGATATGGAAAGGATCCGATTCCATCGATTCAGCCCAAATAAATAAATGAAATGGAGGCGGAGGCTAAGTTTACTAGCGCATAACTCGGGACAGGTTGTTCCCCTATGTCCATTTCCCAGTCCTGCTGCTTGGAGCCAGCTCTGCTCAGAAGTGCCAGAAGAATTTAGTGCTGCGGTTCTCAGGCAGGGACTGCAGAGATGGCTGAGCCCCAGACCAATTGAGCGAGCTTGTCCGAGGGAAGCCGCACCTTATGGCGGATCCTTTTGCAAACGGCTCTGTGCATGCGTGTTGTCACGTAACCTGACTATGTCCACCCCTGTCCTTGTCGCTCAACTCTTCTACAGGCAATTATTTAAAGAGAATTAAATCAGCCCTAAATCATATAAATCAGTCACAAAGAAATTCTGTGTTCTAAGAAAATGCTATCTTTGGTGTTTGCCTGTGTAGTCTCTAGAGGGACTAATGGCTGGCGGACAATTTGAATTGGCAGTTTCTTTGCATGTGCACAGTTGGCAAAAGCCTGATGTAAACCTGAGGTTTGTGGCTGTTAAGCAGGTATTTGTGGCTGCTTGCTGCAAACTGAGCAAGCTGGGTGATTGACTGATGGACACCTTTCAACATGGCATGGAGGCTGGTATCCCTTCTCCTCAAAATCCATCTTTTCCCATGAAGCCTTTGGTGAAACCCCTTTGTCCCCCTTTCTTACTGACACTCAGACTATGTGGGTATCACTGGAATGAGCCTATATTCTTCCCCAGTCTGTCCCCTCTCTGCCTCTTTTTCCTACTTTTCCTTTTGTCAAATTTAAGATTAAAAACTCCTCGGGGCAAGGATCTGTCTTCTGTTCTGTAAAGCTCGATGCATGTTAATGATACTATATTATCAGTATCACTGATAGCAACATTAATAATAATATTTTTGAGGATTCATTTTCCTTGTTTGTCTCTTATCCTTTAATTTAAGATCTGGAAAAGCATAAAAAGCTTCACTGCCAATATTTCAGTGTGCAGTTGAAGACAAAGAAGTAGGGCCAATATCAAGGAGAACATAAGAGAAGTCATGTTGGATCAGGCCAATGGCCCATCCAGTCCAACACTCTGTGTCACACAGTGGTCAATATATGTGTGCGTGTGTATATATAAGAGAAGGGAGGGGATCTTTTTCTCTGGATGGATCCTGACAAATTTTCCACCCCTCCTGTCTAGATCTAGGCTTGCAAGTCCAGAATGCAAAATGAAAAAAAACAACAACTACAAACCAGTATCAAAACTGCCAAGTGATGTTTAACTTCAGAGGAGAGTCTCTGATTGTGCCACCCAAAACAGCTACACAGTTCTAAGCCAATAAACTTCTATGGATTTAGAAGAAGAAGAAGAAGAAGAAATTGGATTTATACCCCACCCTTCACTCTTTATCTCAGAGTCTCAGAGCTGCTTACAATCTTCTTTACCTTCCTCCCCCAGGTGGGGCTGAAAGAGCTCTCACAGAAGCTGTCCTTTCAAGGACAGCTCTGCGAGAGCTACGGCTGACCCAAGGCCATTCCAGAAGCTAGAAGCGGAGGAGTGATGAATCAAACCCGGTTCTCCCAGATAAGAGTATGCACACTTGACCACTAGACCAAACTGGTTCTCTTAAAAGGGAGAAACTCTGCTTCAGATTGTGCTGTGAGTTTTTTAACGCTTGCATTTTCTCTGATGAAGCATTAAGGGACAGAAAGATTACGGAAGCTTCCAGGAACCCACTCATTGCAAGGCTCAGCACAATATAGTGCCATTGGATAATGCTTGCCAAAACGACACTTGCCATTTAAATTGGCTTCTTAGGGCTCCCCCCCAACACCTTACAATTTTTTAAACACAATCATATTTTATTTTTAGCATGGCTTCTGCTCTACTGCTAATCCACTGCCAAGAAGATAGATCAAGATGGGTAGTTGTCGTCGTCTGCGGCAGCAGAAAAGAGCAAGAGTCCAGTAGATGAGGCAGGGTAAAAGCTTTCGTGAGTCACTGCAGACTTCTTCAATTTGAAGAAGAGAGCAGCGACTCACAAAAGCTTTTACCCTGCCTGAAATTTTGTTAGCCTCAGGGTTTTTTTCTGTAGCAGGAACTCCTTTGCATATTAGGCCACACACCTCTGATGTAGCCAATCCTCCTGGAGCTTACAGTAGGCTTTGTACTAGAGCCCTGTAAACTTGTGAAGGATTGGCTACATCGGGGTGTGTGTGTGTGGCCTAATGTGCAAAGGAGTTCCTGCTCAAAAAAAAAAGCCCTGGTTAGCCATGAAGGTGCTACTAGACTCTTGCTCTTTTCTACTGCCAATGCCAACAGGGAACCTGAAGAACAGCCAAAGCCCAGCATGCACTTTCTGGTAGTGGCCAGTCTGAGGCTTCTACAAACCTTAAAAGCAAAGCACAGCAGTAATCATGTGTTTACATGAAACCGTTTTCACATGAAGCTGCCTCATTCTGAATCAGACCATCTGTCTATCTCAGTCAGTATGTTCAGACCGGCGGCAGCTCTCTCAGGCTGAGGTCTTTCACATCACCTCCTGCCTGGTCCTTTCGACTGGAAATGCCAGGGATTGAACTTGGGACCTTCTGCACACCAAGCAGATGCTCTAACTACTGAGCCATGGTTCTTTCACTCCTTTCCAGACAAACTGCCCCAGCAACAGCTGGCATAGTGCATTGGCTCCAATTCTATTATGTTGTCGATGTCATCTGGCTTTGAGAGGTATACTGCCTTTGAACAGGGAGGCTCCATTTTGGTATCATGCCTCATAGCCACTGAATTTGTCTAACTGAGCGTTTTCCATTGTTGTATCCCTAAACCACATATTCCCATCTTTTCTGAATTAATAGAGGAGGCATACTTGCAAGGGTGTGTGTATGTGTGTGTATGCACTCCCATTCAGGTTGTCAGTCAGTCAGTCTTTTCTTAATACTCATAGACCAACAAGTCATAAGCAAACAGGTAAAAAATATATTAATATACAGGTGATGTGAGAAACATAAGAATACAATTTTTACATTAAGAAGTAGTGCCATTAAATGCCATAGACAAAAATTGTGCAACTGCAGGAGTCCTATTTGGATCAATCTCTGCTAGTAACTTAGCTACAACCTCTTGTTTTGTGACAGAACTCCATTTTTTGATATAGATCGTGATCTATTTGTCATGGGCCAAATTGTATTTGCTGCAATCAATAAAGAAGTGCCAAATGGTGTATAAATCACCGGATTTGTAGTCACATAGCTGCTCAGAGAAAGGAACTTCTAGGAACCTGCCTGCTAGTTCTCCTAGTGGCAGAACATTTAGTCTTGCCTTAGAGAATACTATTCTGTATTTGGGAACTGTTAGAAACTTACAATAAGCAGGTATAGTCTTTGGCATTGAAAGGCCCAAATAATGTCGGGAACATACCCTTTGAGCTCTGCAGCCGGCACTCCATTTATCAAAATGGAGGATGCTAATTTAGGATTGTCAGCCTCCAGGTGATACCTGGAGATCTCCCAGTATTACAACTGATCTCCAGATGTCCAAGATCAGTTCCCCCTGGAGAAAATGGCTGCTTTGAAGGGTGGACTCCAGGACATTGTACCCTTCTGAGGTTCATCCCCTTCTCAAATCTCACCCTCCCAAGGCTCCACCTCCAAAATCTCCAGGTATTTCCCAACCCAGAGCTGGTGACCCTAATTCTTGTACACAGGGGTTGTTTTGTAGAAAAATGGGTGGTGGAGCTCATCCAGGGATTGTTATACAGCTGCACCTACTATTCAGTGGACAAGGTAGGTAGGAGGGGAGGAGGAGGGGGAACCCTCAGAAAGGTTCAGGAGCTGTGCTCCTGTGAGCTCCTGCTGAATCCAAGGCCTGCTTGTACATATAAGTAACCCTTCTGCCTAATCCTTGGCTGCAAGGGCAGTTCTGAAGGAAATACTTTGGGGAATGCAGAAGTGTAACCAAATCTGTTATTAAGGGAGCAAGAAAGTTTGCTGCGTACTCCATAGGACGGGTAAGCTAACATTAACAAATGCCTTCTTAATAATCTTGGATGTGCCTGTTGAGGGCACCAGTCAATCTGTCTCCAACTCTCAGTGGATCAAAAAAATCTCACAGAATCTTTTGCTGGGATGGTCAAGTCCCTTAACGCCAAGCTCTATTTCCCTCAGCAATCTGATAAAGACTATACCTCTGGTATCAAGTGCTCTGCATCTAATTCTTTTTTGGCATACTCTTTCTCACTATTATCTAAGGCAGTCCTCTGTGCTACTGATTCTCCCCTAAGAAGGGCCATCTCCAGTGAAGGGGAGGGCATCTCTTCTTGATGTTCAGAGCTTCTTGGAAGACATCCCTTATTTCTGAAAGTGCTCTCTGCAACGATCAACAGCTGCTCTCTCTCTCTAATATTTTACAATTTATATATTGTTAGCTTCTATTCTCAGATATAGAATCCCCATATCTACTGATGTGTCTTTAGATTCGGTCAATAGGCCCCTGCCGCCTGGCTGGAGAAGACCATGGGCCATAAAGATCTCTGCCCTGCAGGTGTAGGGACTTGCCCAACCATGCTCCAGAGCAAGAAGGCAGCATTCTTAGAAGTTGACCTTGGATCATTCCCAGCAACTTGCAGCATCTTCTTTAGTAGGCCAGGTGATATCGCTTCCTGCCCTATACTTCCTGCCCTATACTTTGGAACCCAGGGGTGAAACCCAGGTAATGGAGATGCTTCTGGATTCCTTCATGTTGCCATGTGTGGCACAGAGAACTTTTTTTGTAGCAGGAACTCCTTTACATATTAGGCCACACCCCTCTCATGTAGCCAATCCTCCAAGAGCTTATAGGGCTCTTAGTATAGGGCCTACTGTAAGCTCCAAGAGGATTGGCTACATCAGGGGTGGGTGGCTTAATATGCAAAGGAGCTGCTGCTACAAAAAAAGCCCTGGTTGCGCAGACTGTAGCTCTTGAATTGGATCTGATGTAACTTTTCACCCTTGGGTACATGCAAACCCCGTAAGCGCACCAGGCCTAAAACAGAAAGAGTACCAGAGTATTTCCCTTTATGGTGTCAAGTGTTGCTACCTAAAGGATCCATATTTCCTTTTAAGAAACAAACAAAAATTGAAGCCTTTTCTGTACAGCCATTTGCCTTTTTTTGCCCCCTTTCTTCTCCTCTCCAGATTCTTGGCCCTCTCCCCTAAGCATTAATGTGCTCCCATTCATTTTCCAGGGCTCATTGCGCTCTTTGGCTCTGGAGACTGCTTGAATTTTAAACCTGCTAGTTAAATGGCCAATAAAATATTGTGCTGGGCCACACGGCTATTCCTGTTCAGCATTTTTTTGGGCAGGGCCGGCCTCGCCATTACATCTTGGCAGGTTAATGAGCTACAGCGAGGTACCTGGCTGTTGAAAGATGTCTGTGTGGGTGGAGGGCGGGGAGTGGGGAGAAAAGAACATGAAGAGCAAACAGGAGGAACTGGGCCAGGGGACTGCAGAGCTTGCCATTAGCATGTAAAGTCTGGGAACAGGTCAAGCCGTTGCGAGCTCCGACTCTGACTCACGCAGCCCAAGGGAACCATCGCGGTGGCTCTGCTTTATCGTTCTGGGAACTCTCGCTGTGAAATTGGGAAGGGTCACAAAGCCGAGCTATTTGAATGGTGGTGTTCGTAACAGGACTGGCTGCAAATGGGCCTATTTGTCTATTTTATTACCCTTTCCTGCTGCGTAGTGATGGGGCAGGATTCTGAGGCTCACCAGCGAAGCACAGATTTGAAATCCTGGGCTGTTGAGGGTGAGGTAGGCAGGCTGTCCTCTCCTGGCCATTTCGGAACTCTGATTCTCCCACAACTCCCTGATCATTTCAAGGTGCAGAAGAACATTCTGGAACATTGTCCTCGAATGGGCTTCTTCCTTTAGATCAGGGGTCCCCAGCCCTTTTGAGACTGACATTGTCTTTGGCTGCTACTCATAGCCGAGGCCAAGCACAAAATGTTGGGAGGTTCCAGTCAAGCCTCCTCCTATAAAGGGACAGCAGTTAGAGAGCCAGTTTGGTGTAGTGGCTATGTATGTGGACTCTTATCTAGGAGAAGTGGGTTTGATTCTCCACTCCTCTGTGTGAACCTGCTGATGTAACCTTGAGTCAGTCACAAGTTCTTGCAGAGCTGTTCCTCTCAAGAGCAGTTTCTGTCAGAGCTCTTTCTGTCCCACCTACCTCACAGGGTGGCCATTGTGGGGAAGGGAAGGGAAAGGAGACCGTAAGCCACTCTGAGACTCCTTCGAGTAGTGAAAAGGGGGGTATAAATCCAATCTCCTCCTGCTCCTCCTCTTCTTCTTCCTCCTCCTCCTCCCCCCCTGTAGGCACAAAGGTGAGGCTGCCTGAACTGTTCTGAAGGACCTTCTGCTCCAATGATGTGGTAGAAAACCAAGACTGTCTTTGCTTTGAGAAGAAATAAGCGGACTTCAACTCTGAGGATCACTGGCCCTATCTTGTCAGATCTTGGAAGCTTAGCTGGTTTGGTGTAGTGGTTAAGTGTGCGGACTCTTATCTGGGAGAACCGGGTTTGATTCCCCACTCCTCCACTTGCACCTGCCGGCATGGCCTTGGGTCAGCCATAGCTCTGGCAGAGGTCGTCCTTGAAAGGGCAGCTGTTGCGAGAGCCTTCTCCAGCCCCACCCACCTCACAGGGTGTCTGTTGTGGGGGAGGAAGGTAAAGGAGATTGTGAGCCGCTCTGAGACTCTTCGGAGTGGAGGGCGGGATATAAATCCAATATCTTCTATCTTCTTCTTCTTCTAAGCAGGTTTGGCCCTGATTAGTGTTAGTAAGAGAGACCACCAAGGAAGTTCAGGGTTGCTATGCAGAGGCAGGCAATGGCGAATCACCTCTGAAGGCCTCTTGCCTCGAAAACCCTATGGCTGTAAGTCAACCGCAGCTTGACAGCAAAAAAAGAAAGAGAGAGAAAGCTAAAATCCAAAACAGCATCCTTTGACACCTTAAATTTATATTGCAAATAATTAAAAAGGCAGAGCATCTTAAATTTATTACCTTTTATTAGCCTTGAATGATCCAAGTGGTAACAGTTTGAGGTTTAAACTGACGGACCATTAATTCACGATTTGGTGTGGTAAAAAAAAAAACACCCAGCCATTTCCCCACGCTACTATGAAAGGAAATCATTCAAAAATTCTATTTTGTTAGAATGTAATGCCTTATTGATGGACTGAGTTCAATAAGAATGGCCATGATAAATGTGGGAAGGATTTTCATCCCAAAGTTGATGTTTTGGCTGGAATGGCCCCCCCCCAAATTAAAATCTTCAGGGGAAAGATTATATATACTATTGTTCTGACAACTAATTACAGCCTACCTTCAATTCCACTTTGCTTGACTACTTGAATGGAACGGTTTGAACTGAACTCTTAACTCTGGAATTTATTAACTGCAGTGAAAATGTTGAGTGAAAGTACATGATGTGACCGTAAAACCTGAGCTTTGAAGGAAGGGCTGATCAAGACTGGAGTGCAGAACTGGGAGATATCTGACTGAATATGTGCCATCAAGAAATGGCAGGCTGCAAACAGACACATTGGAGAAAGCATGACCTATTTTACTGAAGAAGAAGAAGACCATAGATTTATACCCCGCCCTTCTCTCTGAATCAGAATCTCAGAGCGGCTTACAATCTCCTTTATCTTCTTCCCCCACAACAGACACCTTGTGAGGTAGGTGGGGCTGAGAGAGCTCCCACAGAAGCTGCCCTTTCAAGGACAACTCTTTCAAGAGCTATGGCTGACCCAAGGCCACTCCAGCAGCTGCAAGTGGAGGAGTAGGGAATCAAACCTGGTTCTCCCAAATAAGAGTCCATGCATTTAACCACTGCACCAAACTGACTTTATTGACTGTGAGGTTCAAAAGATATGTTTTAGACAGTGAACAAGACTTTTAACATCCTTTTTATTGATCATGCTGTGTTGTTCCTTAAGAAAGGGGGCAAAAATGAACCCAGAGTTCCTTGTTCAAGACTTCTCACAAATCCATTGCGCTACTGGCCATCATTGGTTGCCTCAGTCCTGAGGCACCTCTAGGACACTGTCCTGCTGTTTTTGACATGGATGTCACATGACTTAAAGTCCAGGTCTTCATGGACAGCAGGCCTTTTTTTGTAACAGGAACTCATTTGCATATTAGGCCACACACCCCTTATGTAGCCAATCCTCCAGGAGCTTACAGGACTCTTAGTACAAGGCCTCCTGTAAGCTCCAAGATGATTGGCTGCATCAGGGGTGTGTGGCCTCATATGCAAAGGAGTTCCTGCTGCAAAAAAAAGCCCTGATGGTCAGACAGGTCAAGCAAGGAATTGTTGAGGGCACAGATGAACCATCTGTCTAGGTTCAAGACAAGGGTTAGGTGAGGAGCTGTCCAGCCCAGTCGAGTTGGTTATAGGGGGCAAATCAAGACTCGAGTAGGGAGAGATGTAGCAGAGTCCCGGCAGTGATTGACGAGAAAGGCAGAGCAATGCAGAACAGCGCAGACTTGGTGGTGATGGAGAGGGCCACCAAGTCGCAGCCAATTTACAGCAATCCCTTAGGGTTTTCAAGGTGAGGAATGTTCAGAGGTGGTTTGCAATTGCCTGCCTCTGGCCCTGGACTTCCATGGTGGTCTCCCATCAAAATAATAGCCAGGATCAAGCCTGCTTAATTGCCAAGATCTGGCAAGACTGGGCTAGCCTGGGGCATCCATGTCAGTGCATCACTGACTTACAAGTGTTACAAGACTTACAAGTTACAAGTGTTACAAGTGTTAGCACCTGTAGAGGTTAAGTGTGTGAACTCTTATCTGGGAGAACCAGGTTTGATTCCCCACTCCTCCACTTACACCTGCTGGAATGGCCTTGGGTCAGCCATAGCTCTCACAGGAGTTGTCCTTGAAAGGGCAGCTGCTGTGAGAGTCCTCTCAGCCCCACCTACCTCACAGGGTGTTTGTTGTGGGGGGAGAAGATATAGGAGATTATAAGCTGCTCTGAGTCTCTGATTCAGAGAGAAGGGCGGGGTATAAATCTGCAGTCTTTTTCTTCTTCCCTACACCTATGCAGTTTATTATGTATATCAGGTATGCTTGCCACCTGGGGATAATTAAGAGTAAGTGAGATATTAATAACACTGGAGCCCGCTTTGTCTTCTAAGGAATAAAAAGTACACTCCTAAAACCATCCTAGAATTGTTTAGAATGTCAGCTGATGTCAGCATAACTCAAAGGCTTATGAATCCTGTAGAAGGATGGCTGTGTTGGAAGGTGCTAAGCAAAATGACTAGTGTGAATCAGCATGCGTAGCCTAAACTCAGTGATTGTTTCAGAGGGTGCCAAATCTTAGCTCTGCCTCACATCCCTCCAGGGCTATTCGGTAGTTAATCCCATGCAGTTGACTTGGATGGTGATGTTCTGTCTCTGATGTTCCATGATGCTATCCCTTCTCAGGGGCCTTTCCTTCCTTGGGAAGAAGAAGAAGAACAAGAAGAGGAGGAGGATGAAGAAGAAGAGGACGAGATTGGATTTATAGCCCACCCTTCACTCAGAGTCTCAGAGCGGTTTGCAGTCTCTTTTCCCTTCCCTTCCCCAGAACAGACACCCTGTGAAGATGGTGGGGTTAAGAGACCACTGAGAGAAACTGCTCTTGAGAGAACAGCTCCGAGAGAGCTTGTGGCTGACTCAAGATCACACCAGCAGCTGCATATGGAGGAGCAGGGAATCAAGCCCGGTTCTCCTTGATTAGAGTCCACACTCTTAACCAGTACACCAAACTGGCTCTTAACCACTACACCAAAATATGGCTAGCTTTGACAGGAGGGCCAAAGGAGGATTCTAAATGTCTCATACAGTTTGTTTCATCTGTTCCAACTCTTCATTGTGTAGGGAAATCATGGGTGTAATTCCCAGATTCTAATCTCCCCCCCCTTTTGTTCCCCTGCCATTAGACAGAGAAACCACTTTCAACTAACGGAGGTATATCTGCCTGAACCATTGTGGCAACTTTCCAGAGGAGGGAGCTTCTGGTCTTCTTTTTGCTGCACTTCAGCGCCACCACTGTGGATGGCCAAAGGGTGGTATTGCAGCTACCAGCTCAGAACAGGTGAAGTTCATGTGGGGTCTCATCTGAGCCTTTACATCTTCTGACCTGTCCAATTCAGTTTGAGAAACTTGCTTCTCTCTCTCTCTGTCTCTCTCTCTGCACTTACCCAGCTGCCAGCTTCATCACTTGACTAGCAGCTTAACGCAGTAGCTCAACGGGCCTCTGAAAAGAGCAAAATATACTGTCACCTCATGCAGGTTGCTACAAAGGCCCAGGGATTGAATATTGTCCTCCAGATAAGCTGTACACTAAGCATCTGGAGCGGACTGGGGGTGGAGCAGTCCCGTCTGTTTAGCTGGAGATCGAGTACGCATAGATCAAGGGAGAGCGCTCTGCTTTGAAAAGGGATGTTAAATCATACAGCAAAGGAGACAGCTGTTTCTGTACGATGGCAGCTTTTTCCTGCTTACAGGCCCCCTCTGCACGAGCGGTTAAAAGCATTACCTGGGGAAAAAAAATAATTTGTGCATGAGCTGGCGAGCGAAACCTTGCCAAGGACATCGCAACTTGTTTCCATAACTGACGCGTATGAAATGTTTACTCGAAGCAGAGAGATTATAGCCATGGAATTAATTAATGATGGGGAGGCAAGGTGTTCTGCTGTACAGTTTCTGTTGGCTCACGCCCACTCGACACTTTGGAGGCCTTTGGCTGGCTCTTGGAAAACATCCATTCAGTGCAGAGAGGCAGTAAAATGGCCAACTCAGTAGCAGGAAGTATTACAAACTGGGCTGAGAAATACAGCCATAAGGATGATTTTCTAGAAATCGCTACTGCATCCTCATTTGCAGCCTTGTGTACATTTCTGCTGACCCTGTCTCATGAAAAGAGACAATGGAACTGCAAAGAAAGCTACAGAATAAAAGTTCTCATATCTATGCATAATGCCTATGTTCAAATATTAAAGCAGTGTAGTGGTTAAAGTATCGGCTAAGGATCTGGGAGAGCTGACTTCATATCTATGCCATGCCATGGAATTTCTCCAGGTGACCTTGGTCAAATTGTCTTCTCTCAGACTAGCCTACCTCACAGGGTTGCTATTGTGGGAATACAATGGAGGGGGGAATAATGCGGTGAACCACTTTTAGGTAACTCAATGTCTGTTCTGGAAAAGTTGGTGAAAAGCACAGTTCAAGGTAGAATGATGAACCACAAAGAAGGACAAGCCTTGCGGAGGATGAATCAGCATGGCTTCTGCCCCAAGTTTTTGAAAACTAACAAGCATGGGGTTAGTAGTAGGCATTATGTCCTTGGATTTCAGCTGCTGACCAAGTTCTTTGCCAGGTGCTCTTGAATTAACTTTGCAGTCATGGGATGAGTTCTTGCTGTGGAGGAATGTAAGCAATTGGCCCTGTCACCCATATTGATTGATAGGAACTGATCATGCTGTCTAGCAGGGTACCTCTTTACGAAAGTTCCATTCACTCCTAGCTAGGGTTGCCAACTCTAGGTTGGGAAATTCCTGGAGATTTGCAGGCAGAGCCTGGGAAGGGTGGAGTTTAAGAAGGGGAAAGAGCTCTGTGGAGATGTGATACCACGGAGTCCAGCCTTCAGAGCAGCCATTTTCTGCAGGTCTACTGATCTCTGAAGTTCAAAGATCAGTTGTATTTCCAGGAGAACTCCAGGCCCCACCTGGAATCTGGCAACCCTGCTCCTAACCCCTATCAGAATATAGTACTATTTGATTCTGTAATGCAACAGCCTCCCCTAACCATGTCTTTCTGAGACATTTGTATTTTTTAGGCTGTGTCACCAAGTCGCTTGGGTGCCATTCTACATTTGCTACTCCTTGAAATGGAAAAAGTAAAGATGCCAAAGAAATAAATGCCTTGTCTTAGTCCAGATGCATCAAGTCTTGCATGTAGCCTGTACAGAGATCACTCAATTCTTATACATTGAAAGAGGGCATTAATCCTTAAGAACATTGTAGCATTCTTTACATCCGATAGTGCAGGTTGACGCAGACTGTCTCTCCCAACTGAAAGGTGGTAGTGGGGGGGACAGAACCCTAGGGCCATTAAGCCTCTAGATTGCACCGTCCAATTTTCTTTCCCGTAGCAGACGTCCTTGTTTGGTTCTTCTCTATTTTAAGGGAAGATTGACAGTGTAATCCGAAACAGAGCTACACCCTTCTAAGTAGTTTGAAGTCAGTGCTCTTAGAATGGTGTAACTTGTTTAGGATTGCCCTATTATAGGTCCAGGGGGAAGGTTATTATAGGTGCCAGGGAGAGGGATTTATTCCAAGAAATGCTGTGTCATTTTTTATATATATGTAGGAGTGACATGCCTGGGATTAAAAGTGACTTGTCCCAACCTTTTAATCAATCCCTGCAAAGATGAAAAGCCCTGTCAAAACTTTGCAGTGGAAAAAAGAAAGCAAGCAAGGTGTGCTTACGCTGGCAGCAGGACTTGCAAGATGCTTTAAATTTTACATCTGTCCTGCGACAGGGGTTCGAATCCCAAAGGAAATGGAACAAACGCCAAGATTCTCCGCAGAACCCTTTTGACAAGATGGCTTTTGCAACGAGGTCTATGAGATGAAGGCCATGACCTGAATGGCCCAGGCTGGCTCGATCTTGTCAGATCTTAGAAGCTAAGCAGGTTCAGCCCTGGTTAGTGTTTGGATGATGATGATGATATTGGATTTATATCCCACCCTCCACTCCGAATCTTAGAATCTCAGAGCGGCTCACAATCTCCTTTATCTTCCTCCCCCACAACAGACACCCTGTGAGGTGGGTGGGGCTGGAGAGGGCTCTCACAGCAGCTGCCCTTTCAAGGACAAACCTCTGCCAGAGCTGTGGCTGACCCAAGGCCATTCCAGCAGCTGCAAGTGGAGGAGTGGGAATCAAACCCGATTCTCCCAGATAAGAGGCCATGCACTTAACCACTACACCAGACTGACTTCTGCCTTGAAAACCCTATGGGGTCATCAGAAATAGGCTGTAACTTGACTGCATGTTCCATCACCACTCTATGACATTAATAGTGCACATTGTGTTCTATATTATATGATGTACTGCTATTTTATAGGATGCAAATATGTATAGAACTATTGTATTTGTATTAGCTTTAGATGTTTATATTGTTTTAACAGGGCTGTTTTGTAGAAAAAGCCCAGCAGGAACTCATTTGCATATTAAGCCACACCCCTGATGCCAAGCCAGTTGGAACCGCGTTCTTGCTAAAAAAGAAAAAAAAAAGCCCTAATTTTTTTTAATTTTGGAAGTGGATTTGGTGAGCTTTTCTAAATCCATCTTTATGATGACTTTTAAAGGAAATTCAGCAAAGGTGTCCATGCTTTATTGCCCCAACATTACAAAATATGCAGTTTGGATGCTGCGGGAACAGCTCACTTTAAGGCCTTTTGCTCTTGAAGCGGAGCATCATTGGAACACCTGAAAATTCTGTCTGTCATAAAGTCAAAGAAATGTGTCTTATCAATCTGATGCCTGGCATGGAGAATCTGGTATCTGCATGGGGGTATAATTCGGCTACTTTCCAGACAAGACCTATGAAAAATGACTGAGTTCCCTTCACTGGAATGCTTCATGGTGTAGTTAAGCTTTTTAAAATTTGTAGGGTTATAGGGAATACGTAGATACTCTACTCTCATGCTCCTGCCCACACGAAAAGAAAGCCTCAGAGATAGCTCATACGAAAGCCAGAAGGTGGACGAGACATGGAGAGTCACAAATTGCTGTGAGATATACGTTAAAAAGGCCACAAACTCCATTTGTTGTTGTGTCAAAAAATGCCTCTCAGGTAAGCCTTAAAGTTGCCAGCTCTGGGTTGGGAAGAACCTGGAGATTTGGGGGATGGAGCTTGAGGAGGGCAGTTTAGAGAGGGGAGAGAATTCAATGGGGGTGAAATGCCATAGAATCCACCTTCCATAGCATTGGTTTTCTCCAGGTGAACTGACTGATCCCTGTCACCCAGAGTACCATTGTAATTGCAACAGATCTCCAGCCCACCACCTGAAGGCTGGCAACCCTAGCAGGCCTGGAATACTGCCACTGAGAGTGCTAGTGGGGTCTCTGCTAGGATTTTCCCTCAGGAAAGAGGTAAACTACCCATTCTCATTGCACAATGAACAGACTCAGCCCGGTTTCACCAGCAGGTCAAACGCATGCATGATCTGGGAAGTGGTGTGTGATCTGAGAGGTGAATCCCAGATCCCTAGCAAGGTGACAAAGGATCATTGTTTACCACATGAACACGTGAAGCTGCCTGATGCTGAATCAGAACATTGGTCCCCTACTCCACTGTTGTCTGCACCATTCTATAATCTAAGTTTTGTAGCTGAGGAATCGTACTCAGTTTAGCTGTCTGTGCCTCAAAAGCAGCTTCTCTAAACTTTGCCACGGTCTTTGGTTGCCTGTTCTGCTTTCCTTTCTCTCCTGGTATCTCCTCAGCTAGACAGAGACAGAAAGCTGTGCACCCTTAATGAATTAGTGGGGTTTGTTGTTGTTGTTGACATTGCTCCTTGGCTTTGCTCTTTGATGCATCACAACTCTGTCCCTAGTGAATTGGCTCCACCCCTTAATCTCCACATAGATCCATCCCCTGACCCTATTGGTTCTACCCCGACTTGGACAGACCCTTGCCACATTTATACCTTCCAACTCGGTAACCCAAGTTCAAGTTAAAAGGCACACTGTCAGCAGACCCCTGAAAAAGCACAGTGTACATTACATAGCCTCCAGGAAAGGCAGCCATTTTACTTAGCAGTTGAGGGTTAATTGAAGTGTTAAGAAAGATGGTCCTACATCTAAATGTAGAAAACTCCTCCACAGGAGCCATCTTGAGATGGTTCTTACAGGATAAATAGTCCCAAGAGAGCCACATTTCAGCATAGGTCAAAAGTCAGCATCTTAGGAGACCTATGAACACATGAAGCTACCTTATCCTGAATCAGACCCTTGGTCCATCATAGTCAGAATCAGGGTTTTTTTCGAACAGGAACACACAAGGACGCAGTTCCGGCTGGCTTGGCATCAGGGGATGTGGCCTAATATGCAAATGAGCCCCTGCTGGGCTTTCCCAACAAAAAAGCCCTATGTGAAAACAATGGTGATGTCAGGAGGTGTGACCTAATATGCAAATGAGTTCCTGCTGGGCCTTTTCTACAAAAAAAGCCCTGGTCAGGATTGTCTACACCAGTGATCTCTAACCTTTTTGGCACCAGGGACCAGTTTTGTGGAAGACAATTTTTCCATGGACCGGTGGGGGTGCTGTGGTTTTTGCTGCCCATCCCTGCTGCCCATGGGGTCTTTAAATGAGGGGTAGGTGAAGGTCACTGCAGTGCTGCCCCTTCTGCCCACCTGGGACCCAGGTGAATGAAAGAGATAGTGCTTCAGAGTGAGGCTACACTGCCTCTTTCATCCGCCTGGGACCCGGGCAGTTGAAAGGGGCAGTGCAGGGCCTCTGCCCCACTCTGTAACCCACTTGCTAACAGGCCATGGACCGGGACTAGTTCACGGCCCTGGGGTTGGGGACCCCTGGTCTACGCAGATCAGCAGTGGCCTGCCAGGATCTCAGGCAGAGGTCATTCATGACACCTATTACCTGGTCCTCTTAACTGGAGATGCCAGGGATTGAACCTGGGACCTCCTGCATGCCCCTTAGCTCAGTCTTCCTTTCCCGCCATGGTCAGCGAGACGTCTGGCTCCCACGTTGCTAGACAAATTCTTATAAGGACTCTTCAAACCTGCCCCCATGCATGCGTTCTCTTTCTCTCAGGCGGCTGCCTTCTTAGAACTGTCATTTCCTAAAAGGCTCCCCTTTGAGTGCTGGAAGTTTGAAAGACCCATGTATTAAGCCAATTTATCGAGCATGTCTGTAACCGGCAGCTGGCAGCGCTGTGACCCAAAATGAAATAAACTGAAATAAATATCTTGGCAGGAAGTTCTGATAGTGAAACAAGTTTAAAAATAGTTTCTTTTCACAACACGGCGTTTGAGTTTTGACGGGGCCTTGCCGCTCTTGTCCAAGGAGCCTTTAAAGCCGAGCTGTAGGCTTCACTCTTTCCTTGAGCGGTGCACTTCTCTTCCTGGGTTTGTAAAGTGTTTCCTCCTCTTTCTTTAAAGGAAGCAAGACATACAAAATGGGTTGTGCTTGTCACAACTTTGCTTATGGCTCCACCCCCAAAGTCTCCCGGCACCACCCTAGGGTTGCCAAGTCTAATTCAAGAAATATCTGGGGACTTTGGGGGTGGAGCCAGGAGACTTTGGGGGTGGGGCCAGGAGACATTAGGGGTGGAACCAAGATCAAGGCTGTGACAAGAATAATTGAACTCCAAAGGGAGTTCTGGCCATCACATTGAAAGGGACGGCACACCTTTTCAATTCCTTCCTTCCATAGTGTAGGATAGGGGCACCTTTTGGGGCTCATAGAATTGGACCCCCTGGTCCAATCTTTTTGAAACTTGGGGGATATTTTGGGGAGAGTCTCTAGATGCTACACTGAAAATTTGGTGCCTCTACCCCAAAAAACAGCTCCCCCAGAGCCATGATTTTCTATGGGAATAAATCTCCATAGGGAATAATAGAGTTCCCAGAAGACATTTCCCTCCCCTCCCCCCGCTTTCTGATGACCCTGAAGCGGGGGGAGGGTCTCCAAACCGGGGGATCCCCTGCCCCCATCTGGGGATTGGCAACCCTACACCACCCCAAAGTCCCCAGATATTTCTTGAATTGGACTTGCCAACCCTACATGACACATATGACACAGGTCTCATTTATGTCAGACCCAGCCCTCATAATAAATGAGTTTGACACCCCTGGCCTAGAGCATCCCTGACCTGTGTTTTTTCAGCCACTGCTTAAAGACTGCCATTGAGGGGGAGCTCTCCACCTCCCCAATAGCTGATTCCACTCTTGAACAACTCTGACTGTCAAAACGTGGAATCTATATGAGTATGTTTATCTTTGTTGACTTTGTATAATTCAATAATAGAAGCTGGTTTTCACGGTGGGTTATGTACCTTTATTTTTCTGTCCTTTTGCCGTGTTACTCTCTGTGTGTTGTATAAACTGGGAACCCCAGTTTGGAGGCTCTCCAGAGCTTCAGGGTCATCAGAAACGGGGGGGGGGGGAGGGAGGGAAATGTCTGCTGGACCATAGGGTATAATGGAGAATCAGCAAACCTCTTAGCAATTTCTCTAAAGTTTAATATGTTTTTATGGCTTATGTGCACATGGTTTTATTGTATATTATTGTGTCTATTATTGTGTATTATTTATGTTATTCAGGTTATATTGTTACTACCCACATTTCTCTCCCGTGTTCTCTGGGAGCCATCTAAAAGTCTAGACCTCTGTGTCTGATTAATCCTTGAAACTGCCTGGGTTAAAATCCTACTGGGATAACCCCTAGATTTAAATTTTTCAAAAATCCTGTCTCTCTCCTGTTCAAAATCCTGTGCCCTAGTCAAGTTACGTTTGGCTTTAACCAATTGACTATAGGGTAAATTAGCTCTTAAATGTATAGGATGACAGGAACTGAAATGTAAAGGGACATTCTTATCCGTAGGTTTCCTATAAATTTTAACCGCCAAGGTTCCCTACTCGGTCTTAAAGACACAAGTATCTAAAAACGCAATTGTCTGTTTATCCGCGATATATGTAAATTTAATGGCCGGATGTATGTTATTCATCCACTGCATTAAAGGAGCAACCACTGACTCCCGTGTGACCACTGCCATAATATCATCAATATAAAGCCCTATATGGCCAAGGACCTGCCTACCTCAGGGACCGCCTCTCTCCATATGTTCCCCAGAGAGCACTGCGTTCCAGTTCACAAAATCTTTTGGAAATCCCTGGGCCTAAGGAGGCCAAACTTAAAACAACTAGGGAGCTGGCCTTCTCTATAAAAGCGCCCCAATGGTGGAATCAGCTGCCGGAGGAGGTGCGGGCCCTGCGGGACCTCAACCAGTTCCGCAGGGCCTGCAAAACTACCCTCTTCCAAGAAGCCTTCAAGATGTGACCAGACTGAATATTACGCTGCCTGGATAAATAGAGACTGTAGCACCACCGTATTGTTTTTTTTAGCTTTTTAACATTAATTTATATTTGTATTTGTATTTATATTGCAAATTGATTTTACCTGTATTGTTATATCATGATATCATATCATGTTTTGTAAGCCTCCCTGAGCCTGCCCCAGCGGGGAGGGCGGGATATAAATAAAAACTTATTATTATTATTATTATATCTCTTAAACCAAATGATAGAACCCCAGAATGGATTAACCTCAGAATTACAAAAGAATTGTTCTTCCAACTTAGCCATAAACCAACAAGCTACACTGGGCGAAAAGGGACTACCCATAGATACCCCTTGCACTTGCAGAAAAAAACTGATCACCAAACCTGAAAAAATTATTTTGAAAAATAATATCCACCAAATCCAACAGGAAATGAGTAAGGGGTTCTTTATTAGATCTTCTATTCAAAATTGTCTCTATCAAAGCTCTTGCCTCCTCATGGGGTATGTTGGTATATAATGAGGTGACATCCATAGATATCAAAACAGCATTTGGTGGAACACGCAAACCTTCCACCTGTGCGATAAAATCCGATGCATCCCTGATATAAGACCGAATTTTAACCACCTCTGGTTTCAGAAAAAAATCCAGATATTGACTCAAAGGTTCCAGCACAGAAGCAGATGCTGACACTATAGGGCGTCCTGGCGGTGGAAAGCCGCTCTTGTGAATTTTAGGAAGCACATAAAATAATGGAGTTCTCGGATACATATTGCATAAACACTTAGCCACCTGTTCAGAAACTCCACCGCTTCCACTACCACGATCTCAATGATCTTAGATACCTTTTTTGTAGGAACTGATAATAGAGGCTTGTAATAGCTCTCATCAGAAAGTTGTCGATGTACTTCCAGACAATAATCTTCCTTGTTCAAAATAACTATGCCTCCTCCTTTATCCGCAGGCTTTATGACTATGTCCTTATTCGAAATCAATGAATTCAAAGCCCGTCTATCTAACCTAGAAAAATTACACCAACTAGGTCTATAAGAATCCTCTAGCTGTTCTATTCCTTTTAATACAACTTTCTCAAAGACTGATATCGAATTGTCAAAGTGAGGTGGTATGAACAGACTTAATTTTAAAGGGAGCCTTCTGAGTACCAGATGACCCCTCTGAACGAAAAAAATCTTTCCATTTCAGTTGTCTAAACATTTTATAAAGATCAATCCTAGCCTGAAAAGGATCATAGTATGGCGTAGGGACAAAACCCAATCCCAAATTTAAGACCTGTCTCTCTTTAGAAGACAACTCAAGACAAGTTAACCACTACATCAGTATGACCTTGTCCTTGGAAACTTGGATTATTGGCTACATTTTTGACAAACATTAAACATCTGGAGTACTACACCAGGATTTCATGGAACGAGATGGGAAGTTTTACCACAGGATGAAAAGAAGGACTCTTGGTGCTAATGCTTTCTTTTTCATTAAGAACTAAAAGTTATGGTTGTTTTGTAATTTATGATGGTGGAATTTATATGAGTATGTTTATCTTTGTTGACTTTGTATAATTCAATAACAGAAGCTGGTTTTCACGGTGAGTTATGTACCTTTATTTTTCTGCCCGTCTGGAGATTGGCACCTCTACTCATGAGCTGCTGAACTTTCAAGTTTTTCACAGTAACACAGGGCAACCAAAGGTTCAAGTTTACTTTCACACTAAGCAAACACCTCTGCAGGGATTGTGCGACAGACAGAGGGTCTGGGCTCCTTTCACAGCCATGTTGTTCTGCCTCCTCCCGGTCCCCTTCAGCCTTAAAGACGCAGACACACCATCCAAACAGGAAGGCTTTCTCAACTAGAGACTGAAGCCTCCGGAGGGGGAAAGGCACATGATGGCTGTAGGGGTGGGGCTTCCCCCCGCTAGCCAGCTGACTGGGGGCAGGAAGGAACCTGGGAAAGTGGAAGAACTCCTGCTGGGACCTGGGGATTGGCAAGCCTAGTGTCATGTGTGTCATAACATGTAATGCCAGGTAGTGGAGATAAAGGACTTTATAAAGGAAAAGGAAAGGTCCCCTATGCAAGCACCAGTTGTTTCTGACTCTGGGGAGACATTGCTTTCACAACTTTTTCATGGCAGACTTTTTATGGGGTGGTTTGCCATTGCCTTCCCCAGTCTTTTACACTTTTCCCCCAGCAACCTGGGTACTCATTTTACCGACCTCAGAAGGATGGAAGGCCGGCTACCTGAATCCAGCTTCCACCAGAATTGAACTCAGGTCATGAGCAGAGAGTTCAGACCACAGCACTGCAGTACTGCTGCTTTACCGCTTTGCACCATGGGGCTGCTGTATATTATAAAGGTCACACAAAATTAAAGATTTTTTTTAAAAAATTAAAATATGCTTAACAGATTAGCACTCTTGCAATATTTTGTTTATTTAACAGTTTCTGAAAACTGACATCTCTTGCTCTGAATTATTGCATCAAAATCTGGAGACAATGTCTGTGCTGTAGTAATCTTGAGTATGCTGTTCAGGTGTTGTTCAGGTGTGTGTCTGTTAAGTTGCAAACCTACTTTTGATTTATTGGCATTCATTACAAAAAACTCATAGTCAAGGCTTTGAGCCTAAGACCCAAAGGAAAACATGAAATGGCTGAGTATCGTGAGCCTTTGTACATAAGTTGCTTCATGTACTGGTCAGCCAATGGAGAAAATAGAGGCTTTACTCTGCATATCCTGTGCAATTGGGAAAGTCTGGCAAAGCAAGGAAGCAAGAGAGAGGGAGAAGGAAGCAAACTTGCCCATGAGCCTGATGGGAGCCCTCTGGGGGACTGATCTGGCCCTCGGGCCACACATTTGACATGCCTGATCTAGGCTGGCCCTGCATTGAGCAGGAGGTTGGACTAGATGGCCTGTCTGGCACCTTCCAACTCTGTGTTTCTATGACTCTAACTTAGAAAGCAATAGACAGAGAATGTGGACACAGACACACTGCTGCAACAAAATAAAATAGGGGCTATACCAGGGGTGGCCAAACTGTGGCTAGGGAGCCACATGTGGTTCTTCCACACATATTGTGTGGCTCTTAAAGCCCCCACAGCCCCATCAGCTGGCTTGGAAAAAGCATTTTCGTCTTTAAATCACTTCACCAAGCCATTAGAGAATGCATTTCAAGTTGCTTTTCCATCCTTCCCTCCATCATCTTGCGGCTCTCAAACATCTGACATTCATATACTGTGGCTCTTCAACACCCGGCATTTATTCTTCATGGCTCTTATTTTAAGCAAGTTTGGCTACCCCTGGGCTATACTTTCCAAATAGCTGCTTCTCCAGCAGTTTTTCTGATTACAACTCTGGGGTCGCAAAGACACCCAGTGGAACGGGAAGAATCGAGTGCTCTGCAAATCCTGTTCCAATTAGGGGTATCGGAGCTCTTTTGCAAATCCATCCTTTGTTTGATAAAGAGTTTGGCGATCTATAGAGAGAAAAGCTTCTGTTATTATTGGTGTGTTTCTCTGCTTTGCTTTCTCTGATCCCCGCTAAAGCTCTTAGGCCTTGATTAATCTTCTCCAGCCTGCTTTCGAGCCCTTCTTGGGAACAGAGGCCTTCGCTCTTTAGAGGGGCTCTCCATAATGAAAGATTTACAGAAAGATGCGTTTTGAGTTGAAGAGCTTAAGGTGGCAATACTCTCAAGAGTGTTTTCTTAATAGCTCGGCGATTTGTCACGTGCAGAAACTGACCGGAGCAAGAAGCATTCTTTCGCATTAACCCAACACTAAACCTTAAGACACTCCAACCGGAATGGCCCAGGCTAGCCTGATCTTGTCAGATCTCAGAAGCTAAGCAAGGTCAGCCCTGGTTAGTACTTGGATGGGAGGCCACCAAGAAAATGTTGGAAGAGAAGACTTAGATCAGGGGTGTTGAATTCATTTGCTAAGCCATGTCGGGCTGGGCCATGTGCGTACCTACTTAAGATTAGATAGCAGAGATATAAGTTTTATAAAGAAGACAGACAAACACAAATATATTTTTAGAAAACCTTAAAACATGCTTAGCACTTATTGGTCATAAAGGTACTTTCTTTGTATTTCTCCAATGGGATCCAGGGAACTGGGCAAAGGAAGCTCTGGCTCTTTCCTTCCTTCCCCAGGGACTGGGGGGAGGGGGAAGAGCCTCAGCCAATAGAAGGAAGAGAAGCTTGGCTCAGTAGATCTGCTGTGCAATTGAGAGAGCCTGGCAAAGCAAGCAATTCCTCCCCAAGGAAAGAGCCTCAGCCAGTGGAGAAAATAGAGGTTTTGTTCTGTAGCTCCTGTGCAATTCAGCAAGCCTTGCAGAGCAAGCTGTTATGCAGAAGGAAGCAAGATATAGGTAGAAGGAAGCAGATGACAGCCAGCTGCTCTCCTGGGGCCTGTTTCGGCCCCTGAACTGCATGTTTGATACTCCCGACCTAGATGCTGTCTCAAGTCTCAGCTTCTGGGGGGGGGGGGGGGAGGAGGGTTGCAAACAGTGAGATAGGCAAGCAAACGGTGGGTTTTTCTTCCTGTTTTCATCTCCTGTCTTTGTCCTTTTGATGGAGACTGATAGATGTCAGGGCAATTGTCTCTCTTCCTTCCATTCCCTCTCTCATACCACACCTCTCTCACACCCTCTCTTCTCTTGCACACACGTTCACAATGGAAGCTGGCTGCCTCTCTGCATCCGAACCCATCCAACGTAGTTTAGAGTAGTCCTGCCTCTATCTCTCAAGCTTCACTATCTAGAATGTCATTCTTAAATAAAATTACTATTATTAGTCTTGAAACTGTAAAGTGGCTCTGTGTAGATTTGTAACTCTGCCAGCACACTGAGAACAAAGGGGCTTCTACTGTGTGTAGCCAAGGTGCACTCTGCTAAGTTTGAGATGGGGTACTGGGCTAACTAACCAGTTAACTCCCAATATGTTGGAAGCTAAGCAGGGTCAGTGTGGCTTAATACTTGGATGGGAGCCCACCAAGAAAGTTCAGGGTTGCTACGCAGGGGTAGGTAATAGTAAACCACCTCTGTAAGTCTCCTGGCTTGAAAATTCTATGGGGTTGCCACAAGACACCTGCATGGTAGGTGCATTTTTGTGTGATAGTGCATTTTTGCACTATCACACAAACATTCAAACTGTTGACATACAAGTCACCAGCCTGTTGAGTGTTCAGAGGTGCTGACGGCAGCTCGTAGATAGGCTGCAAACCAAACTGGTGGCTGAATGAGCATCCGTATAATAATATAATAATAATAATAAATTTTATTTATATCCCGCCCTCCCCGCCTAGGCAGGCTCCGTAGACTCACTAGGGGTGGATGAAAGCTTTTCACCTACAATGTATCAGCCCTGATCTGACTGGCACAGCAGAGTGGAGGTAACATGGCTTGTCTGACTGCCATTCTGTGAGAAGCCAATAAAGAAGAATAAGAAGTTGGATTTATATCCCGCCCTACACTCTGAATCTCAGAATGGTCACAACCTTCTTTACCACCTCCCTCCCACAACAGACACCCTGTGGAGTAGGTGAGGCTGAGAGACCTCTTACAGCAGCTGCCCTTTCAAGGACAACTCCTATGAGAGCTGTGGCGGACCCAAGGCCATTCCAGCAGCTACAAGTGGAGGAGTCGGGAATCAAACCTGGTTCTCCCGCGCATTTAACCACTACACCATACTGGCTCTGGAATCTGGGGATCACTGATTCTTAAGATAGATGCTTTTTGCCAGTATTCACTGTCCTCAGTCAGTATTAGTAGGCAAGGATGGGGTAAGGTTGGTCATGAATGGGTTTAGCTGTTGTTTACGTATATTAATGTTAGGTAGCATAGGGCCAATTAGATGTCATGTAGAATCTTCCAGCCAAGAAGGAGAATGGCATGGCTTTTTTTGTAGCAGGAATTGCTTTGCATATTAGGCCACACCCCCTTATGTAGCCAATCCTTCAAGTGCTTACAGGGCTCTTACTACAAGGCCTACTGTAAACTCCAGGAGGACTGGCTACATCAGGGGTGTGTGGCCTAATATGCAAAGGAGTTCCTGCTACAAAAGAAGCCCTGAGGATGAGTTAGTCCTAATACCAAGATTGGCTATTGGCTAATCAATATATTGGTTAGTAGTGCATGGGGTAGAGCTTGAGGGGGGGGGGAGTAACTTCCTTTCCTTTGTTCTCACTCTCAGAGGAAGAAGACATTAGTTTGAACAAGATGTAGAACTGGCTATTCAGGCTATTATTTTCCTCCATGTAGCCCTTCCGTGTTTTCTAAATTTTTCTGATAAGCTAAACACACACGTCTGAGGCTGCTTTATTTCCACTGTGCTCTTTGCATTCTGCTGAAGTATATCCAACAGTCAGAGGTGAAAATAACTTAAATATCTTACCAGCACTGTTTCTCTTGGGAGGCCTGAAGCAGAAGGTACCACCGTGGCCACTTTCTTACTGGTATTCTGCACCAACCTTTACTGGCTGACTTTCACTCTTGGGTAAAAGGGAAATGTTGAGTTTGAACCCTGAGGCTGCATTCTCTGAATCCCACATCCCCCTGGGTAGCATATGTTGCATAATTTGCCATGCACTGGAAAGCTCACTGTTATCCAGGAACGAAAAGTCATTTTCTTTATGCATTGGTAACTGCGTAGGAATTTTACTCCTAGGTTGATTTATTATGTGATATTTCTCAACTGCATATATACATTTTATATTGTCATGACCTTTGGCTATAAGCAATAAACCTGAGATATATAACTGGAAATTGCAACTTATATTTCTGTAACACAGCAATTCCCCAAAACGTGCGTGACACATAAAGGGCTCAAGTGCACCCTGTGCAATTATTTCACCATGCCGAACCTCCATCAACCACTCTGTGCTCCTTACAGTACTGATCATTCAGTCACTCTCCTGGAGGGAAGAGTCCCAAACTCCAGGTGAGAGGTGTAAAGGAACCCCAGAAACATGGCTGCTCAGCAAGCCTGGGCCCATTCCTGAGAGAGTGTGCAAAGGGAATTCTGGGAAGCTAACTGAATGGAACCATCCCATTGTCACCATAGGGCTTGCCCCTTGTTCTGGGAATAGATCAGAGGTGGCCAAACTGTGACTTGGGAGCCACATATGGCTCTTTTATGCATGTTGTATGGCTCTCATGTTGGCTGACTTGGAAAAGGCATTACTCTCTTTAAACCACTTCTCCAAGCCACCCTGCAGGGGAAGAACAGTAGTGGTGAGGAAGGTTGACCACCTAATTATGGATCTTCTCAAGAATCCTTGATAATGACTGGCCTTCCTCCATGAGTTCCTGTTGGATACCTGAGATCAGTAAATAGTTGGGTTTTCTTTCTGAATTGCTGGACCCAGGATGCCTTAGAAAGCCCATAGCATTTCCAGTGATGCCACCAGCAATGCAATGAGTTTTCCTATGCCACCCCCCTTACGAAACACCCCATCCAGTCTAACGGCTACTGCCAAGACAGGCAACACCAGGATACACTCAAAAAGCCAGCAGATGGACAGAAAGAGGGTAAATTCTTCCTGCATCCTTCCTTCTTTCACTCCTGATGATGTCTTGGATGCTATTTTAGTAAAAGGATATCAGGCCTAAAGGGAAATTACATTTTTCCAAAGTTTCCAGCCCCTTTAATTAATAATCAAGTGTCATCAAGTTGTTGTAACAGCCTCATGGCAAGCCCTCCTGGCATTTTTAAGGCAAGCAATGAGCAAAGGTGGTTTGCCACAGCCTTCTGCTATGTCACAACCTTGGTCTTCCTTGGTGGTCTCCCATCTAGGTATGGTTGATGGTCGACCCTGCTTATGGTTGATGGCCGACCCTGCTTATGGGGGGGCACAGTGGGAGGGCTTCTAGCCCCACTGGTGGACCTCCTGATGGCACTTGGGTTTTTTTGGCCACTGTGTGACACAGAGTGTTAGACTGGATGGGCCATTGGCCTGATCCAACATGGTTTCTCTGATGTTCTTAACTCCCAAACTCTGACAAACTTGGACTAGTTTGAGCTTTACAGGCTAGAGGCTGCTTTTTAGATGCTGCTGAGAAACTAGGGTTGTCAACTCTGGGTTGAGAAATTCCTGAAGATTTGGGGAGGATGGAGTTTGGGGACAGAAGCGAACTTAGCAGGGATGTGATGCCATTGAGTCCACCCTCCAAAAGTGTCATTTTCTCCCAATGAAATGATCTCTGGAGATCAGTTTTAATTCTGGGAGTTCACCAGGTCCCTCCTGGAGGTTGGTAACCCTTCAAAAGACTGACCAAGGTTACCAGATGGAGGGGGAGGGAGAAAAAGGGAGAAGGGAGGTATCTACTGACCCACCAGTTGCCTTTGGAGCAAGTAAATCTGCTGTTCAGTTAGTATTTCCTTCCAAACAGGCTGGGAGATAGGGCTGTGCTCCATAAGGAGAGTCAGCATTCTGTGTTGATGGAGGTCATATTCCAAGTGCAGGGAAAACTGACTTTGGTGGCATGTCTAAGCCTTGGTAAGCTGCCAACGATCCTCAGGGTTCCCCAGATCATGATGTTGAAAATGACTGTGTTAAACTATCAACAACGTGGTAATCCCACGACTGATGATGAAAGGAATCGGCATTACAGATGACTCAGCATTTACAAAGGGCATCTCACTTCTGCTTCCATAAACACAAAGGTTGCTGTCAGAAGGCCTGACCCAATTCAGCAATTTGTTCAGTCTTCGGCAACTTTCTCTTAATTATCGCTCTCTTTTGGGAGATGGCCTGCCCTTCAAAACTGACCGTGGATCGGCCTGTTAAAGCATTGCCCTGTTTAATGATGAACAACATACAATTCCCGTAACCCTTGGAACCGATCCAGGTCGGAGACATTCCAGCCAGGGCTGTGGCCATTTCATCCTCGCAAAACTGAGGGTAAAAATACACAGTTTATACCAAGGAGGTGGCGGATTTCTGCCATTGCATGCAGTTCATTGCTCCCTCTGCTTCTCCTTTCTGCTTTGCTGTCCTTCTGGCTTAGACTGAATAATTTCAAAGTTTGCATGTGCTGTCTGTCAATTAAAGCACAGCTCAAAGGAGAGTCATGATCAGGTGCATCAAGATTCCTGTCCCCACTGTGACTGAATGGAGAAGAAGAAGACTAGATTTATCCCCCACCTTCTCCCTGATTCAGAGCGGCTTACAATCTCCTATATCTTCTCCCCCCACAATAGAAACCCTGTGAGGTGGGTGGGGCTGAGAGGGCTCTCGCAGCAGCTGCCCTTTCAAGGACAACTCCTGCGATAGCTATGGCTAACTTAAGGCCATTCCAGCAGCTGCAAGTGGAGGAGTGGGGAATCAAACCTGGTTCTCCCAGATAACAGTCTGCACACTTAACCACTACACCAAACTGCCTCTCTTTCATCCAAAATGGATGAAAATGAACACCATAAAACCCCCAAACCAACCAACCAAAAACCAAACAAATGATTAGTTCTGTGCCCACCTGGAACTTGGAAGTTCTAAGTGACCATGTTTGCTGACACTCCACACCAACTAGTTGGCCAATACAGGATGCTGGACTAGATGGACCCCTGGTCTGATCCAGCGAGGCTCTCCTTATGTACTTATGCATGTCAGGAGAAAACAGCGGTGAATGAAGGTGTGAGAAAAGCAAGTCATGGAAATAGGATTGCCAAGGTAGCCTCTTTTGCCATTCTCCACAAATGCAAAGGGTCCAGGGCAGGCACAGAGGAGGAAAAAAAAGACTACAATCAGAGAAGGAAATGAATTTAACATTGGGTGGAAAAAGAAAAGTCAGGCATTTTTCAAAAGACTGCAGGGTTGAGCAGGCAGCTGGGATGCTCGCACCAACAAATACAAAAAAAATTAACACTTTTTGCATCCTGAATAATATTGCGATGCAAGCGCAGGTGATAAGAAAGCAAATAAAAAAAAGGGCAGAGGAATTGCTGAAGGGAGTCGACGGGTTCCATATTGCTATGCTAATCAAGAGATGAAAGGCACAAGAGCAGCGGCAAATAGCAGAGAAAAGCTTTCATATTTATTTTTTCAAGGATTCTTTCTCATCGTTGTTGGAGAGAATAAGAGGATAAATGGGCCTCCTCCTCCTCAGGTTTATGAAGTTGGGAAATAAAGCAAAGAACGCCTGGGCGCTTCAAATTCAGCAAAGAGAAAATTAAACTATATATAAAATATTCACTCGTTTGGGCTTAGTAGCCGTCAGCCGAGCGTGCGCGAAGGTAATGGGATAATTCTGAGTAGCATTTTGTTGGGTCTCTTTTTCCACTCCCCCCATTTGGTAAGAAATAGAGAAAGAGAGCATGAGACAGAGAGAGAAAGAGGAAACAATCTGGCAAATAGACACGGCATGCACACAGTTCATTTGCTCCATTTCATTAATGGTTCGTTTCTTAATACCCTGAAAACAATACAGACACTTGGCACCGGAGATTATTTCCCACTTATTTATTTATTTGATCGAAACCGAATAGATTCTAGACACGAACGGACTCTATTCTTTGCTTAATGGCCTACGAGGGCTCCGTGATGATAAAACTAAGGTGCCATCGAGGAACGGGATGTTCCTACACTGAGGGCGGGTGCCGAACAAAAATGTAATTCAAGTGAACTCACAGAATGGCAATTCTAGTAGATTGGGGCAGTGTGCAACACTTTTCAATTTATTTTCCCTTATGGATATTTCAGCCTTCTGGAACACTAGCACTGCATGTGTTTGGACATCCACAAAACTAGATTTGGGCTTTTGTGAGCTCAAAACCACAGATCTGTCTATTGCTCAGTGTCCTGTATTCAAAAGCACAGTCCAGGTATGGATCTGGCTATTGCACATAATTCCCAGGCTATTTCTATCGGGTTCCATTTAAAAAGAGCATCATGAGGTGGAGCCAGATTATTGAGCTTCATCCTACACTGTTTTCTATGGTTCCCCATTCAAAAAGGGGGCTGTTGGGCACATAAAAGTCTATTGGGCATTGTCAGGAGATATTTCCTATGGTTCCTCTTTCCATTGCAAATTTTTTTAGAGAACTGGTCACTGACTTCTATTGTGCATAATTCTCCATTTATGAAACAATACAGATCAAATTCTGTTTTGAATAGCTGATGAAAATTTGTTTTAATGCAGGGGTGTCAAACATGCAGTTCAGGGGCCAAATCAGGCCCCCAGAGGTCTCCTATCAGGTCCTCGAGCAACTGGCTGTCATCTTCTTTCTCCCTCTCTCATGCTACCTTCTCTATAACAAAAATACAAAAATACAAAATATTGTGCACAAATACTCTTAACTGGTGTAAATAAAGTTCTATTATAATGAAATGAACAGCCTACAACAGTGGGCATACATTCATACAGTATAAATAGAAATAGAAAACAACAGTCTCAAAACAATATTCCAAGGAGGACCCCACACAGTCACAGAGTTTTCAAAATGAGTACAATGACTCAAAAATAAAGTTCCACAGGAGTCCCTCCGTTGTTTGTTGACTTCTGAAGGACAAATTCTAGCCTTCACGCAAACCCCGGATTTGATTGCGTTCCGCTGCTCCTGCAGCTTCCTCGTAAGTCAACTGAAAAATCCAGCCAAGTTCTTTCTCAAACGCCCATTTTGATATCTTAATTTGCAGCTGCAAATTATAATAGAACTTTATTTACACCAGTTAAGAGTATTTGTGCACAATATTTTGTATTTTTGTATTTTTGTATTTCATATATTGTGCTGCCACTGTTCTTTTGCATTACCTTCTCTATAACAGCTTGCTTTGTCAGGCTTGCTCATTTGCACAGCAGCTACAGAGCAAAACCTCTATTTTCTCAATTGGCTGAGGCTCCTCCCTGAGCCAAGCCTCTCTTCCTTCTATTGGCTGAAGCTCCTCGCCCTCCTGGTCCCCTGGGGAAGGAAGGAAAGAGCCAGAGTTTCCTTTGTCCAGTTCCCTGGATCCCATAGGAGGAATACAAAGAAAGCATCTTTAAGACCAGTGAGTGCTAACATTTTAAGTAGGTTTTACGTTTTTTAAAATATATATGTTTGTGTCTGTGTTTTTTAAATAAAATTTATATCTCTGCTATCTGATCTTAAATTTGTACTCACATGGCCTGGCCTGACATGTCTTGGCCGAACCCCACATCGCTTGGCCCAACAGGGTCTCATTTATGGCAGATCTGGCCCTCCTAACAAATGAGTTCAACACCCCTGATTGGAATGGTCTTTGGCCGTAAGTAATATACTTTCCCATGCCACAGTAAGAGCAAGCAAAGTAAACCCCAAACACTCAGACTCGAGGAAATTTGCAAGTCATACTGGGGGAAGTAAATTTATAATCCCTGCCAGATGCCAGGACACACCACAGTTCTCATTGCTTGGGGGTAGGGTGAGGGTGAGTATTTGTGAAACCTCATCTTCTGGGGGCTTTCTTTGGCAATGTTATGAAGCAAAGGTACCCCAGGTTCCAACAGAAGAAAGCGGGCTATTGTGGTACAAAACAAGTCCACTTCCTGACACTAGGATAGGCTCCTGGGCTTTGTGGTATCTTCGGAAATGCAGCTGGCTCCTTCTCACTCGAGGGGCAGGATTTTGGAGCTCAGCAGGGTGCGCATCTGATCTAAGTCATCTAGCCAGATAGTGCATTGTGGCAGCTGGCAGCTTCCTGCCTTTGCTGCCCCGTCTCCCTGCCCTCATTCAATGGAGCATTAGGAACAGAATGGCAGGGGAATCATGTATGCTGTAGGAATCCCCAAAATTACCATAGAATTGAAGGGGTTCCTAGAGGGTCTCACTTGACCATTTTCCCTGTTCATCATCCCTGTACACTCCCATCTCCCAGGCCTTCACTGCTGGCAGCTTTACTTCCATGGGTCTTTATTTACATATGTAAATTTAATTATGTAAATTATTGTTGTATTTTAATTTTTAAACCTTATTGTTAGAATTATTATGTTGTGAACCGCCCTGAGCCCGCCTCGGTGGGGTAGGGTGAGTTATAAATCAAATGAAATGAAATTTACAAGTACACTTGTAAGATAAAGGCTCACAGCACTCAATGTTACAGAAAAAGAGCAAAATTGTTGTCAGTGTACTTCCCACTAACCACATCTAGAACACTTTCCACTTGTATGAAGGCATTTGCTGCTGGTTGGAAATGAGTTTATTGCGTCCTCCAGGAGTAAAGAAGTTCAATTTTCACTGTGTAGACGCATTTGACTGCCACTGAAGTTGTTGTTCACGAAACGAGAAGTCACCAGGATCTCATTTGGATTTGGATTATGAATTAATTTTCTACAGTCCTACAAAGTCCTAAATAAATATGTATTTAAATATGTATAGAGCATAATTTCACCGAGGAATGCTCGTGTACTTCAGTGGACTGCGAAGACTTCATCCATCAAGGGCTGTTGTATTGTACTTGCAAACACATAGGTGCGTATGGGGTACTTTTTGTGTCTACTAGTGTATGTGATGTGTGAATGTATTGTAAATAAAATTTAGATGTGATTAGTGGGGAGTGCAGAATCTCTGTGTCAGGTGTATCTTTATATAATAATAATAATAATAATAATAATAATAATAATAATAATAATAATAATAATAATAATAATAATAATAATAATAATAAATAAATAAATTTATTCTTATATCCCACCCTCCCCTGCCAAAGGCAGGCTCAGGGCGGCTCACAGGACATGGTGTTTACCATGATTACAATAAAATACAATCATTCCTATAAAAACAATTTAAAATATAAAAAATAGTTGAATTACAGTCATAAATTAAGTTAAAAGTTAAATAAACAATTAAACATTGTAAGTTATTATTTAAGGTGCTACAATTCAGGATATGTATAGGATGGCTAGATGTCAATTAACCGGGTTCCATCTTAAAAGCGAGCTGAAAGAGGGCAGTTTTGCAAGCCCTGCGGAACTGATTCAGGTCTTGCAGGGCTCACACCTCCTCTGGTAGTTGATTCCACCATTGGGGAGCCATTGTTGAGAAGGCTTGCTCCCTCATTGTTTTCAATCTAGCCTCCCTTGGCCCAGGGATTTTTAGAAGATTTTGGGAACTAGACCTCAGTGCTCTCTGGGGGACATATGGAGAGAGGCGGTCCCTAAGGGGAACTTCTCACACAGCATTTTTTGCTCTTTCCTTATTTACAAGGACAGTACCAGTTTCCTGCTATCTGTCTCTGGTAAACCAGAGGTAGTGTTTCTAATGGTTACAGCATTGGACTAGGATCTAGGAGACCCAGGTTTGAACCCCAGCTCTGCCACGGAAGGTCACTGGGCAGACTTGAGCCAATCAATCTCCCAACCTAGCCTACCTCAAACAGTATTTTTGTGGTGAGAACAAAATGGAGTAGGGGAGATCCTGACCTGGTTAATAGCCCAGGCAAGCCTGATATTGCCAGATCTTGGAAGCTAAGCAGGGCCAACTCTGGCAAGTATAGAATCATAGAATCACAGAGTTGGAAGGGGCCTCAAGGGTTATCTAGCCCAACCCCCTGCATAATGCAGGGAATTCACAAATACTTCCCCCTAAGTTCACAGGATCAGCATTGCTGTCAGATGACCATCTAGTCTCTGTTTAAAAACCACCAAAGAAGGAGAGCCCACCACCTCCAAAAGAAGCCTGTTCCACTGAGCAACCTCCCTGTCAGGACGTTCTTCCTAATGTTTAGTTGAAAACTCTTCTGATTTAATTTCAACCTGTTGGTCCTGTTGAATACTTGAGGATGATGCTCATATCACCTCTCAGTTGTCTTTTCTCCAGTCTAAACACCCAGCTCATAAGAACATAAGAGAAGCCATGTTGGATCAGGCCAATGGCCCATCCAGTCCAACACTCTGCGTCATACAATGGCCAAAAAAGAAAGGAGGTTCCACTTTGTCCCCCCACCCACCCAAGCACCAAGAATACAGAGCATCACTGCCCCAGACAGTTCCAATAATATGCTGTAGCTAATAGCCACTGATGGACCTCTGCTCCATATTTTTATCCAAACCCCTCTCCGAAGCTGGCTATGCTTGTAGCCACCACCACTTCCTTCACCAGCTCCTTCTCCTTCACCAGCTCCTTCAGTCTTTCCTCCTAGGACTTTGTCTGCAAACCCTTCACCATCTTCATTGTCCTCCTTTGGACACATTCTAGCTTGTCTATATCTTTCATAAACAGTGGTGCCCAAAACTGAACACAAGTACTTTGAAAGGAGACCTCTAAGAATACTAGGACAGGGACACAGAGGCGGGCAATATCAAGCCACCTCTCTGAAATGTCCTAGCTCCAGTAGAGGTCACCAGAAGTTGCTATGACTTCCAGGCACACAAGCACGCACATAAGCCCGCATGCAAACAACCCCCCCCAAAATGGAGTAAGGGAGCACTGAGCACCCCTGTGGGTTCTCTGTGGAGAGAAAAGTGGGGTATAAATATCACATTAAATTTGTACATGCCATTTTACAAATCCCAGGGCTTTACTAGAAAATGTAATATGCAGATTTGTTCTAAGTCATAACACCTGTCAGCGCTGCAGCCATTTGGAGAAGGATGGATATGCTCTCAGCTGGGCTTTCTCTCCCCGATGGAAGCAGAGCTTTTTCTTAGAATAGAGAAAGGTGCTTCAGGTTCACATGACCAAGTATATAGCCTTATCAGTGTGAGGCTGAGTTATGAGGCATGAAGGAAAACAGGGTGAGAAGAAGATAAAGACTCTGGATGCAAAAATTAAAGGTATAAATCTTTGGAGTTAACCTCTGGCTTCCTCCTGCCAGGCAGGAACAAGGGGCTAAGATCTAGGCAGGCGTGCCAAACCAGAGTTTATACTGGAGAGAAGGGGGTTAAAGAGTCTGCTGGTTATGATGATGATGAATACAACAGCAGATTGGGTGCAAACTAAAGGAGGTTCATCAAAACCAGTTTGGTGTGGTGGTTAAGTGTGCAGACTCTTATCTGGGAGAACCGCGTTTGATTCCCCACTCCTCCACTTCCACCTGCTGGAATGGTCTTGGGTCAGCCATAGCTCTCACAGAGCTGTCCTTGAAAGGGCAACTTCTGTCAGAGCTCAGCCCCACCTACCTCACAGGGTGACTGTTGTGGGGGAGGAACATAAAGAAGATTGGAAGCCATTCTGAGACTCTGAGATTCAGAGTGAAGGACAGGGTATAAATCCAGTATTAAAAATCAAATCAAAAATCAAAGGTATAAATCTTTGGTGTTAACCTCTGGCTTCCTCCTGCCGCCGTCATCATCATCATCACCACCACCATCATCACCACCACCACCATCATCATCATCAAAATTGGGACTATAGGAACTTTAGGGTAAAGGATGAGCATGACATTGTGCAATGCATCAACGTCATATCCAGGTGAAAAACTGTGCCAAAAAAGGTGCTTGCACCATGTACCTTATCTAATCAGACTTGCCAACACCCAGGTTGGGCCTGGAGCTCTCCTGGAATTACAGCTCATCGCCAAGCTAAAGAGATCAGTTCCCCTGGAGAAAATGGCTGCTTTGGAGGGAGGATGGACTCTATGGCCTTGTGCCTTGCTGAGGCCCCTCCCTCTTCCAAACCCCAACCTCCCCAGGCTCCATCTCCCAAATTTCCAGGGATTTCTCAGTCCAGAAATGGCAACCCTACTCTTGGCCCTCCTGACACCATCTTCCGTTTTCATGCAATATTTCAAAACGTGCAGAATATATCATTCCCTGACCCCTGTGCACTAACTCTTCTCTCCTTGGAAGGCCATGTCTGGCTAGCCTTTTGAACCTCTCCAGGTAGACACTGGCACTGCAAGTTGCACCTAGCCCATTCATTCCTCAAGAAAGAGCCTAACAAGGGGAGGAAATCCACCACCAACTGGACAGAATGTCACCCTAGGCCAAATGGGCAGTGAGCATTCTGAGAATAGCAGCTTGTTATAAAGCTACTCAATTAGTAGCTTTATAATGCTGGAGCTGCCTCATTAGAGCAAAAACCAGGTGGCAATGAAACAGTTTGAACTGGTACTCGCTCGAGGTGGGCAGAAGGCTGGAATGAGTAGACTTTAAAGCAGGGTTAGGACTGAAACGCGGATGAGGCAGAATAATAACGGGGAGCCCTTGGAATTGGGGAGGGGCAGGGGAGAGTTGCTCCAGGTGAGGTAGACCTCATCTCTTGTTTGCTTCTCTCGATCTTGCTGGGTCTCTTCCTTCTTGATGTCACCAGTTTGGTGTAGTGGTTAAGTGTGCGGACTCTTATCTGGGAGAGCCAGGTTTGGTTCCCCACTCTTCCACTTGCACCTGCTGGAATGGCCTTGGGTCAGCCATAGCTCTCGTAGGAGTTGTCCTTGAAAGGGCAGCTGCTGTGAGAGAATGCTCAGCCCCACCTACCTCACAGGGTGTCTGTTGTGGGGGGAGAAGGTAAAGAAGACTGTAAGCTGCTCTGAGTCTCTGATTCAGAGAGAAGGGTGGGGTATAAATCTGTGTTTGTCTTCATCATCTTTGTCTTGTAGGTGTATTAAAGTGTCATCGTCACAGAAAATTTATGGCATGGAGCTTCCAAGGCAAGTGAGAAGCAGAGGTGGTTGGCCATTGCCTTCTTCTGCCAAATCTTTCTTGGTGGTCTCCCTTCCAAGTACCGATCCTGCTTAGCTTCCAAGATCTGATAAGATCAGGCTATATCTTGCCACCTTCCTCAGGTCTCCCATCTTGCTGGATGATTATCTTTGGCACTTCCCATCTGTTATTTGTCCCACCTACGCCATAGCCATGAGGTAATCTTTTCAGCAGGAGGTTCAGGGGGATGGGAAAATTCATAACACCATCGCTCCAGTGGCATGATGTCACTTCTGGTGCATCCCAGGAAGTTATCATTGGTTTGGGTGATGCTCTAGAATTCCATTGAAACTCTATGGTTTTACCAACAGCGCTTTCCCCAGGTTTTTCTTCCACAAACCTACTGAAAGGTAATAGGGGCTCCGGGGCTGCTAGCGGGAGGATTCCTACTACAGCAGGAAAACTAGCAGCAGTACCTCAGTTGGTGGGAGAGGGGGGGAGTTCTGGCTTGCCTTTATCCTCCTCTCTCCAGCTCTCTCCTGTACAACAGAGAGGAGGATTCCAATGAATCCTTCTTAGCTGCCCCTCTCCTTTCTTTAAATGAACCCTCCCCCACAAACCAGCATTTGTCTCATGGCGGCTTTCAGCTGTCCTGAGGAAGACCTTCTTGTGAAAGGTAAGGGGCCAGTATGGCTGTCAGTTCAGCCAGACCCCACCCTCTGACCTGTTAGCAGCTGTAAGTCTGGTCTGGGCAGGAAGGGTTTCCAGCCTCCAGGTGGTGGCTGGAGATCTCCTGGAATTACAAATGATCTCCAGGTGACAGAGTGCTCTGCCCGGAGAAAATGGTCATTTTGGAAGGTAGCTGCTATGACATTATACCACATCTGGCTAGGACCTCAAAGGAGGGGATATTGGAAGAGCCAAATTTACTCACAAGCTAAATAAACTGCAGCTTAAAGCATTGGATTATGAAGAAGAAGACAACAACATTGGATTTGTATCCTGCCCTTCACTCTGAATCTCAGAGTCTCAGAGCATCTCACAATCTCCTATATCTTCTCCCCTCACAACAGACACCCTGTGAGGTAAGTGGGGCTGAGAGAGCTCTCCCAGAAGCTGCCCTTTCAAGGACAGCTCTGCGAGAGCTATGGCTGACCCAAGGCCATTCCAGCAGCTGCAAGTGGAGGAGAGGGGAATCAAACCTGGTTCTCCCAGATAAGAATCTGTGCACTTAACCACTACACCAAACTGGCTTGCAGAGCTTTGGTTCTATGTGTGTGTTTGCCAGTAATCAAAGCCAGGGTCTGTGGAAGCTCGTGGGAGAACAAGTTCTATACCAAATCCAGAATATTATTGTGTTGCATTTCACAAGCAAGGGGGTGCCCTCTACTGCCTCCTCTTCTCACACCGTTAGCAATAACATGCGTTCTCTTTCTTACACAAGTTTCTGAAAAGTCAGCTGCTTCCTCCAAGAATCCCTGGAGCTTAGAGCTGATGAGAGCAACCATCGCTGTTTATCAAAGGGAAGGGAGACGTAAGGGAGACGTCAGGCCATGAGGGTGGCACAGTTTGAGTCTAGCAGGAGCCATTATTGGAAGGTGCAGAATTACATGTGGGGCTCAGAGATGTGCGATGTGCTGAAGAAGATATTATCTGTTTCTCAAACAGCCTCTAGGTAGCTTGAATTACCCAAAGTGTCAGCAGCTGATCCACTCCGAGGCAAGAGGGAAGCAACCCCCTCTTCTGTCTGTTCTGCCTGACATTTCGTTGCTTCTGGCAACACAAAAATGATAACTGAACTTGGCTTCCTTTTGCTGCCTCAGAGCTTAACCACTTCTGAGTTCGACAGCCGCAGGTGTGGATGCAGCCTGTGCCCACAGATGTGGACTGGAGGTCAGTGGCAGAATCAGGTCTGTGAGATCCTCCTTTTCAATGTCAGAGAAATCAATTCCAGCAGAGGGGTAGTACCTGAAAGACTCCATGTAAAGTGGCATCAAATTGACCTGACTTCAGAGAACCCTGTAGAGTTTTCAAGGCAAGAGACAAACGGAGGTGGCTTGCCATTGCCTGCCTCTGTGTAGTGACCCTGGACTTCCTTAGTGGTCTCCTAGCCAAGTACTAACCAGGGCTGACTCTACTGAGCTTCTGAGATATTACCATCCACCAGGGCTTTTTGTGTAGAAAAATCCCAGCAGGAACTCATTTGCATATTAGGCCACACACCCTGATGTCACCATTACTTCACACAGGGCTTTTTTGTAGAAAAAGCCATTGGGAACTCATTTGCATAGCAGGCCACACCTCCTGATGCCAAGCCAGCTGGAACTGCGTTCATGTGCACTCCTGCTCATAAAAAGCCCTGCCATCCACACTAAGAAGACAGGAAATGAACTCTGACTATCAGCATGTCAGGACTCTCACTCAAACCATTGTATAATTGGGACTATAAAGTCCTATAAGCCTGTTCATAGAGAACCCAAGACTTGTGGCCCTGCAGTAGAGGAAACTGGCAAATACCTATCAGGCACACACACAGATGGGTTCAGTGGCTGGCAATAGATAGCCGTTTGCCATCTAGGATGCCATATACAGCTTCAGGACCCTGGACAGAGCTCACTAGAGGATGGGGACTGGGGCAGGGAAGAGAAGAGAAGGAAGCATATTGATTAAGCAAGGCCCAAGTCTGAACCCCCCCCCCCTTCTCTGCCTTGGATAGCCCAGGTTACCCTGGTCTCATCAGATCTTGGAAGTTAAGCAGAGTTGGCCCTAGTTAGTATTTGGATGGAAGACCACAAGTACACACACATGAAGCTGCCATATACTGAATCAGACCCTTGGTCCATCAAGGTTAGTATTGTCTGCTCAGACTGGCTGCAGCTCTCCAGGGTCTCAAGCAGAGGTCTTTCACATCAACTGTTCCCTGGCTGCTTTAGCTGGAGATGCTAGGGATTGAACCTGGGGCTTTCTTTACACCAAGGAGATACTCTGCCACTGAGAAGAAGATATTGGATTTATATCCTGTTCTCCACTCCGAATCTCAGAGCGGCTCACAATCTCCTTTATCTTCCTCCCCCACAACAGACACCTTGTGAGGCGGGTGGAGTTGAGAGTGCTCTTACATCAGTTGCCCTTTCAAGGACAACCTGCCCGAGCTATGGCTGACTCAAGGCCATTCCAGCAGGTGCAAGTGGAGGAGTGGGGAATCAAACCCGGTTCTCCCAGATAAGAGTCCACATACTTAACCACTACACCAAACTGGCCCTTCCCCAAGAAAGTCCAGGGTAGCTGTGCAGAGGCAGGCAATGGCTAAATACTTCTTGATATCACTTTCCTTGAAAACCCTACAGCATCACCATAAGTTGGCTGCAACTTGTTGGGGGTGGGAAGCCCAAAACCCAACAACCTTGTTGAGCTTGTGAGAGGCTTTTTTAGAATGATGAGAACAGGTATTGGATGCCACCTCAAATTGGCCACATGGAGGCATGACTAGTTACAGAATGGCTGCTATTGGGGTTTGGGGCCAAGGACAAAATGTTTGGAGGTTCCAGGTCAAACATCTTTCTAGAATAGAGTTGGCAGTTCCCAAATGGGAGCTCCCTTCAGGCACGAAGGTGATATCTCCAGAGCAGTTCTGAAGCAGTGATGGAAAGCCAAGAGAGAGCTGTCTCTCTGCTTTGAGAAGATGAAACTGAACATCAGGAAATGCATCGGAAGACTTCACTTTGGGGATCACTGGCCCATTCCAAGGAGAACAGGTAACCTAGAGCAGACATAGGCAATACCTACATCAGGGTTGATCTGGCAACAAGAGCTGAGCCAGAAGAAGGAGCGGCCTAGAGGATGGATGGATTGAAACACACCCCAGACTCCAAGGGTGGTGCCATGTCTTTGCTGGTTATAACTGCTCACTCAGGAGTCACCTTTCTTTTCCCAACGAGCAATGCATTCTGGGAATAAAGGAGGAGAATTAGAAGTGAAGAAGAGAACTAACTTAGGGGAGTCAATATGTATAAAAGTTTTCATTATTAGTAGATCCCCTATTTCCCTACTTGGGGTTGGGATCTGCTCCCAGCCTCAATTTCCTGCCCCTGAGAAACTGAGGAGTGGGGAAAAAATGATATCCATATAGCAATGCTCTAGGAACATTTGGACAAGACAGCCAAGTCCCTTAACACCCAGATACGTCTCTCCACCTTCTGATAAAGACTGCGCCACTGGTAGGCAGCTAAATCCTTTCTGAAACACTCTTTCTTGCTGTTATCTAAGGCAATCCTCTCCCCTGCTGATTTTTTCCCCCAGAGAAGGCCTGTTTCTGGTGAAGAGGAGGGCCTTCAATTTTAGACTGCATGAAGCACTTTGCTTTTAATGAGCTCTGCGATTGTCCGTGATTGTTTGCTTGACATTTTAAAATGCATATATTCTCTCCTATTCCCAGAAAGAGGGCTAGGCTCCTCTTACCAACTGCTGTGTTTTGGGATTAGGTCAGCCCAATGTGTACCAGGGGAGGCCAGAGCCAGCTAAACCCATCTGGAGGAGATTTTCAAAGAGGAACTCAAATGGAGAGGTTTGCCCCTTTCTCCCGCTCTCCCTCCCCAATGGCAACTCAAAGCAACTTCTCTCCTCCATTTTATCCTCACAGCAACCCTGCGAGGTAGGATAGGCTGAAAACATGTGACGGGCACCAAGGTCACTTAGTGAGCTTCCATGGTGGAGTGGGGATTCGAACCTGGGTCTCCCAGATCCAAATCCAACCCTTTAACAACTATTTATTTATTTATTTATTACGTTAAGCTTATATCGCGCCCTCTCCGCAAGCGGACTCAGGGCGGCTCACAACATCACATTACTTCCATTAAAACCAATAAAACATATAAAACATAATTACATAATTAAATTATTTAAAACATTTCATGGTGCTGTATTAATACAGTACAGTATGGCAGTTCTGAAAGTTTGATGGTGACCATCGGTACTCTGCATGGAGCTCTATATAATGTCCAGTGGCAGCTCTCTCTTGGTTAAATGTCGAAGGCCTGTTGGAACAATTCGGTCTTACAGGCCCTGTGGAATGTAGGCAAATCCTGCAGGGTGCTTATGGCCTCCGGGAGAGCGTTCCAGAGTTCTGGCGCTGCCACCGAGAAGGCCCTGGCTCGTGTCGTACGCAACCTGGCTTCTTATGGTCCAGGGATGGACAATAGATTTTTCGTCCCTGAACTCAGTGCTCTCTGGGGAATATGAGGAGAAAGGCGGTCCCGCAGATAGACAGGTCCCTGACCATAAAAGGCTTTAAAGGTCAACACCAACACCTTGAAACGAACTCAACACAACAGGAAGCCAGTGCAGCTCTTTCAGCACCGGCTGAATGTGCTCCCATCGAGGGAGTCTCATTAACAGCCGCGCCGCAGCATTCTGCACTAGCTGTAGTCTCTGGGTTAGCGTCAAGAGTAGCCCCATGTAGAGAGCGTTACAGTGATCTATTCTTGAGGTGACCGTAACATGGATCACCATTGCTAAGTCGTTGTGTTTCCAGGAACGGGGCCAGCTGCCGTGCCCGCCGAAGGTGGAAAAAGGTGGATCTAACTGTGGCCGCTACCTGGGCCTCCATTGTAAGGGAGGACTCAAGGAGCATGCCCAAGCTCCTGACCTTTGGATGATACCAAAAAAGCCCAGCTGGAACTCATTTGCCTATCAGGCCACCCCCCCCCCCCCCGATATCAGCATTGTTTCATACAGGGCTTTTTGTAGAAAAAGCCCAGCAGAAACCTATTTGCCTATCAGGCCACACCCCCTGACATCAGCACTGTTTCACACAGGGCTTTTTGTAGAAAAAGCCCAGCAGGAACCTATTTGGATATTAGGCCACACCCCTGACATCAGCATTGTTTCACACAGGGGTTTTTGTAGAAAAAGCCCAGCAGGAACCTATTTGCATATTAGTCCAAACACTCCCGGATGCTAGGCCAGCCGGAACTGTGTTCCTATGCACTCCTGCTCAAAAAAAGCCCTGACGACAAGACCAACACATCGTAGATGCTCTCTAAAACCCAGCCCTTTGCAAGTGGTGCTTGGGAGACAGACTTCAGTCATGAGTCTATACCTCTTCATGCTAATAACCCCTCTCATTCAAAGTCTAACCCTTTTAAGCCTGTGCATAGCAAAGATGATTTGTCCCATCGAGTGATAAAATATATTTATGGATTGTCACATGCTCCATAATTGAAACGACATTAGAGAAGGATTTTTCTCTCTATTTTATTTGATTTTTTTTTTTAAAAAACCCTTAATATTTCCAGGCCTTCTAATAGTGTTTTAAACTGTAACTTAGCTTTTCAAAACTTTATTGCCCCTTAATTCAATGCTCCTTCACTTGAATTTAGCTGACAGCTTGTAAAGTAGCTTCCTCTCCTGCCTAGATAGCCTGGACTCCTACAATTTATCGTACTTTTCAGCTTTAATCAGAACATTTCCTAAACTTGGCATTAATAATACAACATTTTTTTCCAATAACAACTAATTGGGATTATTTATACCCCTTGCACCTAACACTGCTTCAGAGGTATGTGCAGGAAGCTATTTGAAAGTCTTTCTTAGGATCAAGATTCAGTTGAGTAAAAGATTTAACATAAAATATCACTGGGGTCCCCAACCTTTTTTGAACCTCTAGGCACCTCTGGAATTCAGACACACAGTCTGGTGGGCATAGTCACAAAATGGCTGCCACGGAAGGCAGAAACAGCTCTACTCTGCTCAGAAGGCTCTTCTCAGATGAGTTAAGCTGTCATGCCGGAACACATGAGAGGTTCCAAGGCCATGATGGGCTTTGCATGTGATGGCTGGTACCTCAAATTGAACCTGGTTACTGATGGGCCCTGTGGCGCAGAGTGGTAAGCTGCAGTACTGCAGTCCAAGCTCTGCTCATGACCTGAATTCGATAGCCAACTCAAGGTTCACTCAGCCTTCCATCCTTCTGAGGTCAGTAAAATGAGTACCCAGCTTGCCAGGGGTAAAGTGTAAGAACATAAGAGAAGCCATGTTGGATCAGGCCAACGGCCCATCCAGTCCAACACTCTGTGTCACACAGTGGCAAAAAATTTTATATATACCCACACACTGTGGCTAATAGCCACTGATGGACCTGTGCTCCATATTTTTATCTAAACCCCTCTTGAAGGTGGCTATACTTGTGGCCGCCACCACCTCCTGTGGCAGTGAATTCCACATGTTAATCACCCTTTGGGTGAAGAAATACTTCCTTTTATCCATTTTAACCTGTCTGCTCAGCAATTTCATCGAATGCCCACGAGTTCTTGTATTGTGAGAAAGGGAGAAAAGTACTTCTTTCTCTACTTTCTCCATCCCATGCATTATCTTGTAAACCTCTATCATGTCACCCCGCAGTCGACGTTTCTCCAAGCTAAAGAGTCCCAAGCGTTTCAACCTTTCTAAAGGGAAAGCCCTTTAATCATTCTAGTTGCCCTTTTCTGGACTTTCTCCAATGCTATAATATCCTTTTTGAGATGACTGGGGAAAGCAATAGCAGACCACCCCATAAAAAGTCTGTCATGAAAATCTTGTGATGCGACGTCGCCCCGGAGTCGGAAATGAAATGAGCCAGCTATCTGGGTTCAGATAGCCGGCTCAAGGTTGACTCAGCCTTCCATCCTTCTGAAAATGAATACCCAGCTCTTTCCCTCCCCAGGGGAACGGGAGGGGGAGGAGCTTCAACCAATGGAGAAAATCGAGGTTTTGCTCTGTAGCTCCTGTGCGATTGAACAAGCTTTACAAAGCAAGCTGGGATGCAGAAGGAAGCAAGAGAGAGAGAGAAGGAAGCAGACAAGAGCCAGGTGCTGAGGGGCCTGATAGGAGCCCTTCAGGTGCCTGATTTGTCCCCCGAGCCACATGTTTGACACCCCTGCTTTAGACCTTTCCCATATTACATGATTACGTGAGGTGGACAGTTTCTACATCACATGAAGTTTCTGTCCCACTGCAACATGGGATGGTGTCAGTGGGTGCATGACAATATGTGGAGTGAGGGACATGGCAAACATTGTGGCGAATTTCTTCATGAGGTGAACATAACTGTTTTCAATCACCCTGACAATTCATGAGCCAAGCCAGGGGTGGTCAAACTTGCTTAACGTAAGAGTCACATAGAATAAATGTCAGAAGTTTGAGAGCTGCAAGATATGAACGTCAGATATTTGAGAGAAGGAGGGAAGGAAGGAAGGAAAGAAGGAAGGAAGGAAGGAAGGAAGGAAGGAAGGAAGGAAGGAAGGAAGGAAGGAAGGAAGGAAGGAAGGAAGGAAGGAAGGAAGGCAAATAGAGGGGGAGGTGGAGTGAGGTGGAAAGAAATCAACTTTAACTTTAAATGCATTCTCCAAGCTGTCGGCTAGCTTGGCTTGGAGAAGTGATTTAAAGACAGGAATGCCTTTCCCAAGTTGGCTGATGGAGCAGTGGGGGCTTTGAGAGCCACACAATATGTAAAAGAGCCACATGTGGCTCCTGAGCTGCAGTTTGGCCACTCCAGAGCCAAGCCTTGGATCTTGCCTTGTCACTGTTAGATGCCAACAGCTGTTGAACAGCTTTGTGGCCATGATTGCCAAGCTCCAGATGGAGTTCCTTCAGAATAATGACTCATCTCCAGACTACAGGGAGCAGTTCCCTTGGAGGAAATGGCCGCACTGGAACGTGGACTTCATGACATTATACCCTGTGGAAGTGCCTTCCCCAAACGTTGCTCTCCCTAGGCTCCGTTCCCAAATCTCCAGGAATTTTTCAAGTTGGAAGGGCTATCAGGCTCCCATCATTGGCACTTCTGTGCGAGATATGGGGTTGACCTTATAGATACTGCACAGGATGATATATCAGTTATGCAAATTCACTAACTTTATATAGGCTGCAGAATCTATTACTTTTGGTTGGGGCGGTATTTGGATTGCTGAGTTGCAGAATGAGACACACGTGTTTTCCACGGTCCTCATTAGTCAAAGGCCATTCCCACCCCTGAATTTACCGAACAAATTCTCCTACACTTGCACTCAGTTCTATTGTGGCTTGGATCCTTTGTGCAATGGAGATTCAGTCATCTCTTAAATAATAATATTGATCTGCTAGAGAGGAGGGGAGCAGAGTGGTAAAGCTGCAGTATTGCTAGAGAGGAAGGGCGCAGAGTGGTAAAGCTGCAGTACTGCAGTCCAAATTCTCTGCTCACAACCTGAGTTCGATCCCGGCAGAAGCTGGGTTCAGGTAGCTGGCTGAAGGTTGACTCAGACTTCCATCTTTCCGAGGTCGGTAAAATGAGTACCCAGCTTGCTGGGGGGAAAAGTGTAGATGACCAGGGAAGGCAATGGCAAATCACCCCGTGAAAACATCATGATGCGACGTCACCCCAGAGTTGGAAACAACTGGTGCTTGTACAGGGGACTACCTTTACCTGTTTGAGAGGAGGGGAGACAGGAAGAAAGCCAGAATCACTGCTTTCCATCGTTTCAGCACTGATCTGTCAAGAGGGAGGACAAAAAGCCCTGGGGAGAAGGCAAATCAGCGTGAGATTCGGAAAACAAAAGGTCTGAGTGGCTCAGAGACTGCACCCTCCAATATTTCGTCAGGGCCTTAATTAGGGGAAGAACAAAAAGACCCAAACTTTGTTTTCTTGTGGGCCCTGGGAAAGGAGAGCCATAAAGGCAGAAATGCCTGGGAAATAGCCTCTCTCAAGAGCATCCAATTCCTGACGAGTTGGCATCCTTTTAATTTGGGTGAAAGAAGAGCCTGACGTTAACAGCAAGAGCCAGTGTGTCAGCAGACATCATGTCCTAATGACCTGCCAAAGCACTTGTAAGGGGATAAGAAGTGTGGTTGTTTTTGACCAGTTCAGAGGCACACACAGGAGTGCACAGAGGAGACCACGTTGCTCGTGGAAAGTGTCTGGCAAGAGTGAACGATGTGCCAGAAGACGCCCAATTACTTTTGCTAGATATGAGAGCGATTAGACGGCTAGTGAGTTTCCAGGAGAGCTGCAGAAGTCAATGTCATTAAGGCACCAAAGGGAACTTTCCTAAATTCAAGGTGTGTTGAATAGAAAGACCAGTCTCAAAGGACTGGGTATGAAAGATGTTGAATTAGGGGTCCATATTAGGGTCAAAGTATGTGTGACATTGGGGACCCATGAGTGTGACTGGTGGTGAAGGAGGAAAGTGCCATCAAGTTGTAGCTGGCTATGACCTTGATGGGGTTTTCAAGGGAAGAGCTGAGCAGAGGTAGTTTGCCATTGCCTGCCTCTGCATACCAACCCTGGACTTCCTTGGAGGTCTCCCATCCAAGTACTAACCAAGGACAACCCTGCTTAGCTTCTGAGACCCGATGAGATCAGGCCAGGCCATGGTTATGTAAAAGCCTATGTATGAATACTAAGACTGGATTTAGATACTAATACTAAGGCTGCACTTGAAGTCCAGTTGGGCTAGGGTTTTGCCAGGCTAGTGCTAGTGATCCTGGGAGCTGTTGAGGGCACTGTGAGGGCACTAGGAGGGAGAAGAATCATTGACTTCATAACAGCACTTCCAGGTGATCACCCAGAAATGATATCCCATTCCTGGTGACACTATAGCAATCTCCCCTGTCTCTATGGTAAATGCCATAGAGCTTGAGTCAATTCCTAGAGCATCATGGGAGGGGATGTGATTCTGTCCAATTTTTCTCCCACTGAATTGAGCCCAAGCAATGGAAGAAGAGGATAGAAGGTATTGGATTTACATCCTGCCCTTCACTCTGAATCTCAGTCTCAGAGCGGTCACAATCTCCTTTGCCTTCCTCCCCATAACCGGCACCCTGTGAGGTAGGTGGGACTGAGAGAGCTCTTGCAACAGCTGTCCTTTCAAGGACAACCTCTGCCAGAGCTATGGCTGACCAAGGCCATTCCAGCAGCTGCAAGTGGAGGAGTGGGAAATCAAACCCGGTTCTCCCAGATAAGGGTCCACACAATTAACCACTACACCAAACTGGCTCTCTGGAGGGTAGGGATGAAGTACACTAGCCACAGGCAGGCACCTGGAAACCCTAAATTGGGCACTGACACAGCTTGTTGCTGTGCTAACCTGTGTCCTCCTTTCTCCTTTCACAAGCAGATCTTGATCGAGCACTTCCTAACCTGAGCCTATGCCAGTTCACCATGGAGTCCAAGTGCATATGTCTTAGAGAGCTGGTTTGGTGTAGCGGTTAAGTGTGTGGACTCTTATCTGGGAGAACCGGGTTTGATTCCCCACTCCTCCACTTGCACCTGCTAGCATGGCCTTGGGTCAGCCATAGCTCTGGCAGAGTTGTCCTTGAAAGGGCAGCTGCTGTGAGAGCAGGGGAGGGATGGTGGCTCAGTGGTAGAGCATCTGCTTGGGACGCAGAAGGTCCCAGGTTCAATCCCTGGCATCTCCAAAAAAGGGTCCAGGCAAAGAGGTGTGAAAAACCTCAGCTTGAGACCCTGGAGAGCCGCTGCCAGTCTGAGTAGACAATACTGACTTTGATGGACCCGGGGTCTGATTCAGTAGAAGGCAGCTTCATATGTTCATACCCACCTCACAGGGTGACTGTTGTGGGGGAGGAAGGTAAAGGAGATTGTGAGCCGCTCTGAGACTCTTCGGAGTGGAGGGCGGGATATAAATCCAATATCTTTTTCTTCTTCTTCTTCTTAGCAAATTAATATGTGCTTGCTTTATGCAAGCCAGGATCCTAAACACCCCCCTTTAGAATCCTGTACTATACAGAGAAAACAAATTCCAATTCATTGAGGTGCCTGAGTTTGGCTGTTCACAGTGAGGCAGTGTTGTTCAACCTGTGGAAGCTTTGGACCAGGTTTGTGCATGGGGGTGGGGTGGGGTGCATAGGAGGACTAAGAGGAACATGCAGCAAATTGCATTCAAGCATAATTGCAGTTTGTCATGGCATCTGAATGCACCCTGCGATACAGTTCTGGAAGGGTAGTTGACGTCTGTCTCAACCCAAGCAATTATTATTTTTTTTTGCGGCCCCTTCAAATACAACAGTGTTTAAACACCGTACCCAAATGTTAACATAGCTTTTGAAGTTCATAAAACAGAGAAATTAAAAATGCATTATTCAGAGGGGAAAAAAGAGAACAATATTGGTAAGAAAGAAACATCAAGACATTAGGGTGGTACAAGAAACCGTATAATTTGCATCAATGAAACACTAGTTTAGAAGGATCACAAAAGGCATTATGCTGCCAGTTCATTTTGGCATAAACTTGGTGTGGTGGCAGCACTCACTTTACCATAGGCATCTTGAGATGAAAAACATGCACAGAAGAGGATGGGGGTGGGGGAAAGCTGGAAATAGTAGAGACTGGGGGTGGACAAACTTTGGCTTGGGAGCCACATGTGGCTTTTTCACACATATTGTGTGGCTCTCAAAGTCCCCACTGTCCAATCTGCTGGTTTGGAAAAGGCATTTCTTTTTAAATAACTTCTTCAAGCCAAGTCAGCAGCGTGGATAATGCATTAAAGTTAAAGTTGCTTTCTTTCCCCGTCCTCATCTATCTTCCTTCCTTCCTTCCTTCCTTCCTTCCTTCCTTCCTTCCTTCCTTCCTTCCTTCCTTCCTTCCTTCCTTCCTTCCTTCCTTCCTTCCTTCCTTCCTGATCTCAAGCAGCTGATGTTTATTCTATGTGGCTCTTACATTAAGCAAGTTTGGCCACCCCTGGTAGAGACTATCACCATGAACTGAAAAGTGCTTTGCCTGTGGCATTTTTATGCAAAACAAAGATCATGGCCATTTACAACAGTAGTCACTGCTGCTAATATTCTCTCCTTAGGTTCGCTGTGCTCATTTATCACATAATGTGAAGAAATCCAAGAGGTTAGATCCAGTGGATCCATCCCTTTAGTGGAGACTCTGTTGCCGGACCCAAGGAGCCTCGGTGCAGATCAACAGAAGGTTCCCTGAACCATAGCATAATCCATCAGTAGTGGAATGGATCCCAGGGGATTCATCCTAGAGGTCTCATTCAGTCTTCAATGAATTTAGCAGGTAATGAACATGTTTTAGAGACAGTAGAGAGCCAGGTTTGATTCCCATTGGCACTTGTTTTATTGCACTGGGCCCCAGGAATGGTTTGTTCAAGATCTTTTGTCACTTTCCATTTGTGCCTCGCTCTCTGCAGAGGTGGTCCAGCCTCCACTTGGACCACTCACAGTTCCCTCAGAACTCTCTCAGCCCCACCTACTTCACAAGGTGCTTGTTGTGGGGAGAAGAAGAAAAGGCAATTGTAAACTGCTTCTCCTTAGGGGAGAAGAAAGCAGGGTATAAAAACCAACTCTCCTCCTCCTCCCCTTGAAGCCTGCTGGGTTACCTTGGGCCAATCACAGTTATCTCACAACTCTCTCAGCCTCACCTGCCTCACAAGATGCCTGTTGTGGGGAGAGGAAGGGAAGGTGACTGTACGCCACTTTGAGACTCCTTAAGGTAGAGAAAAGTGGGGTATACAAACCTACTCATCTTCTACTTCTTCCTCCACATGCAGCCTACTGAGTGATCTTGGACCAGTCACATTTCTCTCTGAACTCTCTCAGCCCCTCCTGCCTCAAATAGTCCTCAAACAGAGGATGTATCAAATATTAAACTGATAAGAACAGATACTACACTTGATCTTAGCCACAAGGCTGAGAAGCTTCTGCCTAAGATCAAGTGTAGAAGTCCCACCTGCCTCACAAGGTGCCTGTTGTGGGGAGAGGAAGGGAAGGTGATTGTAAGCCACTTAGAGACTTCTTAAGGTAGAGAAAAGTGAGGTATAAAAACCTACTCTTCTTCTATTACTAACCGATGGAGCTGCCTTAAACTGACTCAGCCTGTTGGACTGCTAAGCTCAGAAGTGTCTCCTTTGGCTGGCAGCAGCTTTCCAGGACTTCAGATCTTTCCCATCACCCTGACCCTTTGAACTCGAGACACTGGGGATTGAACCTGGGACCTTCTGCAGTCAATGCACCTGCTCTGCCACTGAGCCACTGTCCCCCCCAATACGACCATGCCCCACCCCAGAAACCATCACTTCACAAATTCAGCAATGATACAGGGGCATTTGTTGTGATTAAAACAGCAGCAGGTTGGGTTTCTGTAATGAATGGTTATTAAGCTAGGTGATGAATTGGCTGGAAGTGTTCTCAAGGTGCTGCAGATGTTCTGCCTGAGCCACGGCCCCCACCCCTTGCTTATCTCTATGCTGTGAAAAGCTTTGGGGAGTGGCCATGATATGACTCAGTGGAGGAAGGTCTCAAATTCAATCCCCAGCATCTCCAGTTAAAAGGACCAGGAAGTAGGTGATGGGAAAGATCTCTGCCTAAGACCCTGGACAGCTGCTGCCCATTAGAGGACCTTGATGGACCAAAGGTCTGATTCAGTAAGCAGGGCTTTTTTCTTATAGCAGGAACTCCTTTGCCTATTAGGCCACACACCCCTGATGTAGCCAATCCTCCAAGAGATTCCAGGGTTCTTAGTACAGGGCCTACTGTAAGCTCCAGGTGGATTGGCTACATCAGGGTGTGTGGCCTAGTATGCAAAGGAGTTCCTGTTACAAAAAAGCCCTGAGTAAAAAGGTGATCACAAGCTGATTGGTGACACGTCTGTTAAAGACCCTGCTACTCTCTCAACTGATCAGCTGGGAAGCCTCTTCTTATGTTACAGCAGTCTTATGGTTGCTAGTCTCCTGGGGCCTTATCCCACTCAAAGCTATTCATCTGGCTTACAGCAGTCGAAATGGTACAAACAGTAAGCTCTAAAAAGGCAGGGGCCATCGTCACACAAGTGGCGTGCCCCTCTGACGAGAGCAGGAGAGCGTTCGTGCGGCAGTGCCTTGAAATTGCTTCTGAAAACCTTAGCCCTTGTTTCCAATTCCCATTGGCACTTGTTTTATTGCACTGGGCCCCAGGAATGGTTTGCTCAAGATCTTTTGTCACTTTCCATTTGTGCCTTGCTCTCTGCAGAAAAATCGATCCACTTCTCGTTGCTAACCAAACACCACAAACGGGGACAGGGTTGTGTCTCCAGGGACGGGTGGATACAGCCTCCTCACTGGTTTCCTCAAACTGGACAGGAGCACAATCCAGCTGTTGAAATCCTGTAACACAGGGGTGGCCAACGGTAGCTCTCCAGATGTTTTTTGCCTACAACTCCCATCAGCCCCAGCAAGCACGGCCAATGCCTGGGGCTGATGGGAGTTGTAGGCAAAAAAAAATCTGGAGAGCTACCGCTGGCCACTCCTGCTGTAACACGCTGCCAGCAATTTAAATAACTTTGGGCCAGAGGCTAGAGCCTTCTATCTTTTCCGCTGTTGAAAGAAAAAGCTACACAGGGAAGAGTGGTATCTGCAGGAACAGCAATGGAGAGAGAAGCAGGGGAAAATCATGCAGGAAAAACTGGTCTGATTTAACCTTGAACGGTTTCTTTTCAATCTGAAACAATCTAGATATGATTTTGAGAGGGTGGATGAAAAACTAGCTTGGGCAGAGGCTTATTAAGGGCAGCCAGCCAGGTGGATTGTTGCCATTCTAGTTTCTCATTGGCCTTTTGCTTCCAGCCCCACACAGTAAACCACATGCAGGCACCGAATACAGCTGGTGTGGGAAGAATATTTGCTCTGCTCAGAGAGCAGCAGGCAGCAGGACTTCTGTTGTAGGGCAGGATAACTTCTGAGCACGAGTTTGTTTCAGCAGTGAAAACTTGGAGTTTAGCAGGGCCCTGAAAGTACCAACAGCATCTCCCATGCATATTTTCACAGTCACGTGCTACAGAAACCTGCGCAGGGGTAATTTGGCTAACATGTCAGATTTCTCTCCATAGTCTTCATATTTGTGTTGTGATGGCTCCTGGGAAGGGGAGTGGCCATACTGGCAAGGAATGGCAATCCCGGTTTCAATCCCCACCGTCTCCCACTTAGATAGTAGATAATGCTAAAGATCTCTGCTCAAGAAGACCCTGGAGGTCCTCCCTTCTCCTGTTGGGGTTACAGAAGAACAGGGGTCATTTTGTAGAAAAATAGGTGGTGGAGCTCATTAGCATAACATTAGCATGGGCTGCCCCCCCCCCAGCCAAAAGCAACCCGATACAAAAAAAGAGAGCCCTGGGTGAGTGAGGTCTACTTGGGCAGGCTAGAGATCCAGCCAGCCCAAGCAGGCCTCACTCACCTGAGGCTCTCCTGGGCCACCCGCCATCAAAAGGCCAGCAAGCCACCCACCACTCAAAATCACAAGAAGTGGAGAAAGGGTGATGCAGGCTTCTCCAGGGGTTAATGAGGGCTGCTGGGGGTGTGGCAAAGGCCCTGGTGGCTGGCTGGCTGCCCACTCTCCTAATCCAGGGATTGTTATGCAGCTGCACCTCCTAGTCAACGGACAAGGTAGGTGGGGAGGAGGAGGGGGAACCCTCGGAAAGGTTCAGGAGCTGCACTCCTGTGAGCTCCCGCGGAATTCAAGGCCTGCAGAAGAATGATGTCTCCCATGCTTCAGGGAAAATGGATGGGTGAAAAAATGCCAGGGTGGGAAACGGTTAAGGATCCTGTCATGCTCTGCTAGAGTCAGGTCTGAGACCAGAACTGTCTCACCCTCCATGATTGCTTTTATCTGGGCAAGTGTCCAAGGACAGGGCCAGAGAATGGAGCAACACGAGAGGGTTTCTCTTCACCTAATTTCCCACCCTTCACTCTGCCAATTACCTATCCCCACCTCCCAGGGAATAGGTCTAGCCAGGGCTTTTTTTGTAGAAAATGTCCAACATTTGCATATTAGGCCACACCCCTGACACCAAGCCAGCCGGAACTGCATTCCTGTGCATTTCTGCTCATAAAAGCCCTGGGTCTAGCACTTCTCCAAGGCTGCTCCCGGGTATGCCTTTTAAATGCTTTCCCAAGGGAGGGACAGCCTCCTGCCCAAACCCAGTCCTGGGGAGGGACAGGCCCTTGGATACTTGCCTGGGACTGGTGAGATCACTGGCTCTTCCCCCTGGACTTCTTTAAAGAGCTGGCTGTTCTGCCCAACCTCCTCTAAGATGGTCGGAGCTCTGCTGGGTCTCAGTGCCAGGGTCAACTCTGGTAGGAACTCAGGTGGGTTGGATTCTGCTGCCAAGCATGCCACTGGGAGGTGGTTGGGCTACTTCAAGCTGGCTGACTCCTGAGTAGACTACATCAAGGCTACCCACTGCTGCAACCTGGCAGATGATTTCTCCAAACTCGGGACTTGCTGGTGCAGCATGCCTTTGGCAGGGCTTGCTGTCTCTTGGGGCAAGAACAGAGATGTTGACCCTGGACGCCTCCCTAAAGCCTTCTCCTTTGGTCTCACAAATGGTGCCTTCATCCCGCCCCTTCCAGTGGAAATTCAAAGCTCAAAGATCCAGGAGTCTCAGCCAGACGGGTAGCCAATCAGGCCTGTATTTTCTTTTCTGCAAAGCTCTGCACTTTGAGCTTTTCTCTAAAGTCAAGAAGTAAATTTTGAGCACATTCTCTCTCTCTCTCTCTTTTTTTTAAATTGCCATTTTTCTAGTGTCTCAGTCAAGCTGATTTATAACTGATAAAATGTCACCCATACATCACACCCTCGGCAGCGGCTGCAGCACACGAGAGAACTCTGCCGCACAATCTCCATAGCTGCAAAGTCTGGGCTAAACAGAAATGCCTGCAAGCTCCTCTAATATGGTGAGCCAGGCTTTCTTCATAAAAAAATTATGGAGGTGGGACCAGGGAGATATGTTTTCAAAGGTCATTGTGATAAAAATATTAGGAACATAATGTTAGCCTTTCTCTCCTTCTCCCTCCCCGCCCCCCAAATAGTATTTCGGGGGCCTTTTATGAATCAAAGTGCTTTGTCATGCATCAAAATCATGATCGTTACAACTTTCAGTGGTAAAGAACGTACTGGATTGTTGCACCCAATTAGTAATGCTTGAACATTTAGAGATTCGTCGAACATTTGAAAATTCGGCAATATGTCAAAAGGGGGAGGCGTGCCATTGAGAATTTGAATTCATTAATCAAGCAAATCAAAGCTTCCTCTACAGAGGAGGGTGCCTGTTGCCCCTCTGCATCACTTAATGTGCTGGCTTTGCCTCTCGCTTCAATTAGCCGCTGATGGAGGCAGATGTCTCTGCCTCCTCTCTGCATGGGGCAAAGTACTGCAACAGATGAAGTGAACTTGTTGAATGCCAAGCAGGCCTGGGTCTCATCAGCGACTGGATGGGAGCCTTCTTTAGAGCTCCATGCGTGCCACTTGAAATTTCATGATAGAGAGAAGGCAATAAAGGAAGAAATCTGAATGCAATAAAGGAAGAAATTCTGCTCGGTCAAATCACTCCATCTTTCCAATTGCATCACCTCTGCAAAGGGGTTGCCCGTTGCACTTCCTAAACGGATTTCTGATTCTAGACTCACTTCCATGTAGTTGGGGCATGCTGAGAGCTCTTGCCAAATCGCCAACCCCTCTCCAACTTTCCACGCCAGGCCCGCACATTCAATACCCTCGATCCTTGGGGCCGGGAGTGCCCTGAAGGAGTAAGCCTCACGTATGAACAATGCCAGATGTAACCAGAATGAATTTTACGCTGCCTGGATAAGTAGAGACTGTAGCACCACTGTATTGTTTTAGCTTATTCTTAAATTAATTTATATTTTGTAATTATCTTGTTGACTGATTTTATCTGTTATTGTCATACCATGATATTGTATCATGCTCTGTAAGCCGCCCTGAGCCTGCCTCGGCGGGGAGGGCGGGATATAAATAAAAACTTATTATTATTATTAAATACATGTGGGGAACTGGGTTGCCAGTCTCCAGGTGGGGGCCTGGAGTTCTGCCAGAATGATAATGGATCTCCAGACTACAGAGATCAGTTCACTCGGGGGGGGGGGGTGGAATAGCAGCTTTTGGAGCTTTTTGTTTTTTTTAGCAGGAACACAGTTCTGGCTGTCTTGACATGGGGTGTGTGGCCTAATATGACATCAGGGGTGTGGCCCCCCACCCCCGATGAAATTACTGGAAATGGAATAATAGCACTTTAAATGAGATGCCATCGGGGTTTATGATTTCTTTTGAATGTAACTGATTTTATTGGTATCAATATATGTATTTGGTTTTTATGTTGTATTTTGCCCACAGCCTGGCACTGGCTGGGATGGGGTGATTCATCAAGTTAAACAAACAAACAAACAGCAGCAACAACAACAACAACATGCAAATGTGTTCCTGCTCGGCTTTTTCTAAAAAAAAAAAAAAAGCCCTGAGTGAAACAATGGTGATGCCAGGGGGTGTGGCCTAGTATGCAAATGAGTTCCTGCTGGGCTTTTTCTACAAGAAAAGCCCTGGATGTGGATGCATGGCACCACATTTTTGCTGAGCTGCCTCCCTTACCTAAACTCTGTCCTCCTTAGGCACTGCCCCTAAAATCTGCAGCAATTTCCCAAGTGAGATCTGGCAACCCTCGAAAGAAGGGAGGGAACGACACTCCTCACTAGGCATGCAATCATTTCCTATTCGCACTGTGGCTTTGGATATTGTGCTGGACACATGAACACAGGAAGCTGCCTTATAGTACTGTCTAGTCAGACTGACAGCAGCTCTCCAGGGTCTCGGGCAGAGGCTTTTCCACATCACGTGCCACCTGATCCTTTTAGGTGGAGATGCCAGGGATTGAACCTGGGACCTTCTGCATGCCAAGCCGATGCTCTACCACTGAACTGCAGCCCCTACCCAGAGGAAATCCAGGAGGGGAATGATTACAACCGTTCCTTCTTCAACAATGTGGGGATCCAGCCTTATTTTGCAGATCTCAAGTGCTGCAAAATTGCCGTACAAATTTTCACCAAGCCCTTGAGGTGCATCACCTCCCCTTCAAGAACTGTCATAGCTATTGACATTTCAGCACAGTGACTATGTTCCATCTCCTGCTGGGCAATTACTTCTTTTCATCTTTCTCATAGGAACACTTTGGATTGTACCCTTCTAACTGCACACAGGAAGTCAAATGTGACAGAACCAACAGAACCATTTGGATTTGTCTGTAGCCTGCAATTCTTCGGTTAATAAAAATGTGACCCAGAAATCTTTGGGGGTTACTAAATTTGTTTCCTGGATGTTCTTTAAGAAGAAGAAGAAGATATTGGATTTGTATCCTGCCCTCCACTCTGAATCTCAGAGCAGCTCAAAATCTCCTTTACCTTCCGCCCCCACAACAAACACCCTGTGAGGTAGGTGGGGCTGAGAGTGCTCTCACAGAAGCTGCCTTTTCAAAGACAGCTCTGCGAGAGCTGTGGCTGACCCAAGGCCATCCCAGCAGCTGAAAGTGGAGGAGTGGGGACATCAAACCCGGTTCTCCCAAATAAGAGTTGGCACACTTAACCACTACACCAAACAGTTTAGGGCACTGAACCCTAAAACTGTGCTAGACCACACAAGAGGCCTGTAGACTCCGAGCTCAATGTTCACATCAATGTTACACATTACCATGCACTCTCTAGACCATTTCTAGACCTATTTTGAACCAACCATACATTGGCAATGTGCTGTTTAGCTAGTCTCTTCTAGACTTTTAACAGACACAGCTGACCTGAGCTTCTACCTCTTCCCACCAGCCAGAGGTACCTTTGAAGTTTTCCCATGACCCATATCCTGCACACCACCTGCCCCATTTCATTTGTATGCTTTTTGATGTACATTCTTTCCCATCTTGAGCTGTGCTCTCCTTATAAAAAAAAAAGGGAAGAGCCACAGCACACAGTGTTCTTTTCATCCCACAGCCTCGTTTCACATCTGGAGGAGAGGAAAAAACCTCATTCAACCCAGTTCCCATTCTCTTGGATTGCTTTGGCTCTCACATTTGCTTCAGTAAGAGCTGTGTATTTATTTCCAGGAGACCTGAATGAGTGAGGGGATGTTTTCAACCCTGGGGAGCTGCAAACACCACCTTGCCCCCCTGCTCCCCACGCACTGGGATAAGAATAGATTTCTCGCCTACCTGGTTTGAACGATTACCTTTGCAAAGCAGAAAGGGCTGATGGTTTCTATAGTAATGTTCTTCCTTGGAACTCCAGAATGGGTATCACAAACACAAAGACAGCTCACTCTCTCCTCTCCCCTGCCCACGTGGCCACCAGTGGCAGCCAGTGGGTTCATGCAACGGAGCTGCGAGCTGGTGGGAGTGGAAGGCCCACCTGCTGGAATCCTGAAGAGTTTTGTGCCTGCTGTACATTCAAGTCTGTCGTGGCTGTGGAGGTTGTGAACTCCAGCCCCCAAATCTTCCATTGTGCTGCAAAGAACACACTTCACCCCTATGGGAGAGGAAAATTGCTCCCCCCTCTTCCTTTCAAAAGTTGTTGAACGTCTCTACAGGCAACATCAGAAATATTTTTTTCTCTTGCTGGGGCAGTCAAATCCAGCATGAAATTAAAGAAAGAACTTCCACTCAGTTGGCCTTGTCCTTCATTTCCAGATGGTCTCAGATGTCCTGTTTTTGCTTTCAGCTGGGCTGCTTGGCTATTGAGTTGTCTCAGATGACAGGGCCATAGGTGGCACAAAGGGAAGGAAGAACGGGTAGGGGAAGGAAATGGAGTGGGTGAAGTACAGATCTCATCAGGGCAAGGTGGACAAATTTACATAGAACAGCTTGAACCTGATCTTTCACAATGTTCAGAATTCTGGACAGAGAGGGGACCAAGGGAGGACAAGAGAGATGCTAAGTGAAGGGTATGTGAAGAGCAGTATTGCATATGGACAGAAGACCACCATTGGATAGAAGACTTCCCACTAGTGGGAAGGCAGCTGTGCAAGCCATTGAAGCACCACTGGTTCATCAAGAAAACTTTTTGGCTGCATCTGTTCGAATGTTTTGGATGTTCTCATGAGAATTACATTTCTACATGTCATTAAGTTGCAACCACTTATGGTGAACCCAGCAAAGGCCTTTCAAGGCAAGTGAGGAGCAGAGGTGGTCTGCTATTGCTTTTCTCTGCAGAGTCTTCCTTGGCAGCCTCCCATCCAAGAGCTGACTCTGCTTGGCTTGAGATCTGACACGATCAAGTTACCTCCATGCCACCTTCCCTCTCTCTTATGAGGATTAGAAGGTAGTTCAAGTCCCTGAGATCCCAAATTCCAAACCAGATTCTATGTTTGGAGAATCAATAATGCATTTCATACTATTCTGGAGTTCAAGACTTTTCAATACCCTCAATGAGAATCTCTCTCTCTCTCACACACACACGCAAATGCACAAGGAAGCTAAAACTTGATCCCCGTTCATATGATCTTCAGTATGCTCACTGACAAAGCTCCTTCGGGTGCAGCCATGCAACATGGGTCACATGCGCAGATGTGAAATTACTCTGTGTTCTAAAATGACTCTTTGTATGTCAAATCAATGAACATAGAGAACGAACCCGCATGAATGCAGGAACTCATTTGCATATTAGGCCACACCCCCTGACATCACCTTTGTTCTGCACAGGGCTTTTTTTGTAGGAAAAAAGCCCATCAGGAACTTAGTTGCATGTTAGGCCACACCCCCTGATACCAAACAAGCCGGAATTGCGTTCCTGTGAATTCCTGCTCAAAAAAAAAGCACTGTCAGTGGCCCGGCCTACCACTACTACATGGTTACTGTATCATGAGCAGATTATGAGTTTAGGAAACGATCAGGAATGGTAGCTTTTAAAATGCTTCCAATCATATGGATGCAGTCTACACATGTTGTTGCGATGCTCATGAGCCACCAATCACACATGGGTGGTGGGTGGGGCCAGGGCATCTGGCCACTCCTCCTCCATGCACAATGATTCAATACATGTGTGTAGGGTGGCTCTGAAACAGACCATTGGTCTATCAGGGTCTAGTGGGCTGATACCAGATGGCCGGTTTGGCCAGCCGGAAATAGAGCATCTCAGAGCTTCTGGACAGTGCTCAGAAAAGGGATGGGCTGTGGGCACCTGGGAAGCATCTGGAACACTCACAAATCCCATCTGTGGTTTCCCAGGTGCTCTCCTGGCGCTTCCCTGGCGCCTTCCAGATGGCCGGGAAGGTGCCTCAGAGGCACCCCAGAGAAAAGGTACCACTTTCAAAGTGGTGCTTTTTCAAGCTGGTTCCCGGCAAGTTGGGGGTGGGATGGAGGTGGGACAGGGATGAGAGGCAGATGTGCATGTGTGGACATGCTTTTTTGGTCCGCCTGCCTTCTGCCCCCTCGGGCAGCTTTAAATGCCCATCTGTTCTCAGCTGTGGTGTCTTAGTCACTCCCAATGCAGAGATACATCAAAATTGTATTTGTGTGTGTGTGTGGGGGAGATATTTGTGAATTTCTTGCATTGTGCCGGGGTTTGGACTAGATGACCCTGGAGGACCCTTCCAACTCTATGATTCTATGAATTGCATATCACCAAAAAAAGCTGCTTATTGTATGTCTGGATGAATCACTACAGGAACCTTTCCAAAGCAGGAGATACACCCAGAACGACGATTCACGAAGAGTCACAGCAGGTAGATCCCTTGGAGGGCAAGTGTTTTCACACTCTCAAAAATAAAACTTTACAGGTATGGGTGGAAAATGTGCACCTGGGTTTAGTAAGCGCAGGGAAAATAAATTATGCCTCACCACTCAGAAGTTTGGGCAACACCGCTTTATATAATCCTCCTCTGAAACTCTGAAAGAAAAAGAAAAAGTATCTTCTCCCTCCTCCCTCCTTAGTACCCAATTTTTTACCAAGCCAAGCTCATATTTTTCTTTATAAATTTCAAGGCAAGTGAGCCGGAGATGGAAATATACTGTTGAAATAAAAGGAAAACGGATTTGGCTTTGCCAAGAGAGAGCTGATTTATGGATGTCTCAGCCCTGCCTTGAAATCACTGCAGTGACACCTGGGGAAAGAGGAAGAAGGAGCAGAGGGACCCCTCCTCTTCCACTAGTCAAACTTTTGAGACTAAAAAAACCCACGGTGTTCTTAATTTTATCCACACTTTCCCTCTGCTCTTAAGGGTCGTTTCTTCTCAGTGATAAGATCATGATGTATTATTTGGAAGTGTTCCAGCAGAGAACTGAAAGGGAGCAAGATGGGAAGATCCCCCACCAGCTTGTGCAGGGCTTTTCTGTTTTGTAGCAGGAACTCCTTTTACTGTAGTGGTTTTGTACCAGGAATGCCAGTTTGGTGTAGTGGTTAAGTGTGTGGACTCTTATCTGGGAGAAGCGGATTTGATTCCCCACTCCTCCGCTTGCATCTGCTGGAATGGCCTTGGGTCAGCCATAGCTCTCGCAGGAGTTGTCCTTGAAAGGGCAGCAGCTGCAAGAGCTCTTTCAGCCCCACCCACTGTTGTGTGTGTGGGGGGAAGGTAAAAGAGATTGTGACTGCTCTGAGACACTGAGATTCAGAATATAGGGTGGGATATAAATCCAATATCACCAGCATCATCACCACCTTCACCATCACCCCCCTCCCCCATCATCATCATCATCATCATCATCATCATCATCATCATCATCATCATCTTCTTCTTCTTCTTCTTCTTCTTCTTCTTCTTCTTCTTCTTCTTCTTCTTCTTCTTCTTCTTCTTCTTCTTCTTCTTCTTCTTCTTCTTCTTCTTCTTCTTCCTTTGCACATTAAGTCACACACTCCTGACAATCCTCCAAGAGTTTACAGTAGGCCCTGTATGATGAGGCCTGTAAGCTCTTGGAGGATTGACTACATCAGGGTGTGTGTGGCCTAATATGCAAAGGAGTTCCTGCTACAAAAAAAAAGCCCTCGGATGCCAAGAAAGAAACCCTTCCTTTCACACCAGCTGGATTTCACGTATCAAGCTCATTGCAGAAGTGGCAGAACATTTTCTTTAACTGTGAGTCTATCCCAGCCAAGTACACAGTGGCCTATTTAAGAAGCGGTTTCATTCCAAGGCACCTTGGTTTAGCCAGGTGTCAGTGTCTCTCCAGGGTTTAGGTTGAGATATTTCTTATTGCTTTGATATTCCTTGTCCTTTTTCCTTGGAGATCCTTGGGGATCATACCTGGGACCTTCTGCATGCAAAGGAAATGCTCTGTCAGTGAGCCATGGCCCTGCCTCAACATAAATGCTCATTCTTTCATTATGTTCCTGTTGGTCTGCATTGTGGTGGGCAGTGGAACAAATGTGTGAAGCTGCCTTATGGTGAGTCAGACCACTGGTCTGCATTGGCCAGAACTGTCTACTTTGACTGGTAGCAGCTTTTGAGGGTCTGGCGCAGAAGTCTTTTGCAATGGCTTCTTATCTGATTTGTTCAACTGGAGATGCCAAGGATTGAACCTGGAACCTTTTGCATGCTCTACCGCTGAGCCCACTGAGTGGCATGAGTGAGGGGTCCTGCCATTACCCACTTCATCTGTGTAATGTCATCTCTCACTAGGACTTCTTTACAATACTGGAGTTCTGCTAAGAGTAAAAATGAGACTGGGGATCAGGGCTTTTATTGTAGCAGGGACCCCTTTGCATATTAGGCCACACTCCACTGATGTAGCCAATCCTCCTTGAGCTTTTAGTACAGGGCCTACTGTAAGCTTTTGAAGGATTGGCTACATCACGGGTGTGTGGCCTAATGTGCAAAGGAGTTCCTGCTACAAAACAAAAGCCCTGCTGGGGATAAACTGCAAAGGGGCATTTCAGGGGATGGATCTATCACTTCACTGAAGGATGATTATGAATATTTCGTTCTGGCTGTTTTGACCACCCCCTCCTGATTTCCTTATTTCAATTTTACTTCTCCCTTCGGGGAATCATACTCACAATCCTTCATCTTCAGGCAGTTTCCCTTTCTCTTGCACCATTTCCCCCCTGTAAAACGCATGCATTTGTCAATGTTCCCTGCCAATAAATCAGGCATTATACTGTTACATTAGCCCTGCTTTTCTGAGCAGTCAGAAGTTCTAGGAGGAAGTTCCCTTTGCAAGGAAGAGTACTGGAGGCTCATGGCAAGGGAGGAGGATTCTTAGGAACATCTCTAACAGCTGCATGACATCTGGACGGAGTTTCTCTTTCCCTAGTTGCTTGGCAGGATTAAAGCCTGGCTGTAGGCAGAAAATGAGCCTTTGGTTCTTTGCCCATGGCTCACAGCCTACAGCCTTGCATAAGCCAAGCCAGTAGCTCTAGGACTAGCTCAAGATAGAGTCTGTGGCTCAGTGGAAGAACATCTGCTTGATATGAAAGAGGCCCGGCCCCAGGTGCAGTTCCTAGCATCTCCAGTGAAAAGGAAGTGGCAGTTGGTGATGTGGAAGACCTCTGCATAAGATTCTGGAAGAGCCACCACCAGTCTGAATAGACCAGGGGTGGCCAAGCTGTGGTTTGGGAGCCACATGTGGCTCTTTCACACATATTTTGTGGCTCTCAGAGCTCCCATGATCTTATTGGACAGCTTGGAGAAGGCATTTCTCTCTTTAAATCACTTCTCCAAGCCTGCTGGTAGATTTGAGAATGCATTTTAAAATTGCTTTCTTTCCACTTCTTCCTCCTTCCTCCCTTTCCCATCTACGTATTTGCCTTCCTTCCTTCCTTCTCTCAAACATCTGACGTTCATGTCTTGCAGCTCTCAAACATCTGACTTTTATTCTACATTGAGCAAGTTTGGCCTCCCCTGGAATAGACAGTACTGACTTTTAGTAAGTGAACAGGTAAAGTTGTCTTATACCGAATCAGATGATTGGTCCATCAAAGTCAGTATTGTCTCCTCAGGCTGGTTGCAGCTCTCCAAGATTCTCAGGCAGAGGTCTTTCACATCACCCACTACCAGATCTTTCAACTGGAGATGCCAGCAAATGTAACACATATGAATGTATGTGAAGCTGTCTTCTATTGAATCAGACCCTTGGTCCAAGAAGGCAAGTATTGTCTGGCAGCCATGTCACTCTCCAAGGTTTCAGGAAGAGAAGGGTCTTCATCTACAGCCAGATCTTTCAACTGGAGATGCTGGGGACTGAACCTGTGGCCTTCTGCATGCCAAGCAGATGCTCTGCCACTGAGCTACAGCCCTCCCCCTTCTTGCTGGACCAAGGTCAGTTTCAATATAAGGCCACTTCATGTGGTGCAGTTTGTTGTATTTTTTGGATTTTTTTTTCTGTTTGTTCATTTAATTTGTATTTTTGTAGAACACTTTGGTTCCCTGCAGGGGAGAAAAACCAGTTTAAATAAATAAAATTGTACATAGGGTTTTGTGTTTTTTTTTTTTTTAGCAGAACACAATTTGAGTCCAGTAGCAATTTAGAGACCAAAACAGTTTTCCAGGGTCTAAGCTTTCATCAGTCAACGCTCACTTTGTCAGATAGCCAGAATGCAGAGGTACAATGCAAAATGTCAGTTTGTACCCATGCAAATTTTCCCCTGAGGCAGATAGATTTCTGCTCCATACTACTGAGTGTGGTGCCTTCCACAGAAAAACTTCCAAGTGGGTAGCTAGGGTTTTTTTTTAAGGTAGTTGCTGTGTTTGCAGATATACAGGTGGGTCATAGGTGGGCATACCGACAGGGTAGCAGATCCACTATCCCACATCCAGAGAGAGAGAGATCCTGTACCCCAGGGGATTTTGCCCAACTCTCAGCAAAATCTTTCTTTCCATCTAACTGCTGATCTTTCTTTTCACACATACACACATCTGTTCCCTCCCTGTGCAGTTAGGTGGAAAGTTCACTTATTCCTACATGAATGGGCATCTCAGAATTTCTGGCCTCGTAAGGTCAGTTGAAGGGGATAACTATGATATTAAGAAACATTACCTTTTGATGCGGAATAGACCAATCCTAGATCTTTTCTGTATGCCTGAGTTACTCCTGATTTTCTTGGAAGTTGATCCACAAACATTGCTTTGGGCACAGGTTCTTCTGCATGTTTGCTTTCCTTTTGCATTTTCACTGTTGTGGAGTCAGCTTATTTTCTTCTGCATGTGCGCTCAATAAGAGGATTTTCAAAGAAAGGTGCTGAGATGATTGGTGGAGTCATCAGTGGAGTCACAGCACCTCTGTTTTGAAAAAAAAAAAAGCACTAAAGTGTTGAACATCAATAGAACACTGTAAAATTAGTCTTAGCTGGTGCTCTGAATACTCTGTTTTAATTTAAAATAGTAAGTCTATAGCTGCCTCCCTCACAGAGATATGCCATTTTCCTTATATATCCAGGAGGGTAAAAGCTAGAGACATACTTTTTAAAAGTTGGGAATTTGGCCTATTAAGCCTATTGTTACAACACTCTAGCAAAATATCAATACCTTAGTGCTGTTTTAAAAAAGAAAACATAACAATTCATCATCAGGGTGAAAGGGAGGAGAGAAAGTGGTTTGTCCACCATTTTCAGATCAGTTGGGAAAAATCTAATGACCATCCCCGGGCCGAGGGAGACTAAATATCAGAATACTAGGGTACGGGCATTTTCAGTCGCGGCCCCTACCCTATGGAACCGACTCCCCGAGGAGGTGCGGGCCCTGCGGAACCTTGACCAGTTCCGCAGGGCCTGCAAGACCGCCCTTTTTAAACTTGCATACCTGGACTGTTAAGAAGATCGGCAATTAAGCACCCGCCAATGCGGTTAAGACCACACCGCTGAATAACTGCACTTACTGGATTGTTTTAATGTTATTAAGTTAATGTTACTGTTTTATATTGTTAAATGTAAAAGTTTTAACCATTATATGTTTTTATGAAATGTTGTTAACCGCCCTGAGCCTGCCGAGGTGGGGAGGGCGGGATAGAAATAAAATTTATTATTATTATTATTATTATTATTATTATTATTATTATTATTATTATTATTATTATTATTATTATTTCCAATCATGGGAAAGTGGGATGGAGGTGGGTGGGAGTGGGCCGGACAAAGAAAACCTGCAGAAACATTACACACCAGGAAAAAGCCAATCGGCTTCTAGAAAAACACTGAGGTGAAAGTTGTCTTTAAAAAAAACACAGAAAAAAATTCAGGGGGAAAAAACAAAGTGAAAACTAAAGACACAAAAATGTGCGTGCAAAGCAGGGAATAAACTCGAGGCCAGAACTGATTTTAAAAACCTCATGTGGTAAAGGTCCTAGTTTAACCAAGCCTATAGAACAGAGCCATTCACAGCCTCCAACCTTATTACAGGACATATACACAACATATATTGTGAGTAGGGGTCATTTTGTAGAAAAATAGGTGGTGGAGCTCATCCAAGGATTGTTATGCAGCTGCACCTACTATTCAATGGACAAGGTGGGAAGGAGGAGGTGGAACTCTCAGAAAGGTTCAGGAGCTGTGCTCCTGTGAGCTCCTGCGGAATTCAAGGCCTGATCGTGAGTATGCAAACTACATAAATGGTGTATAGAAATATATAGCTGAGAACACAATAGAAACAAAGTGGCAGACTTGCCTGTGAAAAACTGAGCACTGAAACAGCTGGGAGAGATATAAATGTACACAGAAAGGGAAAAAATTGGAAACATTTCTCCATTGCTCATTTCATTAGGCTCAATGACTCTGTTTGGGGGCCTTCCCCTTCCTCTGTCATTTTTCTGCAGTGAAGTACAGTTATGCCACTGTCATGTATGAGTTGTCAAATATCAAATATTTTAAACTGTTACATTCTGGCATCAAATGCAGAAATCAAATGTTTAAGCGACTTTAGGGCATTTTAGAAGAAGAAGAATTGCAGATTTATACCCCGCCCTCCTCTCTGAATCAGAGACTAAGAGAGGCTTACAATCTTCTATATCTTCCTTCCCCACAACAGACACCCTGTGAAGTGGGTGGGGCTGAGAAGGCTCTCACAGCAACTGTCTTTTCAAGGACAACCTCTGCCAGAACTATGGCTGACCCAAGGCCATTCCAGCAGGTGCAAGTGGAGGAGTGGGGAATCAAACCCGGTTCTCCCAGATAAGAGTCCACGCACTTAACCGCTACACCAAACTGGCTCTCTTTAGTTAAAGGGACTGGAATTGTGCTACAATGGAATGGCACTGGGAGTTGTTTTATAATAAGGGAGAGGTTCGTATCCCGTTGCAATATTTTTATATGTATTTCTTTCCCTTTGCGGCAACATTTCCTTCTGCCTTTGTTGCATTATTGTATGCCATACCTCAAGCAGGTTTTTTCCCCCCTTTCTGCTTGCATCGTCATCCAATTCGGTTATCCTAGTCCTTTTTAAATTTTTGGCCATCAAATTGCAGCTGATTTATGGCAACCCCATAGAGTTTTCAAGACAAGAGACTAACAGAAGTGGTTTGTTGTTGCCTGCCTCTGCAGAGCAACCCTGGTGTCAGGCATCTCCCCCACCCCCCACTCCCCGTTCACTCAATAAACAGTCCATTTAGTTCAGAGGCTCAGTTTATTCATGTGCTTTAGGCGGGTAGATTGCTCAGACTAACTCTGAGTTAGAAGTGAAGTAAAGTAGCATACAGACAGTAATATACCTTAGCAATAAACAACTATGAGCAGTGGCAACCCCCCTCCCTTTTCTTCCCATAGCTACTAGACTTTGGGAGGATCAAACCCGAGTCTACTCCATCCTAGTCTAACGCTCTAATCAGTACACGATTCCATCTCTCAAACAAGCGCTTATATCTTTTGGGCAGACAAGACTACTAGTGCTGCTCTTAAGATGCTGGCTGCAGTCTAGATCTTTACGGTTCTTCCAGTATTTATTAGTTAGCCTGCATGATCTGTTTTCCTATTCTGTAGGGACAACAGCAAACAAGGAAGATGGCCCTTTCATTTTTCACCTTGCTCTCAGGGGCCAGCCCTGGCCTCCAGCTCCTCGCCTGGTTTCTGTGCCAACCAGTCCTTGCCTGCACTTAGACTCAATTAAAGGCTTCGGGGTGAGATCCGACATCCTAACAGTTAATATTTTGTTAATTGCTTTCTAACAGAAGACCTCGGCTCTCCTTGGCAAACCGTAATGAGCCAAGACAAGGAATCTGCCAAGTTGCGGAAAGCAGGCAAAGCTGCAGCCTGACAAATTGGGAGAAAGAGGTCATGTTGACCTGGAGAGGTTAGAGAGAAGGAATCCATGGGCTAGCCTTGCCAGTTCTGCTTGCATTGTGATCCAATAAAGGATTTCATGGGGGGGGGGGGGAATCTTTTTTCTTACTAGTTGGGGCTATAGTTATATGAGTCTGTCTAATAGCTTGAATGAGAGTGGCTGCTGAATTCTGTATCCGGTACGGATTCTAAACTGTGCTTCCTACTGGGCAGAAGCAAACCAGGAACACGCATAAGGTCATTTCAGTGGTACTTCCTGCTGGGCAGAAGCAAACCAGGAACACGCATAAGGTCATTTCAGTGGTACTTCCTACTGGGCAGAAGCAAACCAGGAACACACATAAGGTCATTTCAGTGGTACTTCCTGCTGCGCAGGAGCAAACAAGGGACACACATAAGGTCATTTCAGTGGTACTTCTTACTGCACAGGAGCAAACAAGGGACAAACTGAAGGTTGTTTAAATGGGGCTTCCGACAGTGCAGGAGCAAACCAGGGACAAACTGTGGATCATTTAAATGGCACTTCCTACTCACAGGAGCAAACCAGGGAGAAACCGCAGGTCATTTAAATGGTGCTTCCTACTGTGCAGAAGCAAACTGGTGACAAACTGAAGGTAATTTAATTTGTGCTTCGTACTGCACAGGAGCAAACAGATGATGAACTGCAGATCATTTAAATGCTCCTTCCTACTGTGCAGGAGGAAACCAGGGACAAACTGCATGTCATTTCAGTGGTGTTTGTCACTGTGCAGGAGCAAACCAGGGACAAAGAGAAGATCATTTCTATGGTGCTTTCTACTGTGCAGGTGCAAATGTGAGACAAACTTAGTGAATGATCTGGGCATTTTAACATTCTGACTTGACCACAAAGCTGGGTGGAGACTGATTTCACCTGCTGTGCAGATGCACAAGCAGTCAGAAGATATAACGACATGAAAGTCACCTACCCTGACTTCTTGTGTAGCTGCTAAACTGCTGAGTTCAATGCTTAAACTTTGAGGCAAACAGTGAGAGCTTTGGGAGCAGAACTGCTGGTCTTGGGCTGAAATGGGGTCAATTAGACCAAAATTGAGCCAGTTCATGGCTCCTACGATGATATCCTTTCACCCATAGACAAAGCTTTCTCAGGGGCACCCACAAAGCACCTTGTCTATTTCTGTGTCACTCCTCTCTCTCTCCTCAAGAATGAAGATCACACCATTTGTAAGGTGCGGCGATGCTTGTAAAATCATCATAGTTATCATGCCTTCACAGGGATCATGTGCGGAATAATTAATACCCTACTTGGATGAATTAATGAGTTCAGTAGCTGACACATGCTGTTGGTGCTCAAAATGTTATCTTCCGTGCAGTGTGGAAGTTTGTAAGGTGAACTTCAATTACAGGATCAAGAAGCCAGATTGGTGTAGTGGTTAAGTGTGCGGACTCTCATCTGGGAGAACTTGGTTTGATTCCCCACTCCTCCACTTTCAGCTGCTGGAATGGCCTTGGATCAGCCATAGCTCTTGCAGAGCTGTCCTTGAAAGGGCAGCTTCTGGAGAGCTCTCTCAGCCCCACCCATCTCACAGGGTGTCTGTTGCGGGGGAAGAGGTTAAAGGAGATGGTGAGCCACTCTGAGATTCTGATTCAGAGAGAAGGGCAGGGTATAAATTGACAGTCTTCTTCTTCTTAGTGGTAGCTGCTAATGGATTTGGAAGAATGCTATTGAACTTCCTATGCTAGGGTTTCCAATCTACAGGTGGCACCTGGAGATCCCCAATATTATAGTTTGATCTCTGTATGACCAAGATCAGTCCCCCCACAGAGAAAATGGCTGCTTTAGAGGGTGGGCTGTGGCTTTATACCTTGCTGAGGTCCCTCCCCTCCTCAAACCCTGCCTTCCCCAAGCTCCATCCTCTACATCTCCAGGTATTCCCCAGCCCAGCGTTGGCAACCTATCTGTGCTCAATTTTGTCCTTTAGGCAGGGTAGGCCAACACTAAGGCCTGTGTGAGTCCTATTGTTCTGCCCAAGTGTCTAATAAAATGTTCAGTACAGTCTTCCTGAAAAAAAAAAATAGGCTTTCTGTTTTGTTTGAAGAGACATGTTTCTAGTCCCTATGTTTAGACCCAGTGTGGTAGACATTGGCCAAGGAATGAACTATGACCTGCAAAATGCCTGACTCAAGTCTTGCTTTTGCCGAGCTCATTAAGTGCCCATGGCGGGGAGGACGCTAATACTGGCCTATCCTGCAGGGCTGTTACAAAGTCACAACAAAGAAGGTTTGCAAAGGGGATCCTCAAAAATGCCATTCAACTGCTAAGTAAAATATGTATGCAGATCGCTTTGGCAGTAAGTAGGCAAGGCCTGCTAAGTTTCAGAAGCCACACGAGTGGCTGAATAAGATTGCCAGGCGGCATAATACTGGCTGGTGGGCTGGAAATAGAAAATGCAGTTACAATGCAAGGAATTTGCTATTATCTATCCTTCTCTCTCTCTCTCCAGAATAACCATTTTCTAACAAAACAGGAACAAACTTAAGCAATCTCAGAGTTCCACCTGCAGAATACAATGTCATGCTGTTTACTCTTGAGCCAACACCTTCCTTGTTCAAGCCTTCTTCTGGGTTACACAAAGGAAGCTGTATTATCTGCTCAGCATCTCACTGGACAGAGTAGCAACTGCCTCCAACCAGTAATCCCTGATTCTGACTGTCAACTTCGCCACATTCTGAAGGTACACCTCAAGTCCTTTTTATTGTTTTTATTCAATCTGTTATTTTTTCCTTCCTCTTTTATACACTGCCTCCTCTTTCTACTGTGTCTTCTTCTTTTATCTCATTTTATTTTGTCCTTCCTTCAAGGAGTTCTGAGCTGCATGTGTGATTCCCTCCTCCTCAGTTTTGCCCTCCTTTGAGGTAGGTTTGGCTCAGAGAGAGAGGCTGCAATCACACAAACTAAATAATGCACTTTCAATCCACTTTCAGTGTGGTTTCCAACTGGATTTTGCCAGTTCACACAGTAAAATCCAGCTGGAAAGTGCACTGAAAATGCATTATTTAGTGTGTGTGATCTCAGCCAGTGTGAGAGAGAGGCGCAAGCCCAAGGTCACACAGAGAGCTTCATGGTTGATAGGAGCTAGCAACATGTTACAAAGTCCTGGAGTGTTCTCCAGGTCCATCACAAAGACTTTGGATCAGATGGATGCTTTAGTCTGTGATCAGAATTCGTAACTAGGACCAGTTGAGCCTTCCTTAATGCCATTTCCCCAACTTGAACTGGCCCTGGGAAGCAACTGGTTCCATGGTTGAGGAAACTGAAATGTCTCTTTCAGTGCATGGAAGTTTCCTTACTGGAGCAATTAGTAACTCCCTGGTGGCCATTTCAGATTGGGAAAATGGCTTGTGGGGGGGAAAGGCTTAAGCCATCTCTCTCCATGGTCCTGAATCAGCCCTTGCACACTTGGGAACTGGATCCTGAGCATAGAACTCATGGTGAATGCCTGATCAAAAGTCCTTGTGGGGTGCTTTCACACGTGCTAAATAATGCCGTTTCAATCCACCTCAGCAACCATTTGCAAGTGGATTTTGCCATTTCCAGCAGTAAAATCCAGTTGCAAAGTGCACTGAAAGTGCATTACTTGGGGTGTGTGAAAGCACCCATGGTGGACCTGGACAGTGCAAGAGGATTCATTAGCATTTTGTTAGACACCCCCACAAGAGTCCCATGGCACATCATGGTAAAGCTGCAGTACTGCAGTCCTAAGCTCTGCTCATGACCTGAGTTCGATCCCAGCAGAAGCTGGGTTCAGGTAGCCAGCTTGAAGTTGACTCAGCCTTCCATCCTTCTGAGGTCAGTAAAATGAGTAACCAGCTTGCTGGGGGGAACGTGTAGATGACTGGGGAAGGCAATGCAAACCACCCTGTAAGAAGTCTGCCATGAAAATGTTGAGAGAGCAACGTCACCCCAGAGTCGGAAACGACTGGTGCTTGCATAGGGGACTACTTTTTTTTTAGACCTCATAGTGGGATCTTGGGTTTTCCCAGTCCTATATCCAGTACACCAAAGTGGCTCCTTAATTTCAAAGAAATTCGCTCCCTTAACTATCCACAGAGCCAGTATGATGTAATGGGTAGATTAGCTGGTTCAGATCCCTGCTCTCCTATGAACCTCATTTGATCTTGGGCCAGTCACTTCCCTTCAGTCTCACCTAGCTCACAGAGTTGTTGTGAGGATAAAAGCAGGAAAGGAGAACCACATGGGCCACTCTGAGCTCCTTAGAGGAAGGGTGGGGTATAAGTGGCCTCCATGGCTATTATGTTCTTCTGCCTTGCTTATCCAGTGGGTACTCTGCTCTATTCTGAGGTCCACAGGGAGGACAACCAAGGCAAGACTAGGCAAAGTAGGGCAGAGGAAAGGAAAACCAGGCAAAGGAGAATCCAAAGATTTGGAGCAATGTTGGACTGCACACAAGCTAGCAGGGAACACTGAACGTTGCTAAAGCAAAGTCCGTGCATGCAGATGATCTACAGAGCAAGAAGTCATATGGTTTGCTTTTGTCTGATGTTTTAGTTTTCCTCAGAGGAGAAAGGTAGGGATGGGGAATTCATTGCCTTGTGGCTCTCAAAAGTCTTTGGCTGGAAAGGGCTCAAGGGGGTCTAGAGGAGAGCAACAACTGGAAGCTGCCCTGGAGCTTGTAGAAGAATTTAAGCAAGAAAGGTTATAAAGGCAGTGCATTCAGGTTGGATGGGGGAGAGATGCTTTCAAAGGTCACCCCTGTCCCCATCCACCCCTGTGATGCTGGTGTGTGTGAAAATGATGCGTGTGATCACCACCCACGATCTGCTAGATTGAAATTTGGGCCCTTCAGCTGTTTGGAGTGCTAACACACCTGCTGTAGCTCATTTCTCCATCTTTTCCCTTTAGGATGACTCGTTCCCAGCCAAAGCGCATTTCCCGCTTCCCCGTTCTTCCAGCCAGAGACCCATTCCGTGCTAGCTTTCGCCCTGATAAATGTGCCTCATTCTCTTTTTAAGCATCCCAACCGATGACAAAAGACAATCACGTCGGCAACGACATGCAAATTGTATCCCCAAAGAGCTGTTAACACCTAAGTGGCTGCTGCATGTTCCTAATCTGATGAGATTTTCTGTCTCCAAACAAATCACCTTGCTAAACAGGGAGAGGAATATGCAACGCGCCAGGGACATTGTGTTCCGAAATGCGAGGCTCTTGCTCACTGTTAACAGGGAAATTTCACCCCCCCCCCTTCCAAAGTACTTTGGGAGAAGCTTCTCCCTGTTTGTGGCATGACGTGGGCTGCATTCCCCTATAAAAATGAGAATAATACAGTGTGTGCTTGCATCTCATACCTGCTGCGAACTAAGGAACTCTTAATTTTTTTCCAAATGCATTTTCCAAAAGCAAGCAACATTCTTCTTCTTCTTCTTCTTCCAGGTTGAAATTATACTTTATTGCAGTTTAAAGTTCAGTTACAAATAATAAATGATATACAGTTGCTTATTATATATTACTTCGTTACTGCAATGTTTCAAGCATAGGTAATATAATAACAATATTACTATGTAGTAATATTCAATTGTAAAACACAGAAATTACCACTAGTCATATTTAAAAATAAATCATAGTTTTATATAATTGGCAGTGTGTTGTTTACAGTCATATAACTTAAAACAGGGAACCAAGTTGCTACAAATTTAAATTCTTATTCTAACGAAGCGTTTGAAGTTTGGTAAGAAATTTTGCTCTCCTCCTCCTCCTCTCCTCCTTCAAATGGCTACATTGCCTCCCTCTAGCCACCCCATGTGGTGTCTGTTCCTCTTTTGCCCAACCCTGCTGCACTGGGCATGCCACAGGCCTTTTGGGCAGGCCCTGCTTCATCAGGTTGACCACTTGGAGGACAGATTGCCCAATGTCCTGCTGTGTCAATTGTCAGGAATGGGGCTCAACTGCATTGGGTGGAGACCGTTGCCAGGCAACTACCTCAGCTGGCCTTCTCCTCTTGACCTCTGGCAAGGACTGGGGGGGGGCTGAGGCTACTCCTGGAAAACAAACAATACTAGTCACCCCCATACCTCCATGAAGCTGTCATCCTGATGCAGACCACTGGTTTCCTGAGGCCAATATTGTCCTCCTTTACCAGCCACAGGTCTTCAGTCTGAGCTCTTTCACATCAACAACCAGGGCTTTTTTTGTAGCAGGAACTCCTTTGCATATTAGGCCACCCCCCCTGATGTAGCCAATCCTCCTGGAGCTTACAGTAGGCCCTGTACTATTAGCTACATTGCAGCAGGATTGGCTACATTGCGGTGTGTGGTCTCAGAAAACTCTGCTACAAAAAAAGCCCTGTCAACAACTCTCTGAGGCTTTTTAACTGAGGTGTGAACCAGGGACCTTCTGCATGCCCCTGAGCTATGGCCTCTTCTGTCCCTCACCCTGCTTTAATTTTGTTGTCCCTGGTGGGAAGCAAGAGGGCAAGTCCTATCCCCCCCCCAATATATATATATATATATATATATATATATATATATATATATATATATATATTGACAAAATGTAAAGAACTCTGAGGTGAAGTGAAATCTCACACTTCAGACTGAACATCGAGGGAATGTTAAGTCTGAGCCCTCTTGTTTAACTGCACTGCAGAGCAGGCTACCCAGAAAGCTTTGCAGGACAAGCCAGTGACCCCGTGGCTCTCTGTTCAGGAGGCTATCTAAGTTTGTCTAGGAGTAGGCCGAGGTGTTTAATTTTCCCTCTCACTGGCGATTTTTAACAGCCTATTAACTACAAACTGAGGCAGGCTAATAAAAGGTGCTGGTTGCCATGGCAATTATCTCTTAATCTCAGAGGACCTGAGATCACAAGCCTGAAAGGGAACCAGTGAAAAGAGAGGACTCCAAATGTATCTTCTTTCACCCCTATTCGCCCACCACTCTCCTGCATCCAAACTGGGCATTGGCAGCTGGTTATGCATCTTTGAGCTGAGAGGGGAGAGAAATGAAGGGAAGAGCTTTGAAAACTTGGAGTGAGGTTCGGTGCTGGGGAAGAGGGTGGTGCTAAGAAAAGGGGAGGTAAAGGCCTGGTTTGTGAATCCTGAGGAGACTCTTATCTGGTCAACTGTTGGGAGGGAAGATGGCAAGAAGAGTGGCCTTGCTCTGTAACAACCAGCAGGGGGCAGAGAAGTATGGGCCTGCTTTCAGTAGCATCTACATTACACATTTAAACTAGTTTCAAACTGGTTTGAAAACCAAACCTTCCATCAAATGACCATTTAGAGTTATCAGCCTCCAGGTGGGGCCTGGAGATCTCCCAGAACTGCAAAAGATCTCCAGACATCAGTTCCCCTGGAGAAAATGGCTACTTTGCAGGGTAGAGACTAGGACAACACAACCACCTTGAGCTCTTTCCTAGGCATGCCAACTTCCAGGTAGGAACTGGGGATCCCCTGGAATTACAGCTCATCCCAAGACTACAGAGGTGAGTTCTTCTGGAGACAGTGAATGCTTTGGAAGGTTGACTCTATGGCATTGTAGCCCACTGAGGCCCCTGTCCTCCTCAGGATCCAGCCCCAAATCTCTAGAAGTTTACCAACCAGGAGCTGGCAACCCTATCTCCTACTCCCCCCAACTTCACCAGTGGTCAGGGAGGACCAGCTAACCCTACTCCCTCCCCCTAGGGGTGGAATTCTAGCAGGAGCTCCTTTGTATATTAGGCCACACTCTCCTGTTGTAGCCAATCCTTCAAGAGCTCACAAGGCTCTTTTTTGTAAGCTCTTATAAGATTGGCTACATCAGGAGTGTGTGGTCTAATATGCAAAGGAGCTTCTGCTAGAATTCCACCCCTGCCCTCCCCTTCTCAAACCCCACCTTCCACAGTCTCCACCTTCAAATCTCCAACCTGCAGTCAGCAATCCTAAAAGGTTGAAGAATTGCTACTTTCCATTGTCATTAGGCCCAGCGCTGCTACCAATCCTTCTCTGAGAGCTACAGCAACCAATACGATTTGAAACTGATCCAACTGCGGAGTGTAGACGTAAGCAAGCAAAAGAGACTGATTTTTCCTGCCTGACTTGCTTTTGCATCTCACGAGCAGTTTTGGTGAACAGGGGCAACGACAATTCAAGAGGAAGGGAGCTCTTCAAGTAGAGGCTGGACAGTATTGGTTGAGGATTTCTTGCAGTGTGCCATGAGGACAGGGTTGGACTAGATGTCCTCTGTGGACTTTTCAGCGCAAGGATTTGCATCCATGTTTTTGCAGTTATACAGTTATGTAAGTTACAGCCCCATGGTGCAGAGTGGTAAAGCTGCAGTACTGTAGTCCGAGCTCTCTGCTCACTTTCTGAGTGAGATCCTGGTGGAAGCTGGGTTCAAGTAGCCAGCTCAAGGTTGACTCAGCCTTCCATCCTTCTGAGGTCAGTAAAATGAGTACCCAGCTTGCTGAGGGGAAAGTGTAGATGACTGGGGAAGGCAATGGCAAACCACCCCACAAAAAGTCTGCAGTGAAAATGTCGTGATGCGATGTTACCCCAGAGTCAGAAACGACTGGTGCTTTCCTTTAGTTATGTAAGTTATGTAAAGTGTGCATCCTCCCCACGTTGTAAAATGCACAAGGTGATCCTGGGTTAGATGCTCAGTCTCAGCTTACCCTACTTTGCAGGGCTCTGGTGAAGTTCATACAGGGAGACTGCATTTAAAGTTTTGAGCTCCTTGTGAAGGAAGAGCAGGATATTATTCCAATGAAATAAAATACATGCTTGTACTGATCATGTGTGTCCTTTTATATGTCTTAGCTTTCTGCTACCCTGGATGCTGTCCTCCTTTTGTGGTCTCCTCCACTGCCAAAGCTTGGATTAGATGCTCTTTGGGGATGACTCCTCACCAGCCCCTGCTTGCCTTACTAAAGCAACACATAAAATGACCATATTCTCTCCTACAGTGTTCCACAGATTAAAACAGGGCCAATTCCATAACTGTTAGTCCCAGTGTGGACATTTAGCCATGGACTAAGTGCTAAGGGCTGAGGCCTCTTTGATTTTTGCCCTTTGGCTCATGTCAAAAGGCTTGCTCCTCTGGCTGCACTACCTGGAACAGGAAGGGAGACTGAAGCTCAGCCTAGAGCAGGAGTGGCCAAACTGTGGCTCAGGAAGCACATGTGGCTCCTTCACACTCATTGTGCAGCTCTTGAAGCTCCCACCACCCTGTCAGATACCTTGGAGAAGGCATTTCTCTCATTAAATCACATCTCCAGGCCAAACCAGCTGGCAGCTTGGAGAATGCATTTAAAGTTGCTTTCTTCCTACCTCTCCTCTCTCCCCATCTATTTTCCTTCCTTCCTTCCTTCCTTCCTTCCTTCCTTCCTTCCTTCCTTCCTTCCTTCCTTCCTTCCTTCCTTCCTTCCTTCCTTCCTTCCTTCCTTCCTTCCTTCCTTCCTTCCTTCCTTCCTTCCTTCCTTCCTCCAACATCTAATGTTCATGTCTTGCAGCTCTCAAACTCCTGACATTTGTTCTATGTTGCTCTTACGTTAAGCAAGTTTGGTCCCCACTGGCCTAGAGGATGTGCTGGCAGAAGTGCTCTCAAGATTTCCCCTCTCTTGCTTACAAAAGCCTCGGGTTGTGTGGACATTTTCTTGACTAACTAGTGGGAACTTTTTCTTCTCTTTGTATGCTTCATGGGCTGCTGTCAAGTTGGACTTTGCTTCCACGCCGCTCAGTTGGTCAGCGCCGATAAATGAGGTCCCGCTGATGATAGTGTTTAGAGGAAATTGGAGCAATTTTCCCTCCTCCTCTTCACAAAGCAAAGCTGTCTCTGGAAGCATCGACATGACCTCGGTGGTTTGCTTGCTGCCATCTTCTCCTGCCTGGGCGGTCATGAAACCTGAGCCGTGGGTGACTGCTTGCTCTGCCAAGCGGCATCTTGTGACCTTGTGGGTCTCTTGCAAGTACTCCGGGGTATAATCGAAAGGCACAAGCTCCGGGCAGGGTATTGATCAGACTTGTCGGTGTAATTCCAAAGTGACTCTTTAAATGCACAGAAAGCAAGTGGGAGTGAGAAATCTGTCAGTGCTGAAGGAAGAAGAATGGGGGCCTTTCTCCTCTGGTAGGGAAGGTGGCAAAAGACCAGGAGTTAAAATGCTTTGCACTCCTGAACGGAAGTTAGAGGAAACAATTCTTACAGGCAGATGTATTCTTGCTCTGAAAACCGATGCTCCCCTTTTTAGAATCCTATTGTTTGGAGAATAGACGCAGGTGCTTTCTTGAAGCAAAAATTGAGGCAATTTTTAATCTAAGCAATGGATCTATAGAAATGGAAGCACTGATGTGGAGTAGCAGACTAGCTAAGAGACTGTCGTGTCCCGTGAATGCTCAGGAGCTGAATTTGAAGGCACTGAAGCAATTGCTAGATACCTCTGCATCCCAGACAGGACCACACTAGTAGGTTTCAGTACCAGTGGGGGTGAGGAGGAATCTATACCCCAGAAGGAGAACATGGAATATCCTTCCTGGGCAGGAGCACCCACAGAACCTGTTATTCCACTTCTGGACAAAATGGTTGCTTTGGAAGGTGGACTGTATGGCATTATACCTGCCAATTTCCCTTTCCTCCCAAAACCCCACCTTCCCCAGGCTCCACCCCCAAATGTTTCACCAGGCTTTTGGTTGAGGACAGCGATGGGCACCATCCTACTGGCACTCGCTCTCTGAGGGTCAGTTCAATGTAGTGGTCTCTTACCTGGGAGAACTGGGTTTGATTCCCCACTCCTCCACTTACAGCTGCTGGAATAGCCTTGGGTCAGCCATAGCTATCACAGGCGTTGTCCTTGAAAGGGCAGCTTCTGGGAGAGCACCCTCAGCCCCACTAACCTCTCAGGGTGTCTGTTGTGGGGAGAGAAGATATAGAAGATTGTAAGCTGCTCTGTGTGTCTAATTCAGAGAGAAGGGCAGGGTATAAATATGGAGTCTTCTTCTTCCTCCCCCACCCTCCCTCTTCCTGCTTCTTTCTACCTCCTCACGAAGCAGTGACACAATTGGAATCTTAGCACCATCTGAGAACATTTTCTCTACGTATTATCTATGCGTTATTTACATTGTTTTACTTTTTATGAATGTTTTAACCGTTGTATTGTTCACTACCCAGAGCCTTGTGTAGTCACAGGAGGGTGGTTTATAAATTCAAATTATAAATATAAATCTCCAGGTATTTCCAAACCAGGGGCTGGCAACCCCACTTGAGAGCTCTGCCACCATTTTGGTTCCTCCAGCAACAGACAACCCAAAATGATAACTTGAACTCTTGAGATAAGAAGGAAATCTCCCAAGAATGCAAACATTTAATATAATATGTTTAAAGAGAGACTTGGGGGGGGGGGTGAAAAGTGGTGTAGAGGATTATTTCCTTTGGATCAGTTTCATTTTTTTTTTCAGTTTTGCATTCTATACTTCATGTTCATGGGCCAGCAGGTCATAAGCAAACAAATTCATTATGGAACAGAATAATACAGTCTAATGGTACAGAATAATATAGTCTAATAATACAGAAAATAACCAAACCACCAGGAATACTGGGTATAAAGTAGAAAATATTCCATTAAGAAAAAAGAATCATTAAAAACCATAGGTAAAAATTTTGCCACAGCAAGAGTTATACTTGGGTCAGTATCAACTAAAAGCTTTGTAAAAAAGATAAAGGTAGTCCCCTGTGCAAGCACCAGCTGTTTCCGACTCCGGGGTGACATCGCATCACAACGTTTTCATGGCAGACTTTTAATGGGGTGGTTTGCCATTGCCTTCCCCAGTCATTTATACTTCCCCCCCTCCCCGCCCAGCAAGCAGAGTACTCATTTTACCGACCTTGGAAGGCTGAGTCAACCTTGAGCCGGCTACCTGAATCCAGCTTCCGCCGTGATCGAACTCATGTCGTGAGCAGAGAGTTTGGACTGCAGTACTGCAGCTTTACCACTCTGCACCACGGGATTGCTCTAAAAAAGCTTTGTAACTACTTCTTATTTTGAGACGTTTCCCCAGTTCTGAATATATACTGTAATCCATTTATCTCCAGTGAGTTCATGCTTCTTACAGTCATTAAAAAGGTGCCAAATAGTGTCCAGGTTTCCTGATTTACATTTGCAAAATTGTTCAGAGAAGGGAATCCCTAGGAACCTGCCTGGATCATGGACAAGGATGGCAGTGAGGTGGATGGATGGACGGACAGACAGGCAAGAGACAGGCCATCAGCTGGCTGGCTACCAACAGGAGGAGGCTGGCTACAGGTGACATGGGAGGTTCCTCCTCCTCAAACCAACTGCCTAAGGCAACTACCTCAGGTGGCCTCATTAGAGAGCCAGGCCAAATCCCTGAGGAAAAACCCTTCAAATAGAACGTGTGAAAAACATAAGTGGGGGCAGTTGTGTGAAACTTTCTCTCTGAATCGCCTCCCCCCCCCCGCCTTTTTGGATTTCAACATTTGGGGAACCAAAATTTGGCACAGCTTGCTCCTGGACTAGTTTCCTTTTATCCTTAACTCTGCAACGTACCATATTTCATTTTTTTTCCCCAGACAAAGCCAGGAGACACCGCAGTGAAAGCTGACAGAAACTGCACCCAAAGGTGAGGACAGGGGGGATTTGCTTGAAAGCAGAATCTTTGTCCTAAAGGTTAGGTTTTAAGAAACAGTCAAGATGAAGGAATGACAAAAGAGCCTTCTAAAAACAGTCCTGTCTCAAGCTCAGGGGAGAATATGTTTTGAGCACAGCTGCTGGACCATGGTGGGGTGGGGGTAGACACAAGGCAATTAAATGCACCATTAGCTGCACTGTGAGTCAGAAGAGAGAGCCAAGCTCCAAACAGCGAGAGCTCAGCGGCAGAGAGCAACTCCCCTCCCAGAGAGTCAGAGACAGAGGGAAAAAATGTGAACGCAATAGGAGTTGACTGCAAAGCTGTGTGATGGCTTTCCACATCCCACCTTTTGTGGAGGTGTGCGACTCCCCCCACCAAGAAATTTGACTTGCTGACATTCTTTGAGCTCCTTTCCAATGAAGCCTAGAGATGTCTCATCTCAGAATTCAGCTGCCACTTCGGGGTACTTCACCACCTGCCTGTTCAGAGCTTCAGTTGGTGACTTTCACCTCTGAATGAATAGGCACGGATCTCAGCGAGCTGACCAAATGAACATTCACATCACCTCAGGCACCGCCATTTCAGTTGAGCCCTGTCAGCTGCTAGTCGAGAAGCGTCTAGCAATCCTGTGAGGAGAAATCATGCAATTGTCACATGTGTGTGAAACAGCCCTGACAGCAGCCCTCTTGAGAATTTCCCTGTATCTAGGGAAGCTTGAACACCAATGATTTGGTTCATGTCTTGTTTGCCAGTCACAAAAAGGTAACTGGTGGTGGGGGTTTGTTTGTTCATCAACCCATATATGGCTTTTTAGCAGATCCCTCCACCCTATTGCTTCCTAACAGTGCAGCACAGTGCAATCGGGTTTAGGCCACACATCCCTGATGTAGCCAATCCTCCAAGAGCTTGCAGGGCTCTTCTTACAGGGCCCGCTGTAAGCTCCAGGAAGATTGGTTACATCAGGGAGGTGTAACCTACCATGCAAAGTAGTTCTTGCTCCAAAAAAAAGCCCTGTGCATAAGTATTCTCACACAGGAGTTCTTATCCTGCCCTGTCCTTGTAGCACCTGCTGCTCTGCTCAGCAGACAGTTGTGTAAATCTGTCACAAATCATACAAATCTAGGGTTGCCAAGTCCAATTCAAGAAATATCTGGGGATTTTGGGGATGGAGCCAGGAGACTTTGGGGGTGGAGCCAGGAGCAAGGTTGTGACAAGCATAATTGAACTCCAAAGGGAGTTCTGGTCATCACATTTAAAGGGACTGCACACCTTTTAAATGCCTTCCCTCAATTGGAAATAATGAAAGATAGGGGCACCTTCTTTTGGGGCTCATAGAATTGGAACAAACCACTGAATGAAACAAACCACTCTGTGAAAAATGCTATTACAAAATATAAATCATACAAGGAAATAGAGTGCATTTCAGCAACCTCATAATTTTACATACCACATGTGCATATTTATGCACATATATGCAGCATTGTGCAAATTGTCCAAAACATCATAAGTCCAGAAAAGAACTCCAACGGACCATTAGCAGAGTAAAGCCCATTTCGGACTCCCAGGTCCTTCCTCTGGGGAGCATCTTGCAAAACATGTGGTATATATGTAGAAAACATTCACAATTTTCAGTTCTTTCACAAATTCATGCATAATCAGAATGCTGCTGCCTCCATCTGGTCAGCAAGCAAACTGCATCCCAGATGGAGGCAGCAGTATTCCAATTATGCATGAATTTGTAAAAGAACTGAACACTGTGAATATTTTCTACATATACACCACAAGTTTTGCAAGACACTCCCTGGAGGAAGAACCTGGTGGTCCAAAATGGACTTTACTCTGCTAGCAGTCTGGACTTATGATGTTTTGGACTATTTGCACAATGGTGTATATATGTGCACAAATATGCACATGCGGGATGTAAAATTATGAGGTTGCTGAAATGCACTCTTTTCCTTGTATGAATTATATTTTGTAATAGCATGTTTCACAGAGTGGTTTGTTTCATTTGGTTGCAACATCATTCCTCTATGTAGCCTGCATTGGACTAGGTGTATTCCCACCTGGAGATTGGCAACCCCATACAAATCAGTCCTAAACAAGCACCATAATTTCAGGCAGGTTGCCATGTTGGTTTGCAGGAGAAGAGCAAGATTCAAGTCCAGTAGCACCTTAAAGACCAACAAGATTTCCGGGGTATAAACTTTTTACCATGTATCTCAAGTATCTGATGAAGGAAGCTTCAACTCTTGAAAGCTTATCACTCAGAAATCTTCTTGGTCTTTAAGACGCTACTGGATTTGAATCTTGCTAAACAAATATGATGTGTGTGTGGTTTTTTTTTGGGGGGGGGGGAGAAATCCTACCACTGTTTTTTGTCTAAATAGTCCTTAACAATTTTAATGGCTACCCATCTGTTTTAGCCTGCAGTGTTTTCATGCATGCAACGTTTTTTTTTTTTTGGGGGGGGACACCTGTTCCAAGCCGGTTTGGCAGGCATTTGATCCAATTGGTGCTGAACTAAACAGACCTGGTGATCAACTCACATTTGAATGTTACAGTCAAGCATGATAAATTTGATTACTGAACATGTTCAGTGTGAAATTCACAGCATCCCTTCTATAGCAAGGTCCTTCTCATTTGCTTCCCTTTCCCTCCTAGCAGGAAACTATGTGCTTGTGGGGGGAGGGGGAATCCAAAGAGTTTCTAGGCAAGCAAAGAATAACTGAGCAAAATGTTTCAGAGCGGTACTATCCATTAGGCAGAAGTTGATAACCAGAACTGTTAGATATCTTTTCAACCCAGTTTTCAACCCAGAGCCAATTTGTGTTGAAAATATTCCTCTAAACATGGCCAATATGGACTGCTTGAGGAAAAAAACCTATGCAGGCCTACTCAGAAGTAAGTCCCATTTCAATGGGGCTTACTCCCAGGAAAGTATTCACTGGATCATGTCAGTCTGATCACATTGGGCAATTGAGGAAAAACACTGTATTGGAAGAGTTTCTAGCACTTGGCACTTTCACATACACTGAACAGTGCACTTTCAATCTACTGTCAATGCACTTTGCAACTGAATTTTACTGTAAATGATTGCTAAAGTACATTGAAAATGGATTGAAAGTGCATCGTTCAGCATGTTGAAAGTACCTGTAATGACTGGTTTTCAGGGGATTTTGTGGGTTGAGACCAGGGTTCTTGAGTCAGACCATTTTCTGTCAAGGTCAACACTGTCCCTTCTGAAGAGCACTTGAGGCCACAATTCACTCTTTTAAATTCAAACCACCATTTCAGTCCTCAGACGTTTTTTTTTTTTTTGCAGTTTCCTTTTTATCATGAACTGTGCAAATCCCAGTAAATAGATGAATATTATGAAGTGTCCAAATCAATTGATTAAAAATGTAATAAAGATATTAAATTATAACAAATGGTGCTGCATGATGACAAATATATATTGCAAAAGTCAGTTTCACTCACAATATTAAACTCATTAAGCATTTTGGAACAACTGGGCATCCAACAACCACACATCCTTTCCCCTTCTGCTATTCAAATTGGCCTTTTCCACAGATATTTTTCTTCGCAGTGTCTCAATTTCCTTAAATCAATATATGCAGATTGACCTATATTTAAGAGGCTTATCCATCGATTCTAGACTCTGCATAGCATATAAATGATGTCTGAGAAATAAAAGACTGGAGACATTTGCGAGACCAATTGAAAATTTAAGCTGACGGGTTTTTTTTCCTATACTGGTGACATCCTGTATTTTCAAAATCTACCAGTGTTCAGCCTTTGCAGTCTAGAGGGCATAAACTCTTTCTCAGGTTGGAGATGGAGAAGGAAAGAAGCCAACCATGCAATGAGCATATAAGGATGTAACTCTGTTTAAGGTTGCAATGCGAAGATGTTGGAATACAACATCTGCTTGAAATATGCTCATGTCCCAGATGCTCATGTCCCAGACCCACAATCCTCTTTTTTGCCATCCCAACCTCAAGGGAGCCAAGAAAGAAGTCAACAGTGTTCTAATGTGGTATCTCACAAGAGACTGCAATGCAGCTTGGCATATGCATTCGTGATGTCCTCAGAGGTGGAATTCTAGCAGGAGCTCCTTTGCATGTTAAGCCACACCTCCCTGATGTAGCCAATCCTCCAAGAGCTTTCAAGGCTCTTTTTTGTAAGCTCTTGGAGGATTGGCTACATCATGGGGGTGTGGTCTAATATGCAAAGGAGCTCCTGCTAGAATTCCACCCCTGGAAGTCCTGCTCTCGATGGCCCAGGCAAGCCTGATTTATCAGATCTCAGAAGCTAAGCAAGGTCAGCCCTGGTTAGTACTTGAATGGGAGGCCACCAAGGAATTCCAGAGTTGCTATGCAGAGGCAGGCAGCAACAAAGCATCCTGGTTAGTTTCTTGTCTTGAAGACCCTATGGGGTCACCATAAGTCAGCTGTGACTTGATGGCACTTTCCATCTCCACATCTGTAATCTACTTCTCTGTTTGAGGTTTCAACATCATTGTAAGCCCCACATCCATTTTTTAAAGAGAGAGGGGAAGTCAAATTGTAAAAAATATGGCAATGGGATATTTGATTGCCTCCTGGTTCAGCTTGCACTCTCCTCGCATGGAGAAATCAAAGGAAGTGAAACTTGAACAGGACCTTTGCCTGCGTCTGAACACCTTGCATGTGCCAGGGTGCAGGGGAACAATTTCGCAAGCACAAGAGCATCCTGCTTTTCTTAATGCTGCCAGCCCCACTGGTACCATAGCCATCACTGCCACCAATACCTTCATCTGAAAGCTCTAAAGATGCCAGACTATGTTAGATGTTGTTTGGGCAAAGCACTGTTCACCGGGGACTCGAAGAGGGGTGGCCAAACTTGCTTAACCTAAGAGCCACACTGAATAATCATCAGATGTTTGAGAGCTGCAAGACATGAACATCAGAAGTTGAGAGCCACAAAAAAGGAAGGAAGGAAGGAAGGAAGGAAGGAAGGAAGGAAGGAAGGAAGGAAGGAAGGAAGGAAGGAAGGAAGGAAGGAAGAGAGAGAGATGGTGGGGAAGGGGCAGGAGGAGGGAAAGATGGAAAGAAAGCAATTTTAACTTTAAATGCATTCTCCAAACCACTGGCTTGCTTGACTTGGAGAAGTGATTTAAGGAGACAAATGCCTTCTCCAAGTTGGTCAACAGGGTGGTGGGGGCTTTGAGAGCTGTACAATATGTGCGAAAGAGCCAGACATGGCCCCCGAGCCACAGTTTGGCCACCCTTCGACTAGAATCTGACTCATGATTGTGAACCACTAGTTTCCCCTTCTTGACTTGCACCCAGAAATCCCTCCCAAGGACACCTGTCAGAAATGTATGGTGTGCTTTTGCAGCAGATGAACCCAAGAGACTTGGAACAGGGTGAGTCCTCCTGTCCCAATATTGCTATTCCACTCAGCAAAAGCTATTTACGTATTTATTGCAGTGTCTATGTCCCATCTTTCCTTTTGGCTCAAGAGGATGATCAGGAGTCTGGAGACCAAGCCCTGCGAGGAAAGGCTGAGCGGAATGTCCAGTCAGGAGAAGAGGAGGTTGAGGGGTGACATGATTGCTCTCTTTAAGTATTTAAAAGGCTGTCACTTCAAGGAGGAGCGGGAGCTGTTTTCTGTTGGCAGCAGAGGAGAGGACTCGCAATAATAGGTTTAAATTATGGCGGAAAGATACCAGCTGGACATTAGGATTGTTCTAAAGGAAGGAGTAGTTCAGCAGTGGAATCGGCTGCGTAGGGAGGTGGTGAGGTCTTCAAGGAAGTCTTCAGACTGGCCAAACATTAGTCAGGGGTGCTTTGCACTGATCCTGAATTCAGGGCTGACCCTGCCACTAGGCAAACTAGGCAATTGCCTAGGGCGCTGGCCTTCTGGAGGTGCTGAATTGGGTGCCCCCATGTGGCTCGGTGATGTTATCCGTGTGTGTGGTGGGAGGATGCCAGAAGTTACCCTTGCCTAGGGTGCCAGACAGGCTAGGACCGGCCCTGCCTGTGTTGAGCAGGGTGTTAAACTACGTGGCTTGCCTGGCCCCTTCCAACTCTATGATTCTATAATTCTAAGACTGAAGCTTTCTTCCAATTCAAGAGGCTTTTGAATTGGAGGAAGGGCCAAGTAAGTTGGAGGAATGCTACTTGGTTGTATCCAATGCACGGTGTGAGCCTTCCACATATGCCTCTGCTGTCAGACCACTTCATGTTGTGCTGTCAGTATGTTCTTCCTGAGGACAGAAGACTGGAAGGGCAGCTCCTGAGCACATCGGTAGTGATGACAGTTGCTGAAGGCACCAGCTAAAAGATACTGACCAAGCGGCTGGCCAGTTCCCTGCCTGCCACCTTTCTAAATATCAACACACGGACCTGCGAGTCTCCTCCATCCTGTTGACGCTTGCCCTCTCCTTCTCAGGCAGATGCCTGCAGTGTGAAATGTTGCTCCTTTGCGCTTGACAACTGGTAGATGTTTTGACGCGCTTGCAAGACCTGGGTCTCGGCCAAACGGCTTTTGTATCGCTTAGTCGGAAACATTTGCCTCTGCTGTGGCTTCCCGAGCAGGTGTCTGCCCTAGAGGCTTCCCGCCATTTAGATGGGTCATGGCACACAGAGGGAGCTCTTACCGGAGCTGAAGATGTGTCCTTGGCAGCTGGGTCTGACTGAACCCGGTGGCACAGCTGGTCTATCCATGTAACGCACGACTTGCAAAAAGTAAAGGGAGAAAGTGGTGGATGGTGGGGGGGGGGGCATCAAAGCCAGGCTCTCAGTGTCATAGCATTTATTCAAAGCTATGGAATGTTCCTAGATGGCCCAGGCTAGCCCAATCTTAGCTCCAAGAAGCTACGAAGGGTCGGCCCTGGCTAGTATTCGGATGGGAGACCACCAAAGAGGTCCAGGATTCTGATGTGGAGGCAGGCAAGGACAGGCTTCAGATTCAGCAGGCGCTCACAGAAGCGCAGTTCCTGAACCTTTCTGAGGGTTCCCCCTCTTCCTCCCCACCTTGTCCATTGAATAGTAGGTGCAGCTGCATAACAATTCCTGGAATAGGCAGCCCAGCCAGCCACCAAGGGCTTTGTCACACCCCCAGCAGCCCTCATTACCCCTTGGAGAAGCCTGCACCACCCTTTCTCCACTTTTTATGTGATTTTGGGTGGTGGGTGGCTTGCTGGCCTTTTGACTGGGAGGGTCAGCCCAGGTGAGCCCCAAGTGAGTGAGCCCTGATTGGGCTGGCTGGATCTCTAGCCTCGCTCAAGCAGACCTCGCTGTCCCGGGGCTCTTCTTTCTGGCATTGGGTTGCTTTTGGCTGGAGGGGGGCGGCATATGCTAATAAGGTTATGCTAATGAGTTCTGCCACCTATTTTTCTTCAAAAAGACCCCTGAGCAAGGCAAACCCCCTTTGAACATCTCTTGCCTTGAAAAGCCTACGGGGTCACCGTAAGTTAGTTGTGACTTGATGGCAACAAAAGAGGGCTGCTTGATCTTCAGAACGGAAGGGACAGGGTGTCAAGATCTGGTCCTAGCCTCTCATCTTTTTTAATTGTGTGAGCACTCTGTGCATGTGCAGAATACAGAGGCCCTCATCTCCTTCCACCCCCACCCCCTTTCCCTGTGTGAATGAGCAGCTAGGCATTTGGGAGGCACTTTGAATACAGTCTGCTTTCTTAAAAACAAAAATATTTACTATACCTTAACCATTGAGCTTACTACACAGGGTAAAATGAATGTCATATATACAAAGGAATATAGCAAATACAAGAAAATGAAAGAAAACACGCATGAATCAAATTTTGTAGTCACCATAATTTAAACCTTTACCTCAGTTTCCCTCCCAGAGAGATGGGATCAAGATAGGATCAAGGCCCATGAACACGTAGCTGGAACAAATGCTTGGACTTGGTTGGACCAGTGCTAGAACAATGTTAACAGGTTGCTCAGGTAATTTAACTCTTCCTGCCCTAGTTGACGGGAACTTAGAATACTAGAATCATAGAGCTGGAAGGGGCCATACAGGCCATCTAGTCCAACCCCCCACTCAATGCAGGATCAGTCTATAGCATCCTTGACAAGTGTTTGTCCAGCTGCTGCTTAAAGTGAGGGGGAGCTCACCACCTCCCTAGGTAGCTGATTCCACTGATGAACAACTCTGACTGTAAAAAAGCTTTCCCCAGTATCCAGTCGGTACCTTCCTGCCCTTAATTTAGACCCATTCTTGTGGGTCCTTCCTCTTCTCTGCTGCCAATAGGAACAGCTCTCTGCCCTTCTCTAAGTGACAGCCCTTCAAATACTTCAAGAGAGGAATCATGTCCCCCTTCAATCTCCTCTTCTTCAGATTGAACATTCCCAAGTCCTTCAGCCTTTTCTCCTAGGGCTTGAATTCCAGGCCTCAGATCAGCCTTGCTGCTCTCCACCTCTTCCTTGCTCAGCCCTGAGTCTGGGAGCCTATCCCCTTGCGGGACCCTAGCATTTCTATCCCAATCACCATGGAGCAGAAGGTCAGTGGATCCCACCATTGGTGAGTGGAACCGCTGCAATTCTTGGCCAGGCTTGCTTGCTGGCAGCTAAGAACTTTGGCTCTTCCCACCTGTGGACTGCTGAACTCTTCCCCCTCCTCTCTGCCTCTCTCCTCTTAGCTTGCCACTTCTGACTCAGAGCTGAAACAGAAGCTGCATCTCACCAATATAAAAAAGAAAGCAAGACAGGGCAAGAAGTCATCTTGGGTAATTACAGACGGGTGGTTTAAGCTGCCCCGGGGACGGGAGACAGGTGGACCAAAAAAGCATGTCCACACGCACACATCTGCTTCCTGTTCCCATCCCAACCACAGCCCGCCTGGGGCTGGACTGAAGCCACCTCAGAAAGGCACCACTTACAAAGTGGTGCCTAATTTCCAAGGAGGCTTTGAGGTGCTTCCTGACCATCTGGAAGGCCAGGAAGCACCCGGGAAATGGCTGGGAGGCGCATGAGGATTCTGGAAGCTCCTCCAGGATGCATACAGCCCGTCCCTGTTCCAGGGGTTGGGCCAAGTGCTGTCTGAAGGCTTCCGGTCCACTCATTTTCCAGTTGGCTCTCTTTGGGGCGGCTTGATGCCACCCTCAGCCAGCCATCTGTAATCCCCTCTTCTGTTTGCTCACTTACCAGATACGTTTTTATAGAAACACAAGAGCTAGGTGCCAGCTGATAAAGTCTGTGCATGCTCTTTAGTGGGAGAAAGGGGGTGATAGTGGAGAAACATAGATCTTACCCCATATCCCCAAACTCTCAACTGGCTGAAAGAGACCACAGACAGCTGTGGCCCCTCAATTGCTACCATGTGGGCAGAGGGAGGAAGGGGGAACTAGACTGGTATTTGTGACCAGAGCTTATAGGATCAAGGAACATTGAAATATCTCCTTTGGAAGCACAACGATGACCCTTGCCAGCCAGTTGGGTGCTTAAGAACAATTGCTACCTTTTCTATCATCTTCAGAGTGCTTCCCCCTTTTTCCCTAAAGGGAGTATCTTCTGTCTGTTGCAGACAGGCTAACATCTGTAACCTTCCCATGAAGCTGTTTAACATGATTTACTTTCAAGGGAAAATGCAACGCTAATGCCAGTTTGATTTCCATCTGCTTGGGCTTGGCAAATCTGCTTTGGACGCCTCTTAGGACTTGTCAGTGCAGCGTGCTTCCTGGAGGTCAGTAGTGATGCCCGACATGCTGTTTCTATGCACTGCAATGTGCCGTCTCCTTGATTCTGCATTGACAGTGTACGGAAACTGAGGAGCGGGGGGAGAGAATAAAGAATAATTATGGTGCTACACAGGCAATCTCTTTGGTATGAGGTCTCCAATCTTGTTCGCTTACAGGCATTTTTCAACATTTGAAGAACGGAGAGTGTTAGGGTTGCCAGGTCTGTGTTGGAAAACACCCGGAGACTTTGTGGGTGGATCCGGGAGAGGGTGGGGTTTGGGGAGAGGAGGAGCCTCAGCACGGTATAATGCCACAGAGGCCACCCTTCAAAGCAGCCATTTTCTCCAGAGGAGCTAATCTCTTCCAGCTGGAGATCAATTGTAAAAGCAGGAGGTCTCCAGGCCCCGTCTGGAGGCAGGCAAGACTAGCAGAGTGTGCACCATCACAAAATGGCTAACACAGAGAGCCATCACCAAATGGCTGCTATGTTGTGCTGAGGCCAGTCACAAAATGTTGCAACGTTGCAAGCCAAGGAACCTTCTATGATGGAGGTTCAGCTGTTTTTGAACGGAAGCTCCCTTGAAACTCAATGGTCATGTTTTTTTGGATTCTTCTGAAGCACCTCCTGCTCCATTGAGGTGAAGAAAAGCTAGGACTAGCCCTTTGCTTTGGAGAAGAGATACTTCAGGGAAGAAGCGTATGGGAACCAGGAAACCCCTTGGCAAGTGCCATGTTGGGAATCTCAGTCTTAAATTTATTGGGAGGGCCTTCTTTAGCTAGAGAGCCAGTTTGGTGTAGTGGTTAAGTGTGCGGACTCTTATCTGGGAGAACCGGGTTTGATTCCCCACTCCTCCACTTGCACCTGCTGGAATGGCCTTGGGTCAGCCATAGTTATCACAGAGGTTGTCCTTGAAAGGGCAGCTGCTGTGAGAGCCCTCTCCAGCCCCACCCACCTCACAGGGTGTTTGTTGTGGGGGAGGAAGGTAAAGGAGATTGTGAGCCGCTCTGAGACTCTTCGGAGTGGAGGGCGGGATATAAATCCAGTATCTTCTTCTTCTAGATATGTGCAAATGCTGATAGACTTCTCAAAACTCTTTTATGTCCCCTCATGACCTGGAGGGGAATGGCCAAAAGCACTCAGAAAAGTTTTCACTTATGTATACTGCAAGTAGGGCTTTTTATGAGCCAGAACGCATAAGAACGCAGTTCTGGCTGGTTTGGTGCAAAACAATGGTGATGTCGGGGGATATGGCCTAATATGCAAATAGATCCCTGTTGGGTTTTTTCTCTTTAAAAAGCCCTGACAGCAATGCTGAAAATCACCTTCAGTTTTCAGGGTTTCTTTTTTTTTGGCGCTCTTTGTGGGAAAAAAAGTGTGTTTAATGATTTGGGAAGGGGAAAGGCCAAGTCCCTTGTGAGATGTCAGTTGAACCACTAATGCGATTGTACTGAGATGTGTAAGGCGCATAAGTGGTCCCAGAATGGGGACAGATGTTCAAGTGTGACGTCTGTATACCAATTCTCACACATCAAAAGATTCACCTTATGATTCTCTGGTACAGAGTATCAAATGTCACTGGCTGTGATGCAACACCATCAAAAGTAGCATACTACTGAAGTAGTATGTGTGGGGAAGTCTTCATCCAGACACTTTTTAAATATAATATAAATATAATATATAAATATAATATTTAGTAACCACACCACACATCATATAAGAAGCAACACCTGGCTCTCTATTTTTTATCTCTGTTCTCTGTAAATTGTATATTGACCACTGAGGAAGACCCCTAGGGGCCGAAACACGTCAGGTCCTTGTGTTGATTGTAAATCCATCAAATGTATATGAGTAACTATATATGGTTTTCATATTTTATGCAGTCTGACATTCAGACAATGTTTTAAAAATTTATTCGTGGCATGTAATTTTATATTAAATGTTATACATCTTATGAATTGTGTATAGGCAGCTTGACCTTCTTTTCCGCTGTTCAGATTTGGGTTGAGTTTTTTCCCCTTCCCCCTTTCTTTGTTCTTTATGTTTGACACCCTGCTTTAGAGACCAACAAGATTTTCAGGGTATTTGACTCAAAGCTTCTACCCCCCCACCCCCCTCCAAATCTTGTTGGTATCATAGGGTCCACCAGTGTTGAATCTAGCTGTTCTACTGCAACATGGCTGTCCTCTGAAACTACTGTCACTTGCCTTCAATTGCCATTGGACTTCAGTTGCCATTGGACCTTCAGTTGCCATTGGACCTGGTTTGCTATGTAATACTGCAGGAGCATCAAACTTTCTCTGCCATTAGGAAAAATCTGGTAAAGCTTGCAAGGGATTGCTGGCGTTCCAAAAAGAACGTCGTTTTGAAAGCCACTTTAGAAAAGTAGAGCTGGCGTGATGTTTGTATTTGCCCCGTGTGTTGCCAAGTTGATGTCTTAGACCCAATCCATTGCTTCTCTTGTAATGAATTTCTCAAAGCTGCGCCTTTTTTTTGATCCTCTTTTCCACTTGAACAATAATGTTGAACTGAATGTCAGTCATCAGGCAGGCATAATTGGATTGTGGAAAGTGTTATATTGTGAATTAAGTTGACTGATAGGGGGAAATGTCAGTATTATTAACAGGCTTCCTCGAGATGATAATTTTATGTCTATAAGGATGAATTGCAAAAGAGTACTCCAAGGCATCCATTCCAAATGATGGAGTCATTTTAATAAAAGCCAGATTTCTCTTTCAGATCCTTGTTTTTAAACAGTTTATCTCCTTGCGGGGAGACGGCGCCAAGTTGAGCGCCAAATGTCAGGAGGAGAGGAGGGAATGTTGAAAAAAGCTGAACAAAGCACTTTTTTTGCTTTGCACCTAGTTGAACTAAATACAGCAATGAGAATCTAGTCAGGGCTGGGTACGTACCACAACTCCGCAGAAGCAAGGAAACAGCACCCAATGTAGTGCAAGGTGCAGAGTCCAGCCTTTTAAAATAAGTTTCTAGCCTCCACAATTGTAACTATATGCTCAAAAGAGGGCATCTGATAAAAGGGAGGAGCCCGGGCTTTTTTTGAGCAGCAACGCAGTTCCGGTTGGCTTGGTGTCAGGGTGTGTGGCTTAATATGCAAATGAGCTCCTACTGGGTTTTTCCTACAAAAAAGGCCTGCGTGAAACAATGGTGATGCCAGGGGGCATGGCCTAATATGCAAATGAGTGGATGGTTGATTCCATAGCATTATAACCTGCTGAGATCCTTCCCCTCTCCAAACCTCACCCTGTCTAGGTTCCATCCCCAGCTAGGTATCCACTCAAGATACTTCCCAAACCAGAGCTGACAACTCTACAAAGGGGTTATGCTGAGAATCATAAGACCTGCACAGGGTTTTTTTTTTTTAAGCAGGAACTTCTTTGCATATTAGGCCACACACCCCTGATGTAGCCAATCCTTCAAGAGCTTACAGGGCTCTTAGTACAGGGCCTACTGTAAGCTCCAGGAGGATTGGCTACATCAGGAGGGTGTGGCCTAATATGCAAAGGAGCTCCTGCTACAAAAAAAAAAAAGCCCTGGACCTGCATCACAAAAGGGCACGTGTGTCAGGGGTTGGGCTAATGTCAGGAATTTGGTGAACTTGAGTGAAAAAGCTTGCTGGATACTCCCTGTGTCCTGAATGATCAGAAAAAAATCCAGGCCCTGTCAAAATGGCAACAGACATTATGCCAGAAAGATCAGGATGAACTTTCTCCCCCTCCCCACAATTCCTTTCCAAAATAAGATACTTGGAGCCAAGCCATTTGCAGTGCAGTCCTATGGAGAGTTACTCCAGTTTAAGTTTATTGGACTTCAATGGAATTAGACTGGAGTAAGTTTATGTGGGATTGCACCACTGGAGACAGTTCTGTGATCTTAGACATACGTTCTGGTCACTGGGCCATTTAGGAAATACACTAATTTAGGTATAGGCAGAGTCCTGAACCCATACCTGACTGAATCTGGTTTGCAAACCTGAGACAGAGATTCTGGAAAGGACCTTTTTCCAGACACTCACTGAGACCGATTTCCCACTCACCATATGCTACTCTCACATTCCTCTTCTGATTTCACACTATCTGCCCCGGAGCTGCAAGTAACATTGGCGTTTTCGCGCAGCAAACAGAAACTGGTTTTTAGAGGTTTCTGTTTGCTGTGCAAAAATGCCAATGTTACTTGCAGCCCCGGGGCAGATAGTGTGAAATCGGAAGGAAGTCTTGCTGAGAAGAGGAACGTGTGAGTGGCGTAAGGTGAGTGGGAAATTGGCCTGAGCTCCTGCTTGGTTTAGCTTGGATGTTCAGCCCCCCCACATGCACACACCACTTCTGGATGGCATCAGGCACTGCCCCTTGCATGCCTGGAAGTGAAACGAGTGCATCAGCAATGCACTTGCATCACTTCTGGGTAATGCAGGCACTTCAGGGGCAGCACTAAATGCTACTTGGAGGTGGCATGTGCATGTCAGGGGGTTGACATGCTTGCATCAATTCCAGATGATGCAGGCATGCCAGAGGTGGTACCTGGTGCCTTTCAGAAGTGATGCGCACACGTCCCTAAAGGGACCCTGAACTGGTTTAGTTGGGGCTGGCTTTGCTCGGGGGTTCAGTTCAGGGGTTTGGTTTGAGGCTGCCCAGTTGATGAACCCTGAACCAAACTGGGCTTTCCCAGTCCCATCCCTGCACTCAGTACATATGCAGAGACATCAGTGCTGATGCACCTACTATCCACCTCTCCCCAAAGGAGTCACCTTTTTTGTCTTGCAGAAAATGTCAGGCAAATTATACACCACAGGCGCTGCGTTTTCTGTCCTCAAGAAGGAAAACAATCATAAAAGATTATGACATGCTAACTGCTTAATTAACGATACATCATAAAGTGGAAATGACTCATTCCATCTTTCCATCTTTTTGTACAACTGAGCTTCCTCAGGGAGAGGGGACATATTTTCCTAGACATTTTCTGGACATCATCATCATCATCATTTGTTTATTTATATTCCGCCCATTCCCATAGGGACTAAGGGCGGAGTACAACATGAAAAGTAAAATCACAATAAAATCAACATAACAATAAAACAGCATTACAGTAAAATCAGTTTCAATATGCCGTCCAACAGAATAGTTCAGCAAGACCAGATGGCATAACAATACGATGCAGCAAAACAGCGCAGAAGGAGAGTACAGCAGGGGAGGCCAACCGATCTAATGAATAGATGCCCGCTGCCTCACCCAAAAACCAGGCGGAACAGCTCCGTTTTACAGCTCCTACGAAAGGCTAACAAGCCAGGCGGGGCCTGGATCTCCATAGAGAGCTAATTCCACCAGGTTGGGGCCAGGACTGAGGAAGACCTGGCCCTGGTAGAGGCAAGACAGGCATCTCTTGGGCTGGGGACAGTCAGAAGATCTTGGGAGGCCAAACGAAGTGACCTCCAAGGCATATATGGGAAGAGACGGTCTCGCAGGTATGTTGGTCCCAGGCCGCGTAAGGCTTTAAAAGTCAGGACTAACCCCTTGAAGCAAATCTGGCTCTCTATAGGCAGCCAGCGCAGGCCACAGAGCACCAGCCGCACGCTCACCCGTATAGGTGATGCAGTCAGCAGGCAAGCAGCCGCATTCTGCGCTCGCTGTAGTTTCTGGATCAGCTTCAAGGGCAAGCCAGCATAGAGCGAGTTACAGTAATCTAGTCTGGAAGTGACCATTGCATGGGTCACTGTAGCCAGGTCTCGGGGGAAATATATGGTGCTAGCTGCCTGATCTGTTGTAGATGGGAAAAGGCAGACCCGGCAGCCGCCGTGACCTGGGCCTCCATAGAAAGTGAGGCATCCAGGATCACTCCCGGTCTCTTTACCTGTTGGGTCAGCACTAACACAGCATCGTCCAAGGTTGGGAGCTGGGTGCACAACACCCCCCCCCCCTCGATTCATGCGCAGGACCTCCACCTTAGTTGGATTTGACTTCAGTTGGTTCTGCTGCAACCATCCTGCTACGGCCTCTAATGCCTCGGACAGATGTTCATGGGCAGAAGTCAGACTGCCATCCCTCAACAGATAGAGCTGGGTGTCATCAGCAAACTGGTGACAACCCAGTCCAAAACCTCAGGCAATCTGGGCAAGGGGGTGCATTTAGATGTTGTGACCAACTGGCTAGAAGCAGAGTTGCCAACCTTGTGGCTATTACACTTGATCTCCACTTGACAGCGGTCAGTTCCCCTGGAGAGAATGGCTGCTTTGGAGGGTGGACTCTGTGGCATTATACCTTATGGAGGTCCCTCCTCCTCTCCATCCCCCAAATCTCCAGGTTTTTCCCAAGCCAAACTGGCAACCCTAGCTAGGAGGAAAGGATAGCTTGACTCTGTCTGCATCAGTTGCAAGCATCCCCTCCCACCCTGTGAAAACCAGAATGTTGAGCTAGTTGCCAGAATTTTTTCTTTCTTTAGGTATTTATACCCCATTTATCTTCCCAGTGGAGCCCCAAAATGGTTCACAGCATTGTTCTCTCTGTCTCCATTTTATCCCCAGGGTTTCCAATCTCCATATGGTTACCAGCCTCCAAGTTGCAGCTGAAGATCTCTCTCTATTAAATTGATCTCCAAACGACCAAGGTCAGTTCTCCTGAAGGAAACGGCTGCTTTAGAGTGTGGCCTCAATGGCCTTCTACCCTGCTGAGGTCCCTCCCCTCACCAAACCCCGCCCTCCCCAGGCTCCACCCCCAAATCTCCAGTTATTTCCCAACTCATCCAGGCAAACCTATCACAACCACCCTGACTGGGAGCTTTTCCTCTTTTCTCCTCAATGGGGACCAAAAGCAGCTTGCAACATTGATCACTCCTTTTCCATTTCATCCTCCCAACAACTGCCCTGGGAAACAGGTGAAAGAAAGAACATGAGAGTGACCCAAGGTCACTCAGTGAGCTTCTATAGCAAAGTGAGGGCTCAAATCAGGGTCCCCTAGATCTTACTATGCAGGGCTTTTTTGTAACAGGAACTCCTTTGCATATTAGGCCACACCCTCCTGATATAGCCAGTCCTCCTGGAGCTTACAGTAGGCCCTGTACGAAGACCCCTGTAAGCTCTTGGAGGATTGGGTACATCAGAGGTGTGTGGCCTAATATGCAAAGGAGTTCCTGCTACAAAAAAAGCTCTGTTGCTATGACACCTTAACTATTACACTTCATACTTGTGTGCAAAAAAGGTCAGTTTTCATGCTTAGATTGCATAGCTTCAGTGACAAAAATGATGAAAAAACATGAGTCGTTTTGTCCTTTGAGCCCTTCCGACAAACAATCCTTTTTTCCTTTGGAGCTATTAAGTCAACATGTCAACCCAGGACTCCTGAGGAAAGGGCTGCAACAGAGCCTATTCATCTCCCCAAATAACATTTAAAAGATTTCTTATCAGATGATCTGACAACACTTTAATTACTTCAAACCCATCTGGGCCCCTCGATGTGCATCATTCCAGTCACAAAAGTTCTGCTAAGTTTGAATCTTCCAACCTCTGACTCCATCCAAGATTATGAGTGATGTGTGTACAATTGCCAGCCTCTAGGTGGGGCTGGGAGTTCTCCCAGAATTACAACTGATTTTGAGATTACAGACATAAATTCCTCTGGAGGAGCAATAGAGTTTAGGAAAAATGGAAGTCCTAGAGTGGCTATAGAGGGGATGCTCTTGGACAGGGGTGTCAAACATGAAGTTGGGGGCCCGAATCAGGCCCCCGAGCAACTGGCTATTGTCTGCTTCCTTCTCCCTCTCTCTTGCTTCCTTCTGTATAATAGCTTGCTTTGCAAGGCTTGCTCAATTGCACAGGAGCTAAAGAGCAAAACCTCTATTTTCTTTATTGGCTGAGGCTCCTCCCTTGGGGAGGAAAGGGGGGGAGAATAGCTTGCTTTGCCAGGCTCTCTCAATTGCACAGTGGAGCTACTGAGTCAAGCCTCTCTTCCTTCTATTGGCTGAGGCTCCCCCCCCAGTCCCCTGGGGAAGGAAAGAAAAAGCCAGAGCTTCCTTTGCCATGGGAGAAATACAAAGAAAGCATCTTTAAGACCAATAAGTGCTAACGTTTTAAGTATGTTTTAAGTTATATATATATATGTGTTTGTCTTTGTTCTTTATAAAATTTATATCTCTGTTACCTAATCTTAAATAGGTACACACATGGCCCAGCCTGGCATGGCCTGGCCCAACAAGGTCTCATTTATGTCAGATCCGGCCCTCATAACAAACGAGTTAGAAGAATACAGTACGTACAACGCATCATCAAACAGAAATCAAAAAGTGACAGCTGCCCCTCCCCCACAATTTCCTCATTAAACAGCTGCCCCTCCCCCACACCAGCCCCCACCTCCTGATCAGTAAATGAATGCCTGACGTAGTGGGATTGTACTTTTTTGCTGCCCCTTCTAATACATTAATTGTAACCATCCCCGCATTTTCTTACACATTAAATCCTAACATTTACCTAGCCACCTAACAGCATTTTAGATGCCTATTCTAATACATTAATTGTAAACATATAGCATTTTCTTACACATTAAATCCTAACATTTTTCTATCATCTTCAGTGCCTGTTCTCAGAGTGAGACAAAAGTATTTGACCTTAAAAGGTCAAGTGCTGAAATGTATATCTCGCAGACGTGGGAGGATATTCACCCTGTGAGAGAGAGCAAGAATCTTAGCAAATTATTTAATGCTGACACAGTTTAGACCTGGACAAAATAAACAGATGAAATTAGGTTCTCACGCAATAAATTTCCTGTTCTTATGGTCTGTGATTTAAAATAGCTTTTCCATCAAATTTATGTATGGGCTAATTGTGAGAATAGTGTTTGACCCCCAAAAATGGTCCTAAGAGGTCAAGGGGTTTTATGGCTGTGAAGTGCAGAAAAATGTAGACTTAAGAAAAATGCAAAAGCAGGACAGAGATATACAATTTAGGTTATTTTAAATATAAACAAAGATAGGATTTTCTGACATGTATAGAAACACACAGGTTACAGAATGCCCCATTGGTTTTTTTGTGGATATACTCTGACTGTGTCCAATATGTAGATAAAATAAAATTTTAAATAAAAACAAGCAACAGTAAGCAGTGTTTTAAATGATTTTAGTTCTACATGCCCTGTTAAATGTGCATTCACCCCATGTTCCCCAAGTATTGTTGACAACACAAATATTTACTGCCAACTTTGGTGATTTTTGATATGGTTCCACCAAGATCAGGATCTGAGCCTTTAATTGTATTCAAGTAGGCATTCATTTGCTTTTGATGGAACTCTTAACATCAGAAGATCTGGGGCTTAGTTCTGAGCCATGCAGCTCACTTAATATCTTGGCACACAATACAACTTTTTTCCATCGTCAGCATCCTCCACCTGTTAGCACTCCAAGGAGCTGTCTGGGGGGTTACTTGAGCAATGAACAGGGCCCCGGCAGTAGGAGGTTGCCTAGGATTCTATAAGAAAAAGAAGAGCTTATCGTTGCTGCTTTAGGGAGAAGAGGGGGTTGTGGGTCACGGGCAGCCTAGGAACTGATCTCCTTGATGAACCAAGGGTGCAGAGAGAGGAGCGAATTCCACATTTTAATCACTCTCTGTGTAAAATAGTATTTCCTTTTGTCCACCCTGAATATGCTATCAGCCTCGTTGTATTGAGTTCTAGTATTTTGAAAGGGAGAAAAAGTTCTGTTTGTCAACTCTCTCCACCCCGTGCATAATTTTATAAACCTCTATCTTGACCCCACACCCTCCCCCTCCCCTAACATAGCCATCGCTTTTCTAAACTGAAAAGTCACTCATCAGCCTTTCCTCATAGAGAAGGTGCTCCAACCCCCCCCCCCAACCCCCCCAATCAACTTTGCTGCCCTTCTCTGTACTTTTTCTAGCTCTGCAATGTCCTTTTGGAGATACGGTGACCAGAATTGTACACACTATTCCAAACAAGGCTGCAATATAGATCTATATGGGGGCATTACAATATAGGCTGTTTTATTCTCAATCCCGTTCCCAAGAATACCTACCACAGACTTTGCCTTTTTCACCGCTGCAGCACACAGGGTTGACACTTTCACCAAACTATCCACAACACACTTGGGATTTTCCCCCCTCTCAGTCACAGCAAGTTCTATCCCTATTAGCTTATGCTTGAAGTGGGGATTTTTTGTCCCACTGTGCCATCACCTTACACTTACCAGCACCTCACCCCATAGTTCCTAATCATTTATGAATAAATGAAATAGTCTTGCCCCCGTACCAATCCTTATCGGACCCCGTAGCATACTTCCCTACATTGTGAGAATTGTCCACAGATCCCCACTCTTTACTTCCTGTCATTTAACCAGTTTTTTAAACAGAAAGAGAACCCATCCTCTTATCCCATGACTGCTAATTTTACTCAGGAATCTCTGACGAGTCTTTCTCAATGAACTCTAAAAGGTTGGTGAGGCAGGACTTCCCTTTGCAGAAGCCATGTAGGTGAAGAGTAGGTGGAATTCACTGCCACAGGAGGTGGTGGCGGCCACAAGTATGGCCACCTTCAAGAGGGGTTTAGATAGAAATATGGAGCACGGGTCCATCGGTGGCTATTAGCCACAGTGTATGTGTGTATATAAATTTTTTTTGCCACTGTGTGACACAGAGTGTTGGACTTGATGGGCCGTTGGCCTGATCCAACATGGCTTCTCTTATGTTCTTATGTTCTTAAGATTAAAAAAACCAAAACAAAAAAACCTGGCACGATTGTGATCTGAGGGTGGAAAAATGTTTTTGTTTCAAACAGTCTTATTAGTAACATATGGCAATAAATTTCAATTTCTTACATCATTAATAATTACTTTTTATCTATCCCATATATTACTTTCTACCCACTCCTCCCCCGTTACTTGACACCCGCCGGTGTTATATACTTAAAATCTTAATATTAAAGGTACCCTTAATTAATAAGAACCAAAATTAATATCCTCCTCCCTCTTGTACTTAGTCATTATCAAAAATTGTCCAATGTCCTTTTATTTTCCACTCTTTTTCTACGTATCTTCTGAACTTTTTCCACTTCATCTTAATTACTTCTAAATCATAGTCTCTTAAGGTTCATGTTAACTTGCCCATTTCACCCCAGTGTCATAACTTTTAAAATCCAATCCCATTTTTCTGGTATTTTTTCTTGCTTCCACAACCGCGCATACAACGTCCTAACTTTTTCCACTCCATCTTAATTACTTCTAAATCATAGTCTCTTAAGGTTCATGTTAACTTGCCCATTTCACCATGTGTCATAACTTTTACAATCCTACCCCATTTCTCTGGTATTTTTTCTTGCTTCCACAACTACGCATATTATGTCCTAGCAGCTGAAAGCAAGTATCAAATTATAGTTCTATCTTCTTTTGGATTTTTTTTCCATTTGTAATCCCAACAGGAAAGTCTCTGCAACTTTCTTAAATTCATATCCCGAGATCCTAGAAATTTCTTGTTGAATCATCCGCCAATACTTTTTTTGCCCTTTCACAAACCCACCACATACGGTAGAAAGAACCTTCATGTTTTTTTTACATTTCCAACACCGGTCTGGCATCTTATTATTCATCTTTGCCAATATCACCCAGTGAGTTGCATTTGAACACGAGTCTCCTAGGTTCTTGTTTAGCACTTAACCCGCTAGAGCCAGCGGAGTATTTTACTTACTTTACTGTAGCCCCCCCTTTTTTGTTTTTGTTTTTTTTTTGCTGAGACTGAAATGTAAGAACAATGTTCTCAACTAGGATAGGCATTAGAGGACCACACTAGGATCCGGAACCATCAAGTTCAAATCCTGACTCTGCCACGCAAGATTGCTGGTGACTTTGAGCCTATCACGCTCTCTTGCCTTAGCCTACCTCACAAGGTTGCTGTTGCGAAGATAAAATGGAAAAGGAGAAAAACAATTGATAAGCTGCTTGGTATCATGATTAGGGAGGGAAACAGGATGTAAAAACTAAGCACTACACCACAATGGTTTCAATGAAATGTGGAGGCTGGACAGTTGTAAGAGACCGCAGAGGCTACTGTTACACGGCTAACCCTACTGACGTCCAAGCTCTGACAAAATTGGGCTAGTCGGTTATATTCAGGCTTCCCATGAAACATTTACATGCGGATAATTAGAGAAATAAGAGCCCCAGTGGTGCAGAGTGGTAAAGCCGCAGCACAGCGGTTCTAACCTCTGCTAACGACCTGAGTTTCACGGTTAAAACAATTTTATTTGGTAACAAATTATATGTCCTGCATCATTAATAACTTCTTTTAACTATCCCACATATTACTTTCTAGCCATCCCTCCCCCATTACTTGACCCCCGCCGGTGTTATTTACTTAAAATACTAATGTTTAAAGGTACCCTGAACTAATAAAAAATGAAAATTAACATTCTTCTTTTTTTTCTAAGACTTCATCATTATCAAAAATTGTTCAATGTCCTTTTATTTTCCACTCCATCTTAAAAACTTCTAAATCATAACCTCTTAAAATTCTTGTTAACTCGTTCATTTCACACAATGTCATAACTTTTACAATCCAACCCCATTTCTCTGGTATTTTTTCATGCTTCCACAACTACGCATATAATGTCCTAGCGGCTGAAAGCATGCACCAAATTATAGTTCTATTTTCTTTTGGAAATTTTTCCATTTGTAATCCCGACAGAAAAGTCTCTGCGACTTTCTTAAATTCATATCCCAAGATCCTAGAAATTTCTTGTTGAATCATCCACCAATACTTTTTTTGCCCTTTCACAAGTCCACCGCATACGGTAGAAAGAAACTCCATGTTTTTTACATTTCCAACATCTGTCCGGCATCTTATTATTCATCTTTTGCCAATTTCTTAGGAGTCATATACCACCTGTACATCATCTTAAAACAATTTTCTTTAATACTATGATACGTTGAGAGTTTCATAAAGTTCTTCCACAAATATCCCCAAGTTTCCATATATATTTCTTTATTTACATTAATTGCCCACTTAATCATTTGAGATGTCACTACTTCATTTTAAAAGTAACATATAGATTTTTGAAATTAATTTTTCATTGTCTCCAAGCAGAACTTTTCCCATTTCTGTTTGTTCTCATCTTATTCCTTCAGTTTTAACATCGCTTTCCACCAAACTTTTTATTTGTTGCGTTTGAAACAATCATATTTATTATTCAACTCTTCGGCAGTTTTCAATTCTATTTTACAGCTTTGTATTTTTAGTTTATACGACACCCTTTTTCCCTCTCCCATCTCCGCCGTTATCCTTATTACTTCCGCAGGCACTGAGGATAGAGAAATGTTACGACCGTTCCTTTGTCATAGATTGCTATTTGATCATGTTTTGCGCGCTTCGGTTTTAATACAAAGGCACGCAAATCGGGGCCCTCGGCGGTAGTTTCTAAAGCATCCGCGCAATTCGATGTTTTGATTACGCGTGTCTTAGACGGTCGTTGTATATAATCGAATAAAATATAATACGCGATCGCGATGTATAACGTTAGACAACCTTGTTACTCTGACTTTTGAAAACCCCGAGATAGGCCCCCTTCTGCGAATTCGGCTCAGCGGCCCGCCACCAATAGGGGAGTCGCCGTTGTTCAAACGCGCCAGCGGGTGCGGGGGGGGGGGTCGGCGCAGGATTCTCTTTAAATACGGGAAACCCGAGCGCCGTTCTGACGGCTCCGTACCACCATGGAGAAATTTTCTAACATGGAGGGACCCCTAGGCATCAAGCCTCACAAACATTCAAGAAAAGGCAACGGTGATGAGATAGAAGCGGAGAACACCGCCCCGGAGAAGACCCCTCTAGAATCTGTACCCGAAAACATGGAAGAGGAGAGTTTGGAGAACCAGGAAGCAGAAACAGATGCACAGGTAAGTTGTGAGAAAAGAGGAAAGCTGGGAGGATTGCAATGGCGGGTCATGTAGCGTTATGCCCTTTCTTTTTTTTTAAATTAGGCGGCGGAGGGATCAGAGACCAAAGTCGCTGATTTAGAGGATTTGATCATGTGTGGGATGCTAACCCTGGTGTTGCTCAAATCTTTAAGAAAGCGTGGTTCTAATCTCAAGAACTCAACACAGGTGGAGAATAATGAATCCCCTTTGAGGGAGAGTTCCACAAAGAAGGCTTGGGAAAAGTCAGAGCTCACTGAGAATGGCGTCTCTATCAAGGAGTCAGAACGTGGAGGGAAGGCACAAGAAAATATGGAGATTGTGGAGGAAACGGTCTATTTGAAAGCGCTCTTTCCGAATGTAAGGCCTAAAAAACCCCCAAGGTGTGTGGAATTGGGGGGTGGGGGGCACGCTCATGAGACCGGATACTAATTTTTTTTTTTTGTTCTTCAAACTTTTAGGTAGAGAATGTGGCAGCGGTCAACTCAGGGAGGCCGGACACCTGTCACTGCCCATACTGTGGGGGTCTAGCACACTTTCAAGATTCAGATGAGGAAGATTCCCTAGCAGATGCCGAGCACGATACAGCCGGTGATTCCGGAGCGGACATGGAGGATACCTCTGGAGATTCTGAAGCAGACACGAAGGATGAAGCTGTGGAAAAGGCGAGGGAACCCCCGGTTGATGAAGCGCAAACACCGGAGTCTCCAAAGGAGGTTGATTCCCTCATGGAGGAAGAAGAAGAGGTTGCAAAGAAGGAAAAACATACAGATTAGAATCGAGAATGTCCCAACCGCATGTAGATGAGAAAACACACACGTCTGTTTGTATATAAGACCCGTATCCTGAAGCGGATAGTAAGAACTGTATTTTTTCAGTAGGGTGGGGGAAATAGCACGCTTGTTTTTGTTTTCTCACGTTGATAAAGCGGATGTATCGTTGCTACACTTTCTGTACATACACACGTGTCTAATCCTTGTGAATCGCAACACGACAAAGATGTACGCCGTGTATTTCTTACCCTGCCCCCCCCCCCCTTGCAGGATTTCCCGGCAATCCCCCCTTCCCTCCTATTCGACACCAAAGTGGAAGATGCCTCATTCGCGGGGAACTGTAGACACGTGGGTCGGGATGCAGATTGTTGTTAATTAAAAAAAGCTACGCTTTGTATATTCTCGCTTTAATAAAATACTTTTCTATTAGATATGACGGTATGAAACACGTGGTGTGCTCGACTGAAATAAGCTTAGAATTCCCACCGTAAAAATCCAAACACACATCGTTACGCCGGTTGCACCGCAAGGTCATCTAACGTATTTTAGCATAACGCCTCAGTTCTCTAGAATGGAACTAACAAAACATACAAACTTAGGACCTGAACAATCTTTGTTTCCATTTGTTTGGTTTTTTAACGTTGCCAAGGTGGGTTGTGCTTCATTTAAACATTCAGGCCTAGACACCGATTTAAGCAACGTTATTAAAATGGTAAAAATATAGAGCGGACTCATCACGGGTACTTGTTCATAGTTTCATCGCGCTTGTTCATAGTTTCGAGTTCACGATGTACTTTTATCGCACAGCCATGAGGAAAGCTAATCCTGCTAGGACAAATCCGGCGGTCGCTATGATAGTGTTGCTTTTGGTATCGCACCGGCTGATTGAATCAGAACCGTGTTTGTTGAAGTAGCGGTAGAACCCTTCCCAGCCACCATGCGCCTCCAGCCACTCACGCTTCTCCACAGACAGATAGATGACCAATGCCTCTGTCAGGCCGCCGATCTCCTCGTGAGCCCCCCGCCCAGCCAGCGCTGTTGCCAAGGTGCCGGTGAACACAAACAGCGCCACTACTCGACCCCAGTTAAGCCCGCCATCAGATGCCATCTGCGCCGCCACACGTCTCAAATGGACGTCTGCCCTACCAGGCTCCGGCAAGATTGCTGTGGAGCAAATGGAGTGAAAGAATGTCTTCTCACGGCTCTCCAGCTCGTCAGCCACTCTCCGCAGGGTCTTGGCCGTGTAGCTGTGAGACAGCACCGAACCACTCAGGTTGTGTCGCAAGTAGCCATCCACCAGTCGCCTTGTCTCGGCTGTCAGATCGCTCAGCATAGCGACTCTTCGATGACTGCCTATGAATACGTCGGCCTGCTCCAACCGTGCCCCAATACCGCCGGTTCTATACAGATATGGTTTTACAACCTACTTTCCCCCAATCGGTAGGTTTCTTACAAACCGAGAAGCCGACAAATTAAGCATCTGTAATAGATACGGTCATAGAAATGTAGAGGAAGTACCGTCCGAAAGAACACGGGTAAAAGAATGATGGGATTACCTACGTGTATAGACAAGGAACATACCCCCCCCCCTTTCCCTAACATGATCCAGCGGCGGCCTATAACGCTGTTGCTCGTGTGTTACTTTGTAATATGTTTATTGCACCCCAACCTGATTCCGGCCTCCCCCCATTCTCACCTTTTCCCATTATGCTCACCCTCGGCACTTTTGATTCGTAGCCATCTTTATACAATATTACACCCGCTTTCCTATATAAAATCAGATAGACTCCCTCCGTTTCTTACCCCACCTGCCCCAGCTAATTTTAATCCGCCCAAGCAAACGCCGAAGAAACCTATCCTCCCACGATTGCGATCCACAGCCTTTACACCGTCACTCCTACCCTGTTCAATAGGTCATATTTACAGGGGAGTGTTTCACCGTAAAGTGAAAATAAAGGAAAAAAGCTTATATGTAATAACAGGGTGTGTCCGATTATTCAGTGTATTTTTATACTTTGTTTCTTTGTTGCCCAAAGTGTTTTACAAAAAGCCATTAGCCAAAAATTGGCATGATTATACATTATTAAAACAAACCAGGAGAAGGACTTTCTGTGTTGGTGGTATCGGATGAGAGAAGAGACGCCCCCCTCCTTCAGCCGGGGCATAAGAATGGAACCGCTACAGAAAAAGACTTGCTCCGGCTTTTAAAGAACTTTTAAAGAGCTGTTCAGGATTATGTGGGGAAGAGCGTGCACGGTGTTGTTTTTTAAAGTAAGGAACCCGTGAAAACACGCTGTCGGTATTAGGACTTGTGTTTAAATAGCTCTCGGTCTATTTTAAGTTTTCTCGGTGCAGAGCCGTTATTTTCATCGTTATTGGTAAAACCATACGTCTATCGGCGTATCGGCGTCAATCTCCCTCTTACTGATCAAAAGCGACCTCCCTAAATGCAGCGTGATCTTTTTTAATATCGAATATTTTTTAGTATCAAAATTTGCACAAACTCAACGGCTTCTAAATACATTTTTATTTTTATACATGTGAATGTATAAAATGTACATTTATTACAGAAAGTTTTTAAAATTTATTTACAAAAGGGGGAAAAGAAAGGTATTCACAGATGTGCCATTCTGAAATGTATTATGCAGAAATTTCTCAACAAGTGTCACATAGGGTCGGTGGCATTTCTGAAACAACGTTCTCAATTGTTCACAGGGGGTCGGGGATGTTTGTACGCCTTCCACCAGGTTGGCCAACGTTATGACATGATTCTTGTTAATACCACAACAATCAAGAAAACACGCAATAACCGTGATCACATACAACACGGGGCCCATATTCAGATTGCGACAAACATATCTTAAGTTCTCATCGTAAAAAGCAGAGGACCACGTCAAACATACATGAGAATTCTGTCCGGGTCTATCTAAAATGCATCCGTCACACATAGAATAAGAGAGATCGTTGGAGCAATAATTGAGAACAGAATAAGCGGTGGCAGTTATCAGTTTGTACATCGCAGAACGTGACTTTTGCTTGTCCACAGGTGGAACGTCTTCATCGGACACTCCCACGTATTTTTGCAGGACGGTATGAATCGACGTCTGAACACCGGACAAGTCCACGAGACAAATTTTCTAAAAATCACAAACACACAAAATGAGAAAAGGAGCCTAAACAGAAACAACACAACCTTTTACACATCTTTCCCATGTTGTTCTACCCACCTTAAATGTATCTTGTTGTGACGGATTCACGGAGTCACAACTCTCACCATCCTGGAAACATCTACTCCGCTTCGGTGTACAGATTTCTGCCCCATCTTTCATTTTCTCGGGGGAAGCAAAAAGGCGTTTAGCAAGAACCGGCTGTACATTCTCCTTGTCAGAATCGGTGCTAGGTTTTTGAATCCTCGCTGTAGTTTTCCTCCTCACGGGTGCTCCAGGGACCACAGGATTAAAAACAGACAGGGGTGTATTCGCCATGGTGGTACGGAGCCGTCAGAACGGCGCTCGGGTTTCCCGTATTTAAAGAGAATCCTGCGCCGACCCCCCCCCGCACCCGCTGGCGCGTTTGAACAACGGCGACTCCCCTATTGGTGGCGGGCCGCTGAGCCGAATTCGCAGAAGGGGGCCTATCTCGGGGTTTTCAAAAGTCAGAGTAACAAGGTTGTCTAACGTTATACATCGCGATCGCGTATTATATTTTATTCGATTATATACAACGACCGTCTAAGACACGCGTAATCAAAACATCGAATTGCGCGGATGCTTTAGAAACTACCGCCGAGGGCCCCGATTTGCGTGCCTTTGTATTAAAACCGAAGCGCGCAAAACATGATCAAATAGCAATCTATGACAAAGGAACGGTCGTAACATTTCTCTATCCTCAGTGCCTGCGGAAGTAATAAGGATAACGGCGGAGATGGGAGAGGGAAAAAGGGTGTCGTATAAACTAAAAATACAAAGCTGTAAAATAGAATTGAAAACTGCCGAAGAGTTGAATAATAAATATGATTGTTTCAAACGCAACAAATAAAAAGTTTGGTGGAAAGCGATGTTAAAACTGAAGGAATAAGATGAGAACAAACAGAAATGGGAAAAGTTCTGCTTGGAGACAATGAAAAATTAATTTCAAAAATCTATATGTTACTTTTAAAATGAAGTAGTGACATCTCAAATGATTAAGTGGGCAATTAATGTAAATAAAGAAATATATATGGAAACTTGGGGATATTTGTGGAAGAACTTTATGAAACTCTCAACGTATCATAGTATTAAAGAAAATTGTTTTAAGATGATGTACAGGTGGTATATGACTCCTAAGAAATTGGCAAAAGATGAATAATAAGATGCCGGACAGATGTTGGAAATGTAAAAAACATGGAGTTTCTTTCTACCGTATGCGGTGGACTTGTGAAAGGGCAAAAAAGTATTGGCGGATGATTCAACAAGAAATTTCTAGGATCTTGGGATATGAATTTAAGAAAGTCGCAGAGACTTTTCTGTCGGGATTACAAATGGAAAAATTTCCAAAAGAAAATAGAACTATAATTTGGTGCATGCTTTCAGCCGCTAGGACATTATATGCGTAGTTGTGGAAGCATGAAAAAATACCAGAAAAATGGGGTTGGATTGTAAAAGTTATGACATTGTGTGAAATGAACGAGTTAACAAGAATTTTAAGAGGTTATGATTTAGAAGTTTTTAAGATGGAGTGGAAAATAAAAGGACATTGAACAATTTTTGATAATGATGAAGTCTTAGAAAAAAAAGAAGAATGTTAATTTTCATTTTTTATTAGTTCAGGGTACCTTTAAACATTAGTATTTTAAGTAAATAACACCGGCGGGGGTCAAGTAATGGGGGAGGGATGGCTAGAAAGTAATATGTGGGATAGTTAAAAGAAGTTATTAATGATGCAGGACATATAATTTGTTACCAAATAAAATTGTTTTAACCGTGAAACTCAGGTCGTTAGCAGAGGTTAGAACCGCTGTGCTGCGGCTTTACCACTCTGCACCACTGGGGCTCTTATTTCTCTAATTATCCGCATGTAAATGTTTCATGGGAAGCCTGAATATAACCGACTAGCCCAATTTTGTCAGAGCTTGGACGTCAGTAGGGTTAGCCGTGTAACAGTAGCCTCTGCGGTCTCTTACAACTGTCCAGCCTCCACATTTCATTGAAACCATTGTGGTGTAGTGCTTAGTTTTTACATCCTGTTTCCCTCCCTAATCATGATACCAAGCAGCTTATCAATTGTTTTTCTCCTTTTCCATTTTATCTTCGCAACAGCAACCTTGTGAGGTAGGCTAAGGCAAGAGAGCGTGATAGGCTCAAAGTCACCAGCAATCTTGCGTGGCAGAGTCAGGATTTGAACTTGATGGTTCCGGATCCTAGTGTGGTCCTCTAATGCCTATCCTAGTTGAGAACATTGTTCTTACATTTCAGTCTCAGCAAAAAAACAAAAACAAAAAAGGGGGGGCTACAGTAAAGTAAGTAAAATACTCCGCTGGCTCTAGCGGGTTAAGTGCTAAACAAGAACCTAGGAGACTCGTGTTCAAATGCAACTCACTGGGTGATATTGGCAAAGATGAATAATAAGATGCCAGACCGGTGTTGGAAATGTAAAAAAAAAAACATGAAGGTTCTTTCTACCGTATGTGGTGGGTTTGTGAAAGGGCAAAAAAAGTATTGGCGGATGATTCAACAAGAAATTTCTAGGATCTCGGGATATGAATTTAAGAAAGTTGCAGAGACTTTCCTGTTGGGATTACAAATGGAAAAAAAAATCCAAAAGAAGATAGAACTATAATTTGATACATGCTTTCAGCTGCTAGGACATAATATGCGTAGTTGTGGAAGCAAGAAAAAATACCAGAGAAATGGGGTAGGATTGTAAAAGTTATGACACATGGTGAAATGGGCAAGTTAACATGAACCTTAAGAGACTATGATTTAGAAGTAATTAAGATGGAGTGGAAAAAGTTAGGACGTTGTATGCGCGGTTGTGGAAGCAAGAAAAAATACCAGAAAAATGGGATTGGATTTTAAAAGTTATGACACTGGGGTGAAATGGGCAAGTTAACATGAACCTTAAGAGACTATGATTTAGAAGTAATTAAGATGAAGTGGAAAAAGTTCAGAAGATACGTAGAAAAAGAGTGGAAAATAAAAGGACATTGGACAATTTTTGATAATGACTAAGTACAAGAGGGAGGAGGATATTAATTTTGGTTCTTATTAATTAAGGGTACCTTTAATATTAAGATTTTAAGTATATAACACCGGCGGGTGTCAAGTAACGGGGGAGGAGTGGGTAGAAAGTAATATATGGGATAGATAAAAAGTAATTATTAATGATGTAAGAAATTGAAATTTATTGCCATATGTTACTAATAAGACTGTTTGAAACAAAAACATTTTTCCACCCTCAGATCACAATCGTGCCAGGTTTTTTTGTTTTGGTTTTTTTAATCTTAAGAACATAAGAACATAAGAGAAGCCATGTTGGATCAGGCCAACGGCCCATCAAGTCCAACACTCTGTGTCACACAGTGGCAAAAAAAATTTATATACACACATACACTGTGGCTAATAGCCACCGATGGACCCGTGCTCCATATTTCTATCTAAACCCCTCTTGAAGGTGGCCATACTTGTGGCCGCCACCACCTCCTGTGGCAGTGAATTCCACCTACTCTTCACCTACATGGCTTCTGCAAAGGGAAGTCCTGCCTCACCAACCTTTTAGAGTTCATTGAGAAAGACTCGCCAGAGATTCCTGAGTAAACTTAGCAGTCATGGGATAAGAGGATGGGTTCTCTTTCTGATTAAAAAACTGGTTCAATGACTGTTAGTAAAGAGTGGGGATCTGTGGACAATTCTCACAATGTAGGGAAGTATGCTACGGGGTCCGATAAGGATTGGTACGGGGGCAAGACTATTTCATTTATTCATAAATGATTAGGAACTAGGGGTGAGGTGCTGGTAAGTGTAAGGTGATGGCATAGTGGGTCAAAAAAAATCCCCACTTCACGTATAAGCTAATAGGGATAGAACTTGCTGTGACTGAGAGGGGGGAAAATCCCAAGTGTGTTGAGGATAGTTTGGTGAAAGTGTCAACCCTGTGTGCTGCAGCGGTGAAAAAGGCAAAGTCTGTGGTAGGTATTCTTGGGAACGGGATTGAGAATAAAACAGCCTATATTGTAATGCCCCCATATAGATCTATATCGCAGCCTTGTTTGGAATAGTGTGTACAATTCTGGTCACCGTATCTCCAAAAGGACATTGCAGAGCTAGAAAAAGTACAGAGAAGGGCAGCAAAGTTGATTGGGGGGGGTTGGGGGGGGGGAGCACCTTCTCTATGAGGAAAGGCTGATGAGTGACTTTTCAGTTTAGAAAAGCGATGGCTATGTTAGGGGAGGGGGAGGGTGTGGGGTCAAGATAGAGGTTTATAAAATTATGCAAGGGGTGGAGAGAGTTGACAAACAGAACTTTTTCCCCCTTTCAAAATACTAGAACTCAATACAACGAGGCTGATAGCATATTCAGGGTGGACAAAAGGAAATACTATTTTACACAGAGAGTGATTAAAATGTGGAATTCGCTCCTCTCTCTGCACCCTTGGTTCATCAAGGAGATCAGTTCCTAGGCTGCCCGTGACCCACAACCCCCTCTTCTCCCTAAAGCAGCAACGATAAGCTCTTCTTTTTCTTATAGAATCCTAGGCAACCTCCTACTGCCGGGGCCCTGTTCATTGCTCAAGTAACCCCCCAGACAGCTCCTTGGAGTGCTAACAGGTGGAGGATGCTGACGATGGAAAAAAGTTGTATTGTGTGCCAAGATATTAAGTGAGCTGCATGGCTCAGAACTAAGCCCCAGATCTTCTGATGTTAAGAGTTCCATCAAAAGCAAATGAATGCCTACTTGAATACAATTAAAGGCTCAGATCCTGATCTTGGTGGAACCATATCAAAAATCACCAAAGTTGGCAGTAAATATTTGTGTTGTCAACAATACTTGGGGAACATGGGGTGAATGCACATTTAACAGGGCATGTAGAACTAAAATCATTTAAAACACTGCTTACTGTTGCTTGTTTTTATTTAAAATTTTATTTTATCTACATATTGGACACAGTCAGAGTATATCCACAAAAAAACCAATGGGGCATTCTGTAACCTGTGTGTTTCTATACATGTCAGAAAATCCTATCTTTGTTTATATTTAAAATAACCTAAATTGTATATCTCTGTCCTGCTTTTGCATTTTTCTTAAGTCTACATTTTTCTGCACTTCACAGCCATAAAACCCCTTGACCTCTTAGGACCATTTTTGGGGGTCAAACACTATTCTCACAATTAGCCCATACATAAATTTGATGGAAAAGCTATTTTAAATCACAGACCATAAGAACAGGAAATTTATTGCGTGAGAACCTAATTTCATCTGTTTATTTTGTCCAGGTCTAAACTGTGTCAGCATTAAATAATTTGCTAAGATTCTTGCTCTCTCTCACAGGGTGAATATCCTCCCACGTCTGCGAGATATACATTTCAGCACTTGACCTTTTAAGGTCAAATACTTTTGTCTCACTCTGAGAACAGGCACTGAAGATGATAGAAAAATGTTAGGATTTAATGTGTAAGAAAATGCTATATGTTTACAATTAATGTATTAGAATAGGCATCTAAAATGCTGTTAGGTGGCTAGGTAAATGTTAGGATTTAATGTGTAAGAAAATGCTGGGATGGTTACAATTAATGTATTAGAAGGGGCAGCAAAAAAGTACAATCCCACTACGTCAGGCATTCATTTACTGATCAGGAGGTGGGGGCTGGTGTGGGGGGAGGGGCAGCTGTTTAATGAGGAAATTGTGGGGGAGGGGCAGCTGTCACTTTTTGATTTCTGTTTGATGATGCGTTGTACGTACTGTATTCTTCTCGAGTTCAACACCCCTGCTCTAGGAATTCCATTTCTATGTTCTACCAAATCAAGGCTAGAAGAAACTGATGGGAGGATGTGGAAAGTGCTGTCAAGTAGCAGCTGACTAAGGACACCCCTGCTAGGGTTTTCAAGGCAAGAGATAAACAAACAAACAAACAAACAAACAAAGGTGGCTTGCCATTGTCTGGCTCTGTGTAGCAACCTTAGACTTAATGGTCTCGCATCTGAGTACTAAGTAGGGCCAACCCTGCTTAGATTCTGAGATCAGATAAGATCTGCTAGCCTGGGCCATTGAGACATCTATAAAGGCTAGAAAGTGGTTGGGGACTGAGAAAACAGGGCTGCTATTGGCTGGTAGCCTCGTATTAGTCTACATATGGTGGATTTTTCTCCTTAGCAGTGAGAAAAACCTGAAGACGATTTTTGAGAGGTATGGTTAGGTTGAGTGATATGTCACAGGAGATTTAAATTAAAAATTTGCTGGGAGGAAGTGGCGTCACAGAAAAGGGAAGAGTTGGGTGAACCGACTTTGACCTGGATGTGACATCACAGGCCAAGTAATCACAGCCCCTTTGAGCCCCCTTCCCAAATTCTGTACTTCTTAGGTTCTTTCCCCAGGCACCTGCAACAATTTTCCCAAGCTGGAGTTGGAAATCTTACAGCAGGGAGAGAGTATGCCTCTGTATGTTAGCTGGACTGGGAAAATAAATCAGTCCCATATGGGCAGAATTGCATTCTGGAAAGTTTTGTTTCAACAAGATTTGCAAGAAGCATTAAGCAACTGTAAGCCTCCCAGTAGCAGCGAGACTGCCAGGATATAAGAAATTATAGGTAGAGAGAGAAAGGAAAACAAGAGAAGCATTCTAAAAGCTCTGAAAAAGATAAATGGCAGCAGCTCCAAGAGTCTGAATGGATTAAACATGCTCCATATCAGTATTTATGCTGATCCTACTACCAATGCATTGGTTGCCTTCCCCGCAGTATATTTCAGGGACTGGGGGGGGGGGGGGGGGGAAGGAAGGAAAGAAATTAGTGTACCATGGTCTCAAATATCCATTTGTACTTTTAGAAGTAAATGCCATTCTCTGATAAGGAAATGATGGGACACTGTTGGATAGGATTGCTGTCAAGCACAGGTAGCTCAAGAATAGACTCCTTTGTTTTTAATCAAAGTTAGGTCTTTATTGAAACTCCATGTTGCAGATAAGATGTTGTACCCGCAGCCAGCAACTCCTGGAAGGAACTGGAGCGGGGACAATGCTGGTGTGCTGGCATCCTGTGAGTACTCTGATGTCACCTCCAGTCAAAACAGGGACATCTTTACATGCATTAACATTTACAAAAACTCTATGATTTTGTAAAATTCTAGAGTGTCTGCCATGTCACATTTGGATTTTACCAGACATGATGCAAGCACGCCAGTGTGACATTGGTGCCTACTGACTCCTCCCCATTTCTTCCTACCAGCAATGAGCTCACATGCTCCCCTGGCATCCCTATCTCCCCTCCAATGATGCCACCCTATGGAAAGTTACTTCATCTTTATGTGGCTGATGGCTAGAGAGGGAGAAGAAGATGCTCGGTGTAATTGGGACATACATATGCACCTGCTTTTGCACTGTGGTCACTAGGGATGGGCACGGGCTGGAAAAATGGAGAGTTTCATGGTGGTTTGTGGTTCATGAGTTTCACAAACCATGAACTTCCATGGACTTCCCCAGTTTGTAATTAGTGGTTTATGAGGTCCATGATGCAACACAACTAGGAAGTGGGCTCAGAAGACACTTCCAAGTTCTGCCACTGCTGTGTGAGCTCATTTTTATCATGCCGCCATGGCAGCACAATCTGGAAGTTGACTCAAATGGCATTTAAATGCCTCCTGAGCTTACTCAGGGCATGCTGCAGTGGCAACAAGGCTTTAAAGGGTTCCCTGGGCACCAGCAGGTCAGCCCTGCGATCTGCTCCTCTAGACCAAATGGACCACCTAGAAAAAATCATGGTCCCTGAGCTGTCCACTGATACTCCTAAGCTGTGGAATCTTGTGAGCAAAAATTCTACTTTGCAGGCTCAGGGCTTATGGAGAGGTCTTATGGAGAGCTGCAAAAAAACAACACCGCACATCTTTTTGGAATAAAATCAAACCACAGCTTTTATTGATTATAAAACCAGGGAGCATTGGCGAAGCATGGGGATGAATCCAAGAAAACCGAACGACCTGCCTGCCGTTCGATCAAGCCGTCCCACACCCTGCTTGCTGGGGAAAACCTGGGAGTGGCAAATATCATTGGTAACACATAGGCAGATGCCTCTGAGTAGTACCCGCTTGCTACCTGGGCATGGCCCCTGAGCTGGGCCACCCGCATGGCGGCTCACACCCCAAACCCCTTAAGGGAGTCCCTATAAAGGGAGGAGGTGGCACGCAGGTGGAGGTGGATCTGCCCCGATGCGCAAAAACCACCAGCTGTGACAGAAAGAAAAACCACCAGAACCTGAAAAAAGGGGGTGGGTGCAGATCCCACAAAAATCACACTGCTGAACCCACCAGCAGTGTGGCTTTAAATAACCTTGGGCAGGCTCCACGTCACCATTACGTGGTTCCCACCAGAATTCAAACTGACCAGCCAGGCTGGCCTCCTCAGATGATGCAGGGCCTGCCACCGTGGTTACCTGAGGCTCCTGCCATTCTCCTACTGGACCGAGGGAGGGGGACCTCCTCCAACCCTCCCCTTCCCGCGCAGCAATCCAGCCCCTTCAGGTGAGTCTTGGCATCATTTGTGAGCTACTGGCACTAAAATTGTGAGCTACTGCATAAATTAGTTTGCTTTGGGACCATCCTTCCTGAGCTAAGACAAAAATGTGTGAGCCGGAGGCTAAAAAACAGTGAGCTAGCTCACACTAACTCAGCTTAGAGGGAACACTACTGTCCTGTCCACCTAAACCGTGAATGCCCAGACCAGGCAAATGGACCATGAACTGTACCCCAATCTTTGATGAAGTCAGGTCTATGCTCATCCCTAGTGGTGACTCTTGATCCTGAGGCAGGAAGCAGAATTTCACATTTTCATCTGCACCTCAAATGACAACCTTTGAGCTTTACCCCATGAAACTTGGTGGGAGACGCTGTGCCATTGCTTATTTGCACATCTCCACCCCCTTCTCTGTGTACCCCCACCCTGAGGTTCAAGTCTTGGTCTCGCTGTCATGTGGCAGAACCCAGAACCAGGTGTGTGGGGAAAAAAAAAGGTTTTGGACAGGTTAGAAAATACATCACCTTCCTAGGAGGAGAAGTGTTAAAGATTTTTTTTTTTAAAGCATCAACTTCCAAGATGGTACTTGAATAAATCCAAGTATTATTGCTGCATTTGAAATATAAATGTTTATCAAAGTAAATTATCCTTTTCCCCTGCACTGAATGCGATGAACAGAGATAGAGCCGGAAACAATAGGCAATCCTTCAGCGGACCAGACAGGATAGTTATTTTGCAAACTGAAAAAGGGATGAGGGAATGCTCAAGTACTTCCTTATGTCCCTCCTCTGCATTCATTCATAAATACTTTATGCAGTGTTATACTCTGAACAGGCAGATGGCTAGAAAGGGAGATGATTGGTGCTTTCACAAGGCCAGGAGATTGCACTTTCCACTAACAGGAGGGGATTCGGGATCTGGACCCAACATCAGTCTTGCTGAATGAAGCTAAAGGTCTCCAACACTCTGATTCCTATGCAGAGTGGCTGCAGTCTAAATCCACTGATGCGAATGGGATCAGATTGGAATAATTCTGCATAGAATGGCATTGCATATCTGGGAGATGCCTGTAGCCCCATGGTGCAGAAGCTGCTTTGTATGTAGAAAGTGTCAGGTTTCAATCCCCCACATCTGGAGAGGAAAAGGTACAGGAAGTAGGCGATGCAAAAGATCCTGTGGATCTGGAGACCTGCTGCTAGTCTGAGTAGACGGTGCTGACCTTGATAGATTGGATAAGGCAGCTTAATGGGGTCCTGTTTTGAGGAGAGGCCATGGTAGATCATCTGTTTTGTATGCCGAAGGTTCCAGGTTCAATCCTCATAATCTTTATGTAAAAGGATTGAATGGGAGGTGACAAGAAAGCCCTTGAGAGACCCTGGAGAGCAGCTGCCAGACAGAATCGACAACACTCAATCCAAGGCAGCTTTATTTATTCAAGTATGCCCATCTGCATACTTGAATAAGGTCCCTCAAGGTGCTCACAGACAGAGCACACCTTCTCCTATTGTTCATTTATTGTATTTGCTTCGTTTAGACCCCACCTTTCTCCCTAATGGGAACACAAAATGCCCATTCTTCTCTCTTTTATCCTCACAATGGCCCTGTGAGGTAGGTTGGATTCGTATTTATTTATTAAATTTATAACTTGCTCTCCCCGGAACATCATTTGTAAAAACATTCAATTCAAACATTCAATACATAATAAATAGCTACATCCCCCTGTACAGCTAAAAGATGGTGTAAAATCTCAGTATAGCTGTCTGATGGGAAGGGAAGGGAGAGGGGAAAGGGGAAAGAGGAAGAAAGGGAGGAGGCCAATCCAAGATGGAAACCAACAAGATAGAGCCCGTCACTGTTCTCAACTAAGCGCCTGGAGGAACAACTCTGTTTAGAGGACCCTGTGGAACTATAACAGGGCTGAAAAGGCCCTGGTCCTGTTTGAGGACAAACGGATGCTCTTTGGGCAAGGGATCACCAGCAGATTTTGACCACTAGAGCATAATGTTCTTTGGGGGATACACCAGGAAAGGCGGTTCTGAAGATATGCTGGTCCCTGTACGTGAAGGGTCTGAGAGATGGCCAGTGCCCCAAGGTCACCGAACAAGCTTCTATGGTGGGTGTGGTGGTGGTTGAATGTACCTCTTCCATATCCTACGCCGAGGACATGATACAGCATCCCTGGGACAACCTAGGGATGCCACTGCTGTTCTACCATGGAATTCTCTTCTTTTAGAAATGCTGCAGGGATGCAAATGCCACTCTCCCAAGCAGGATTGGGTCCTGTGACATTTTTAAAACAAGAGAAACCTGGCCCTGAAAGGGCTGCGGCATCCTCAGATTATATCCCCGGGGTGAAGCATCATTTAGTTGTGCTTTGATGCTTGAACAAGCTGTGGGGTTTTTTTCTGCAGGAGCTCATTTGCATAACAGGCCACACCTCCTGGCTTGGGAGCATGTGGCTGCTACATGGCAGGTGAGGGCAACTGGAGCCCTGGCTAGCTCAGGTGGAGCTCTGTTCCTGTGTGCTCTGGCAGAAAGAAAAGCCTTGCTGACAAGTATACCACATTGGTTCTCGTTATCCATGACTCTCTGATTCGCAGGTACACTGCCTCTTAGCCTGGATGCTCCATCAAGCAATCAAGCCTAACAAATAGACAATCTTCTGTTCGTTTGTCACATTCTTGTGTTTCCAAGCCATCTAAACCACTGGCCTTCACAGCATGTTCCAGCGGAGGATTCCATACAATATTTATTCCTGCACTGAAGGAGCATTTCTTTCATCTCTCCTGAACTCAGTGCCAATCTATTGCCATTTGGTGACCCAGATTCTAGTATTTTAAGAGAGGCACTTTTTTCCCTCCCTGCCTTCCACAGTATAAGCCTCTATTGCATCTGCCTGTTAGTTGCCTTTTTTTAAACACTAAAGCCTTCAAACACTCGCTTTTTCTCATCTGGGAAGATGCGACGCCACTTTGATCATGTTCCTTTCTGCATCGCTTCCACAACCCCCTTTTTCTCCCTCTCCCAAAATACTGAACTCAAGGGCATTCAATGGAGCTGACAAGCAGTCCATTCTGGATGGACAAAAGAAAATACTTTCCCACACAGAGAGGGCTTAAAATATGAACATATGAAGCTGCCTTATGCTGAATCAGACCCTTGGGTCCATCAAAGTCATTATTGTCTACTCAGACTGGCAGCGGCTCTCCAGGGTCTCAAGCTGAGGTTTTTCATGCCTACTTGCCTGGACCCTTTTTAGTTGGAGATGCCGGGGATTGAACCTGGGACCTTCTGCTTGCCAAGCAGATGATCTACCACTGAGTCACCATCCCTCCCTATGGCATGGACTCCCCCCACTGCCAGAGGATTCAGTGATGGCCACAGGCACAGACAGCTTTAAAGGGGGATTAGACAGATTGATCACTAGCTACTAGTCATGGTGACTAAAGGGAACCTCCACATTCAGAGGGACTAAACCTCTAGTGCAATGCTCCCTCTAAGCTGTGGAGTCTTATGAACAAAAATTCTAGTTGGTGAGCTACTGGCATTAACGTTGTGAGCAAGCAATTTGGCTACTGCATAAATTAGTTTGCTCTGGGGGCATTTTTTCCCCCTAAGACAAAAATGTGTGAGCCAGAGGTTAAAAAACTGTGAGACAGCTCACACCAACTCATAGGCTTCCCAATCCCCAGGTCCCAGCGGGGGATCCCCTGGTTTTACAGGCTTCCCCCCTCCCCCAGCCAGCTGGCTGGCGGGGGAAGCTCCACCCCCACAGCCATTATGCACCTCCAGGAACAATTCCCTTAGGGAATGATGAGGAATTGATTTGCGGGTGTCAGGGGCTCTGGGGGGGGCTGTTTTTTGAGGTAGAGATGCCAAATTTTCTGTATAGCATCTAGTGCCTCTCCCCAAAATACCTCCCAAGTTTCAAAAGGATTGGACCAGGGGGTCCAATTCTATGAGCCCCAAAAGGAGGTGCCCCTATCCTTCATTATTTTCTATGGAAGGAAGGCATTCTAAAAGGTGTGCTGTCCCTTTAAATGTGATGGCCAGTACTCCCTTGGAGTTCAATTATGCTTGTCACACCCTTGCTCCTGGCTCCGCCTCCAATGTCTCCTGGCTCCACCCCCAAAGTCTCCTGGCTCCACCCCCAAAGTCCCCAGATATTTCTTGAATTGGACTTGGGAACCCTACCAACTCAGCTTAGAGGGAACACTGCTCTAGTGCCAGGATGCAACAACAGAGGAAGGCCTTGGCCTCTATGCCTTGTTGTTGGCTCTCCCGAAGAACTGGTTGGCCACAGCGTTTTACAGGATGCTGGACTAGGTGGGCCACGGGGTTGATCCAGCAGGGCTCTTCTTACGTTCTTATGAGATGGAGCTAGGGTTGCCACGTCTACCTTGGCTACCGGTAGGAGATGGGAAGGAAGGCTTGCCGGATCCAGGTTGGGAATCTCTTGGAGATATGGGGGTGGAGGCTGTGGAGGACAGCAATGGGGTACAATCCCATAGAGTCCACCTTCCAAAAGATCTATTTTCTCCAGGGGAACTGATCTCTGTAGTCTAGAGAGAACCTGTAATTCCAGAGGAGACCTGGAAGCAGGCATCCCTAGAAGGAGCAACCAGACTGCTGTGCAGCTTTCTAGTTGTGCCAATGCCAGGGATTTCTTTCATGGCCAGACGGGCCTTGCTTTTGCTGAGTCGTTTATTACACATTGGATGTGCTGAGTCTGCATTCCCAGCCCAACCCCGAGCGCCGGCTTCCTTGAACCAGACTGAAATCAATTTTGAGTTGGGTCAGGGATCAATCCACTTAACCTAGTGGGGGCTTTGCTTGATATTCAGCTTCACCGGAGTACACGAGAACGGCTTCCGAAGGCTGCTGCTCATTTTTCCTCTGCCGCTAAGTCAACAAGTTAAATTTGGATGGGTCATCTCTGGGCCTCATGAGATGCGTTCCCCAGGTGCCAAATGCCACTGGCTCTTAGCTCGGCGACAGACTCCCTACTGCAAGCCGGCTGTCTTTCAGAGCGGCAACTTGGCGACGAGTAATCATGATGCGAGGGAGCAGGCTGGATGCCATTGGTATGCTGGGAGGCACATGGACGGTCTCGGCTGCCATCTGAGGCTTTCGGTTCAGTGCAGGTCATCGCTTGATCACAAGAGACGGCCGTCTATTTGGTTAGCTCTTTATTGCTTTCCTAACAACCTTGGCTTTCATTTCGACAGCAAGCCAAGCTTTGAGTACACAAACTAGAGGCAGCGGAGGAACGTGATGGAGAGTCCCTGGAACCCAGTGTTTTGCTTCCAGCTGAGGCCAGCTTAAAAGAGACATGACGGCAAACAGCTATTCCTGGCCCCTAGTTAAGGTTGCCAACTCTGAGTTGTGAAATTCCTGGAGATTTTGGGGTGGAGCCTGAGGAGGGTGGGCTTTGGGAAGGGGAGGAGCTTCAGTGAGGTGTAATGGCATAGAGTTCCCCCTCCAGAGCAGCCATTTTCTGCAAGGGAGCTAGTCTGTTGTTTGAAGGTGAGTTGTACATCTGGGAGATCTCAAAGCCCCATCTGGAGGCTGGTAATTCTCGCTGGTTCCCAGATTCTGGACTGACCTCCAATGCTCTTCTAAAGGAGCATCGTTTTTGTCTGTGGGAGATATTCCTTTTGTGTTCAGAAGTATGTATTTCAAGATTCCAAGACTTCATCCAGCGCAGCCTCTACTCCAGTGACTGCTTCTTTGTGCTCTTGAAGGATCCTACAAAGTCTAAAGCAAGCCTAGGGAAATTTCTGGATTGTCTGCATGGACTACATCTTGCCTGTTACCCTCAATCTGCAAACACACTCATCTCCCACCAGGAGGAGATGACTTTCGCCCATGGTCTGATTTCCAACCTGCTACATGCACCTTCTCACAGAGTTTCCTGCAGATCTGACATCAGGGCACCTCGTATGACAAACTCACTGCCAGAGGTGGGGCAGAGGCCTCTAAGTTTGATGTAGTGGATGGAATGTCACACTAGGATCTGGGAGACTATATAATATAGTGGGTTCAACGCATGGAAGAGATGAGGTTGCAATGATCATAGCTCTCTTTATTAAGTTACAGCATGGTACTAGTGGCTTAAGAAGACTGCTTTACTGGGCCGACAGGGCCACTATATACAGTTCAAGGTTCCCACGCTTTGACACCATTGGATTATTCAAACCACCTGATTGGAGCAGGGCAGCAGGGGTTTGGATCCTACTGTCGATTGTTCCTGAGTCCCCAAGCTCAGTCCTAAAGACTCCAATGAGCCAGGCAGGAACACTAGCGAAACAAAACATTAGTCCACATACATAACAGAGACCCTGGTTCGAATCCCCACTCTGTCATGGAAGCTTGTTGGGTGACCTCTGTTTGCTCAATAAACAGTCCATTGGGTTCCAAAATGGATCAGTTTATTAAAGCATCAGGAAAGACAGTGAATCAACAAGAGTAGGATTGACAGCCAGCCATATGCTCTCAGCCTAGCCTATGCCACCGATTTGTTAGTGTGTGGATAAAATGGAAGAGGAAACGATGATGTTGTAAGTTGTTTTGAGCCTGCATTGGGGAGAAAAGTGGGATATAAATGCCAGAACAAACAAAATTCAATGACACTCAAATATCAAGCAGCGTTCCTGAGGCAGAAATCTGATGCTGAAGCGCATGTATCAGACTTTCTAGAAATAGCTAGGGTTGCCAGGTCCAATTCAAGAAATATCTAGGGACTTTGGGGGTGGAGCCAGGAGACATTGGGGGTGGAGCCAGGAGCAAGATTATGACAAACGTAATTGAACTCCAAAGGGAGTTTTGGCCATCACATTTAAAGGGACCGCACACCTTTTAAATGCCTCTCCTTAATTGGAAATAAAGAAGGATAGGGGCACCTTTTTTGGGGGGGGGGCTCATAGAACTGCACCCTCTGGTCCAAACATTTTGAAACTTGGAGGGTCTTTTTTGAGGAGAGGCACTGGATGTTATGCTGAAAATGATGCCTCTATCTCATAAAACAGACCCCACCCTCCCCGAGCCCCAGATGCCCATGGATCAATTCTCCATTATTTCCTAAGGGAATTGGTCTACATAAGGAATAATGAGTGCCCAGTAGACATGTCCCTCCTTCCCCCTGCTTTCTGATGACTCTGAAGCAGGGGGAGGGCCTCAAAACTGGGGGATCCCCTGTCCCCACCTGGGGACTGGCCACCCTAGAAATAGCTGATGTCATTCATTCTTGCCAAAGGAACAGTGGTTTCAAGTATCTTATTAAAATATTAATAAGCATGTAAAGTTTGTCTTTGCCTGATATCCAAACTGCTTTCTTGGCGGACTTTTGAATTCACATGTTTTCAAGGCACTGAGAGACCAGGCAAAGATTTGCATGGGAAATGAATCACATTTGACGCGCTTATAAAGGCCCACAAAGGTTGGGTTTAAGACTTCTCTTGTTCCCGACTGCTATCATTTTCGGTAATTTTCCACCCCCTGGGAGAAGAATCATTTCGATGAGGAAGGAGAGAGGTTTCCTTTGGAATCCGTAACTCCTTAAACTGTTCTAAAGGGGACTTTTTTATTTTTAAAACCTATTTCTAAAAGGCTAAGTATACAGGAAAAAAAGAAAAGAAGTTGTTCTGCTACGCTTTGAAGTGCAAAGTGAACAATTTATCATTTGCGTTTTTTTTTTCATAATGCCAGAAAAGAACAACAGGATAAAATCTCTGACCCTGTAGTCTTTGCCAAAAGGATGTGCAAATCTGTGCCTGCAAAGCATTATTTTATTTTCCTTCCCCTTAGGCTTGCGTCAAGTTGCTGCAAAAATATTTTGGGCTGAAAATTACCGTTTCCATCTGGCTATCCCCCTCCTCAAACCCCTGGATGTGTGAATATTCCAAACTTTTAAACTCATTTGGCAGCTGCGGCTTCATTCTTCCAGGGCAGGGTTGCCAACCCCCAGGTGGGGCAGGAAAGGTCCAAACCTCCGTGAAAAAACAGCCTCAAAATTAATACAACACTTATCTATGTTTTATAAAAAAAAAATAGATCAATATAAAGTGAACCTACTTACAAAAGAGAACACAGCCCACTCCCACACCAAAGTCTCACAAAAGACAATGCAACGTCAATAAATCCAATGATAAAGTCCAGGTTATGACTAGGGTTGCCAATCCCCAGGTGGGGGCAGGAGATCCCCCAGTTTGGAGACCCTCCCCACATTTCAGGGTCATCAGAAAGTGGGGGGAGGGGAGGGAAATATCTGCTGGGAACTCTATTATTCCCTATGGAGATTTATTCCCATAGAAAATCATGGAGAATTGATCCACGGGTATCTGGGGCTCTAGGGGGGCTGTTTTTTGGGGTAGAGGCACCAAATTTTTAGTATAGCATCTAGTGCCTCTCCCCAAAATACCCCCCAAGTTTCAAAAAGATTGGACCAGGGGGTCCAATTCTATGAGCCCCAAAAGTAGGTGCCCCTATCCTTCATTATTTCCTATGGAAGGAAGGAATTGAAAAGGTGTGCCGTCCCTTTAAATGTGACTGCCAGAACTCCCTTTGGAGTCCAATTATGCTTGACACAGCCTTGATCTTGGCTCCACCCCTAATGTCTCCTGTCTCCACCCCCAAAGTCTCCTGGCTCCACCCCTAAAGTCCCCAGATATTTCTTGAATTGGACTTGGCAACCCTAGTTATGACAGAGGTAAGTTCTCCAAAGGAGTCCAGCGCTCCAAAGTGTCTTCACAAATGCTTGATGGAATAATCTGGTGCAGCAGGGCACATACAAGACGCAACAGGGTTGTACTAGATTCCCTGTTTCACATCAAAGCTTCTGTGAGGTTCATAATGCAATTATACCTTGTTCAAGAAAGCAAAGCTTCAGAATTCTTCGCAAAAGTATGTTTTTTTAATTCATAAAACGTAGATAAGTTTTGTATTAATTTTGCGGTTGGTTTTTCACGGAGGTTTTGACCTTTTTCCTGCTCCATTTTCCCTGGTTTCTCTGTTTGGTTGCCTTAATCCCCAGGTCGGGGCAGAGGATCTCCCAGTTTGGAGGCCCTCCCCCGGTTCAGGGTCATCAGAAAGCGGGTGAGGGGGGAAGGGAAATGTCTGTTGGGGACTCCATTATTCCCTGGGAACTGATTCTCATAGGGAATAATGGAGAATTGATCTGCGGGTATCTGGGGCTCTGTGGGAGGCTGGGTTTTGTGGTAGAGGCACCAAATTTGCAGCATAGCATCCATTTCCTCTTCCCAAAATACCCTCCAAATTTCAAGAGGATTGGACCATGGGGTCCAATTCTATGAGCCCCAAAAGAAGGTGCCCCTATCCTTCATCACATCCAATGGAGGGAAGGCATTTACATGTGATCGCCAGAACTCCCTTTGGAGTTCAATTATGCTTGTCACAACCTTGCTCCACCCCCAATGTTTCCTGGCTCCACTCCCAAAGTCTTCTGGTTCCACCCCCAAAGTCCCCAGATATTTCTTTGATTGGACGGGGCAACACTATTCCAGGATCAACCACATGACTGATCCTTTCCAATCAGGAATCACGTAATGGTGGGATCATGTCACTATTAGTATTCTTTAGCAGATGGGGCAGCTTAATTTTATTATCGAGAGTCAGTGATGACAATGGATAGCGAGTGAGGACAATTTAAATGAATAAAGGAAATTTTTTTTGCAAGGGGTGGGGGAACATCAAAAGGGGAGAGATTTAGCCAACTGTTCTAGGTAACCCTGCTTAGCTTTTGAGATCTGACAAGATTGTGCTCCCTTAGACCCATCCAGGTTGGGCCACCCAAGTTTAGACCCTTATTTTGCCATGCAAGCTGTCCAAATGACTTGAGCAGTATCATAATGCCCCTGTATAAATCCATCAGTGGCTATTATCTACAGGGTATAGATGGAACTCTCTGTCTGGGGCAGTGATGCTCCGTATTCTTGGTATTTGAGGGGGAGGGACAACGGTGGGAGGGCTTCTAGTGTCCTGGCCCCACTAGTTAACCTTCTGATGGCACCTGGGTTTTTTTGGCCACTGTGTGACACAGAGTATTGGACTGGATAGGCCATTGGCCTGATCCAATATGGCTTCTCTTATGTTCTTATGAGCCACTCCCTTTCTCTCATCCAAACCTACCTGAGAGGGCTGTTGTGAGGAGGATCAAATGAGCAAGGAAGAACTATGTCTGTGCCTCTGAGCTCCAGGGAGGAAGTGTAGGATAAAACAATGCTCAACATTGGGCTGGAATAATACTTCAGTGCGATTGTTTCCTTTACCCCTTGACGCAAATCCATTCATCATTTGCCACACTGTGTATTCACAGCAAGGAAACTTTTTAAAAAATCTGAACAGGAGTTGGAGAAACTCTTTTGCAGGATGTCTCTCCTCATATACTCCCTGCCTTTACCAGCATGCTGAAAATTAGAGGGGGGGGGGGAATTGAACCAGATCCAAGTTTCCATTTATTTTCTTGTGAGTGGCAAGGGAGCGCCAGCGCTGTAATGCTTGGCTTTTGTAGTCTTGTCACTTTGATAAATTCTTTAGTAACATCTGACTTTAATGCAAGGAAAGGCTTGCTTTCCTCGGCATTCACTGTCAGTTATGTGCCAGATGGAACAATGGCGCAGGTTGGAAATCAGAGGGCCTAAATTGGGAGAAAAGAGCATATGCCGTTTCCGCTAATCAGCAATATACCTTTTGCCGTGTAAAAGTAAATTATGCACGACAAAGGGATTTGTTAAAAAGATTTCCTTTGCTTGTTTCTCCGAATGGTTGTATGTCAAACGGCGCACGGTTAGAACTGGACTTGGATTCCCTATTCTCCAGACAGCTGCTTAGAGGAAGGACCTTCAAGCAGTCCAAGGAGGAACTCCAGCCCAGAGTTTTCCTTGTCTTGGAGATCAAATGATCCTAGGGAATTCATCCTATACAGCTTTCTGTTATGGTGGTGGCAGAAAGTGTCACTTATGGTAACCCCATATATAGGGTTGCCAGCCTCCAGGCAGGGCCTGGGGATCTCCTGCTTTTACAACTGATCTCCAGCTGACAGAGATCAGCTCCCCTGGAGAAAATGGCTGTTTTGAAGGATGGACTCTCTGGCATTGTACCATGCTGAGGCCCCTCCCCTCCCCAAACCCCACCCTTTCCCAGATCCACTCCCAAAGTCTCCAGGTGTTTTCCCACATGGACCTGGGAGCCCTACTCATATGGTTTTCAAGGCAAGTGATGAACAGAGGTGGTTTGCCATTGCCTGCCTCCATGCAGAAATTCTGGACTTCCTTGGTGGTCTCCCATCCAAGTACTAACCAGGATTGACCCTGCTTAGCTTCCATTCTCTGAGAAGATCAAGCTAGCCTGGGCCATCCAGGTCAGGGATCTTTTTGCTATAGCCCTATGCATTGATAGTCACCTTCTACCATATCAGAACATTGGTCCATCATGCCCAGAATGGTCAATGTCAATGGACAGCAGATCACCGTGGTCTACAGAAGCTCTTTTACATGTTCTGCTGCTGGAGATTCTTGAATGGGAAATGCTGGGGACTGAACTGAACCACACACATCCTGGGTGGGCCCTGATTCACTGATCTGGCTAATGTAGGCCCCAGCTGTGAGCCATGGGCTGAGAGTCAAGCAAAGAGTTGCCAGTCTGTACCTAGCAATCAGCAGGAGCTTTGGGGTGGGTGCATGGGGAGGCACCACTCACCAGCATTGTATAAGCTGTGATGTCACTTCCATAAAAACCTAGAAGTGAGTTCGCGTTGCTCTAGAAATTGCTGGAAATTCTGTGAGGAAACCATAGAGCTTCCAGTGATTCCTAGGGTGACCAGGGCCAGCTCGCCCACTAGGCAAACTAGGTGGTTGCCTAGGGCGCTGGCAGGGTGGGGGTAATGAATTCGGCCTCCCCCTCCCCCCTAGGCAAATGCCCCCCAGCCTCCTCCTCCCTCCCTCTCCCCCAAGGCTATTTAAATGCCTGGAACCTGTCATGAGCCCTGATGAGGAGCTGGAAGGGTTAACAGACCTGGAAGAGTTGCCAGCCAGTGGAACCAGCTGCCGGAGGAGGTGAGGGCCCTGCGGGACCTTGGCCAGTTCCGCAGGGCCTGTAAGACAGCCCCTTTCCGGCTGGCCTATAACTAACTGGCATTGGAAACTCTATAGAAGATTGCAATGTAGTATTCTGATAGATCGCTTGTTTTTACATTTTACCATTTTACTGTTTTAACAGTGTAATTTGTTGTATTTTAAATCCAAAACCTATGTTAGTTCTTATGTGCTGTAAGCCGCCCTGAGCCACTTCGGTGGGAAGGGCGGGATATAAATTGAAATAAACTGAAACTGAAACAGTTCCTCAGCTGAACAAACAGCAGCTGGCACATCAATCACTCTCCAGGCACCAGTGTCAGCTGTTGACGATCAACAGCTTGATTTCCTTGGCACCCTGACCTTTTGCCTTTTGGACATTGACTTCTGATTCCGGTTTGTGATTCTGCATTGGTGACTTGGCTCCTGCTTGACTTCCTGGACTTTGACCTTGGACTGGCTTTGGACTCCTGCCTGCCTGCAACCTGAAAACGGGACAGAACCGGTGGTGAAGCGCCGCACTCAAGGCTTTCTAAAGATGCGCCTCCCCCGCCGATCAGCTGATCGATGGGTACAACGGCATGGTGCACTATCAATGCCCAGGCAGGCCAGCAGCAGTGGACCATGGAGTCTGAAAGGGCGGCTGCGGTGCTGCCTCCTCCCCACTTCCTGGATGGGAAGAAAGGGGGGGAGGGAGGAGGAGGTGTGTTTTGGGGGGTGGCACCATGGTGGTGCTGAGGGGGCACGGTGGGCCGAGTCTGCCTAGGGTACTATGCACCCAAGGGCTGGTCCTGAGGGTGACGTGGCATCACTTCTGGGTTTTCTGCTTAATTGTTTTTCTCTGACTCCTGCTTGAACTGGCAGCGGGCAGCAAAGGTTGGTGGTGGGAGGTCTCTTGCCACAGCAGGAACAAGAGCTCTTGGGCTATTGCCTTTCAGCTTGAGCCCAGAGATTTGCGATTCTCGCTACCACTCAGTTAGTGACTGAATTTGCCTTTCCTTTCTGGGCTGCTGGTGCCTGGTGCATTATATGGCAGGGCAGGCAGTTATCTGAATTGTCAACCACTTCAACAACCGTGTCTGAAGGGCAGTTTAGAAATGTCAAAGAAAAGAAAAGATTCTTCAGATGCTATATTCCAGCCCAGCTCTACAAGATCTGCTGGACTTGGACAATAGGTCACATCTGTGAGGCAGAATCTGCCATCTTAATCTTTGTAATCTTAGATTTTGTATTTTGAATTGTTTTTTTTTTTACTGTTTTTACTATGGACCGTTTTTATGATGTAGCCCGCCCTGAGCATGTTCTATGGGAAGGGCGGGCTAAAATCGAATAAAATAAATAAATAATGTGTTTTCGAATCAAAGAGAGGACTCCTTTGAAATCTCCTCCTATGCCTTCATTGCATCCTCCCCCAACCCTGGTTGCTTTATTGTTCTAGTGGCCTCCTCCGCCCACATGTCCCACCCAGCTTCTGTGGACCTTGTGTGATACAGACAGGGCAAAATCTGGTCAAGAATCCAACCAGTGCATTGAACTACCCTAGCTACAAGCCTAAGTGAGTAAAATAGAGTGTTCCTGCTCACTTAGGAAGAGAGCCGGATAACAAAGGCAATTTCCCTCTCCTCCTCCCTTCAACTGTATTACCAGGGGAAGCTTCAGTAATCGCAGCTGAAATCTCCCAAATCCCTTCTGTGCAAAAAGCATATCTGATGCCCTCAAGAGAAGTATTTGATTTGGGATGGATAATTATAATCACAGAAAGCTCAAGGTGTACAGGGATATTTATTTAAAGTTGCAGGTAATTTCTTTAGAGAACTGAAATCCCGGAATAGGGCTGATTATTTTAAACATGGAGTAGTATTTTGGGTTATGATCCTAGTCCAGCCATGCCTTGGGAGGTATCTAGAACGGGAATGAATATTGAACTAGAGAAGACCCCTGAAGGTCCACAAATGGAGTTCCAGCATATGTGAGCCAGTGTGAGGGAGTGGTTAAAGTGTTTAAATCGGGGCTGGGAAATCCAGGTTCAAATCCCCACTTGTGCCATGGAAGCTTGCTGGGTGACCATGGGTCGGTCATGTACTCTCAGCCTAACCTACTTCACAGGGTTGTTGTGAGGATAAAAAGGGGGGGGGATAGGAGAATGATGTAAGCTGCTTTGGGGTGAAAGATGGAATATAAATAAAGTAAATAAATAGCAACTGTAGCAGGCTCTAATTTGGAGTATGAAGGGGACTATTCATTGCAAATGATACTTTTTTTTACATTTTTTTTAAAAACCACCCATGGAGAAATGAGGCTGCCTGATGCATCTCTGCATGATCCAATGTTCTGGCTTCATCTCCTTCAGTCAGTTTCCACCAGGAACAGGACAATGTAACTCATATTTGCATTACTTGCAAGGGGATCATTCCGTTCCCTATCTCAGGACAATGATTTATGCAAACACAAAGCAAGATTCATGCAAACAAAAAGCAAGTAGGGTCCCAGGTCAGGGATGAGTTGTGCTGGTATGCTCTGCAAAGTAAAGGTTTTGCAGTGAAGTGTGCGTGAAATTGTTTCAGGGAAACAAAGAGCAGCATGGCTATCAGAGGTTTGGAGAACATTGCTCTACACCAGGAGTATCGAATGCATTTGTTACATGGGCCAGATCTGACATAAATGAGACCTTGCTCGGTTGGGCCATGTGGGTCATAAAATGTATTGCCAGGTTGCAGAGCTATAAACTTTATAAAGGACACAAACAATAAGATTTTTTTTTAAAAAAAATCTAAAATAAAACATGCTTATAACGTTAGTCCTTTTTTGGTCTTAAAGATGCCTTCTTTGTATATCTCCCATACAATCCAGGCTGTCTCAATTGTACATGAGAACTACTGAGCCAAGCCTCTCTTCCTTCCAACAACTCTTCCTTCTATTGGCTGAGGCTCCTCCTCCTGCTGGTCCCCTGAGGAAGGAAAGAGCCAGAGCTTCCTTTGAAGCAAGCTATCCCTCCTCCACTTCCTCCCCAAGGAGGAGCTTCAACCAATGGAGAAAACAGAGGCTCTGCGCTATAGTTCCTGTGTGACTGAGCAAGCTGTGATGCAGAAGGATGCAAGAGAGAGGGAGAAGGAAGCAGAAGACAACCAGTTGCTCAGGGGCCTGATAGGAGCCCTCCTGGGGCTTGATTTGGCCCCTTGGCCACATGTTTGACACCCTGGCTCTATACCCTATTCTAGTTCTGCTTCTCAAATAGATAATCCATGCAGGGCTTTTTTTTTTTTTGCAGAAACTCAACAGTGAATTGTATTAATTCCATTCTGTTTGTTCTGTGTGGACCCTTCAGTGTATTGAAGAAGAAGATGAAGACAGTAGGTTTATACCCCGCCCTTCTCTCTGAATAAGTCTCAGAGCAGTTTACAATCTCCTTTATCTTCCTCCCCGACAACAGACACCCTGTGAGGTAGGTGGGGCTGAGAGAGCTCTCACAGCAGCTGCCCTTTCAAGGACAACCTCTGCGAGAGCTATGGCTGACCCAAGGCCATTCCAGCAGCTGCAAGTGGAGGAGTGGGGAATCAAGCCTGGTTCTCCCAGATAAGAGTCTGCACACTTAACCACTACACCAAACTGTCTCTCAGAATCGGAAAGCGAGGAACCCCTCCTTGTGACTGTGGGCTGTCCCTCCTGAGCCTTTCATTAAGATTAAAAAACAAACCCGTGATTTAGAGCGCTATTTGCTTGGGAGCATTCTCCGAGCACAGCTGCTGCTTTGAATGGAGGACTTGAATATTCATTTGCGAAATGTATAATTTATAGTTATGGCAGATGATTCATAATTTAAATGTTATTGCCCTAAATTAACTATAACATTTCAAACTTGCAAGAGACACTTAAACATAAAATCATAAAATGACACTGAAACATGAAATAATCTTAAAAAACACACACACACACACACACAATCCTGCAACTCATTAAGCTGTGAAGCTTCTGCTAGAGCCATGCATTTTACCCCACGTGCACCAAACTGCCTTTGCTCCCTCTGCAGATGTAGAGTTAACAAACTTTCAGGAATGGTAATTCGGAAGGCTCCCATGGAAGTTTTACCTGATTGCTCATGGTTACAAGGAGGGGGAAGGGTTCCCTCAGTGCTCTCTGGCACCCCAAGTGGCCATCGACAGCCTTTAACTCAGGGGTGTTAAACATACGGCCTGTGGGACGGAACTGGCTCATCCAGGGTTTTTATCCAGCCCATGAGCAACTGATTAACATGACAGTGGCTGTACATTATGTTCCTTTATGGCACACGTGGCCCTGCCTGACAAAGTGACATTTATGTCATATCCGGCCCTCGTAATGAATGAGTTTGACACCTCTGCTTTAGCTCATTCATCCTTCTCCTTGGAAAGGTCAACAGATTCCTCGCGTATTTCTTTCAAATACATGTAGGGCATGATCTCCAATAAACAGAAAAATCTATGATGCGGCTTATGAGGCCAACAATTCAAAATGGAAGATGTCAAGATCAAAGATCACAAAACAATTTAAATGACAGATAGTACAGTCACTGAAAGCAGAAGATAAAAACGCAATGGTATGTGTCCTACCACTCCATGTATCAAAGTTGGAAGCCTTCCTTCAGCCTAAGGAACCTTTTTCTGAGTTCAGAAATTCTGTGATGTGGGTTTGACATCTGTATAGCACCGAAGTTATCTAGGGCAAGAATATCTCTAGGAGACAACTGTGAGGTTTCAGTAGGTCTACCATCTACCCACCTGAGGTAGGGATTGACCAGCCCCAATTTCCTGTCTCTGAGGAACTGAAGAGTGAGAAGAAGAATGGCCTCCACATAGTCATGTCGTAGGAATTGTCCTCCTTAGTCTCTTTGGTAAAAACCATAGAGAATAGGAAAGGTAGCCATTAGCATCACCTTGCAGGTAACATCACATTTTCTTCCAAACTCCACCCTCCCCAATCTCATGGTGTTTGCTGACACAGTGTTTGGAACCATAAATAGGAGATGTTCTGTTACTAGAATGCACTGCTTAATCAGTAGGGTTGCCAACCTCCAGGTGGCACCTTAAGATCTGCTATTACAGTTGATCTTTAGATGATAAAAATCAGTTCCCTTGGAGAAAATGGCTACTTTTGAGAGTGGACTGTATGGCATATAATACCCTGCTGAGGTCCGAACTGTGGCAACCATATTGGTTGGTCAACCAAGGCCTTATCCCTTGGCTACTTAAACTGCATGAAGGCTCCTTAGCTGGGTTGCCAACTTTGGGTGGAGAAATTCCTGGAGATTTGGGGGTGGAGCTTGGGAATGGCAAATTTGAGGAGAGGGGGGACCACAGCAGGGTAGCCTCCAAAGCAGCCATTTTTCCCCAGGGAACTGATCTCTACACTCTGGAGATCAGTTGTAACCCCAAGAGATCTCCAGGCCCAGCTCTAGGCTTGTGGAAAGTTTCAAACGTTATTGAATGGGTGGTAGAGTACAAATTACACATTACTCCATGTCCGCCACTGTTCCTACTATCAGAGCCAGTTCGATGTTCTCTGTATCGTCACCCGGTGTGGCACGTAGTTTCCATTACAGCTGGCAGAAAGTCTTTGCTCTCTTAGCCTGGCCGAGGCAGAAGGTCTCTCTTGGTTAATATGAAATTGTGGGATAATTTATATCGAGGAGGTGTGAGATGAAGGCCTGGAAGAGGCCTGCGACTCTGTGCTTGTGTCTTTCAAGCCACGGCGCCTCCTGCCGTGTTAGCTTTTATTAGGCAAAAGGAGACAGTGGGAAAGAAAGAAGAAGATTAAACATGAAAATTTAATTAAACCATCGGCTGATCACTCTCTGCGGAATGGACTTTGGCTCCAAAGATTATTTGTAAGAGAGCCGTAATGGCATCTAATTAGGGTACGAATCAACCTGGAATGGGAATGGGGGAGGGAGGGGGAAAAATTGCAGATCAGCGTGCCCCATAAACATTCAGGGGAGCCCGAATCTTATTAAAGTTATGTTTTATCGCTCAATTACACGCCACTTTCCTTGTGCTTATGCTTGGGTTCCTTTTGATTTAGACCCAACCAAACCCCGTAGAATCGAGAGAACGTCTGGGCTCTGTATTGGCTTTTGTTTCCAGGCAGGCTCTGATCCCCGCAGACATTAGAGGGTGGCACGCATCTCACCGCTGTTCTCTAGAATGTGTCCTCCGAGCAGCAAAGGTATTGATCGGAATTCAGTCTAGGCTGAATCAACACATGCAGCAGAAGGAAGTGAGCAGCAGAGCGGCAGAGAGGGGGTTACTCTTTTGAACTAGTGCGACAAAGACTCCCGATACTAAAGTTGCCTGCCCCCATTTGGGGGCAGAGGATTCCCTGGTTTGGAGGCCCTCTCCCTGCTTCAGGGTTATCAGAAAGTGGGGTGGGTGAGGTTTGAATATCTGCTGGCTGCTCCATTATACCCTATGGAGAATCAATCTGTGGGTATCTGGGGCCCTGGGGAGAGATGATTTCTGAGGTAAAGGCGGCAAATTTTCAGCATGGCATCTGGTGCCTCTCCTCAAAAAAACTCTCCAAGTTTCAAAAATATTGGACCAGGGGATTCAATTCTATGAGCCCCCAAAGAAGGTACCCCCATCCTCCATTATTTCCAACCAAGGGAAAACATTTGAAAGGAGTGCAGTCCCTTTAAATGTGATGGCCAGAACTCCCTATAGAGTTCAGTCATGCTTGTCATTACCTTGCATCTGGCTCCACCCCCAAAGTCTCCTGACTTTACCCCCAAAGTCCCCAGGTATTTCCTGAGTCACACCTGGCAACCCTACACCATATACAGACAGCCAGAACTTCAAGGAAAAGATCTTCCAGTCCACTCTGCTGTGCCAATTTTTCTGAACTTCTAGGTATTTTTTTAAAATGTAGGGGAACATTCAAAAATATTATCTCTCCTGCTGTCTGAAGTGGTACAGTCCCTTCCTTCCATCTCAGCACTCCCTTCTCATTCTCCTGCACAGGTAGACAAAATTTGATAGCACGGGGGGGGGGCAGGTGGAGTGCAGCGTGGTAGAAGGGAAGGGAGGGGACTGGCAGCACGGGGGGGGCGGGGAGGTGGCAAATTTAAGCATTTGTCTTGGGCACTGGGAGCAGGAGAGTCCAATTCGGATCCCCCCTCCCGGCGCCTGAGGCAACCATCTAATTTGCCTACTGGGAGAGTCAGCCCTGCATCCAGATGACCACTGGTGCAGAAGAAGATGAAGAAGAGTTGGTTTTACACACCACCCTTCATTGTCCAAGGGAGTCTCAGAGCAGTTTACAATCTCCTTCCCTTCCTCTCCCCACAACAGACACTCTGTGAGGTAGGTGGGGCTGAGAGAGCTCTGAGAGAACTGCTCTTGAGAGAACAGCTTGGAGAGAACTATGACTGGCCCAGGGTCACCCAGCCAGTTGCATGTGGAGGAACAGGGAATGAAACCCGGTTCTCCAGATTACAGCCCACCGCTCTTAACCACGACACCAAACTGGCTCTTGGTTTGTTCCAACCAGACAATTCTGATGTTTGAAAGCTGATGACAGGCCAGAAGTTTGTGGTTCCAACTTCCAGGTATGTGCATGCACATGTGTGTGTGCGTGTGTGAAGATCTCCTGGAATTACAACTGATCCCCAGATGACAGATCAGTTCAAAGAGAGCCAGTTTGGTGTAGTGGTTAAGTGTGTGGACTCTTATCTGGGAGAACCGGGTTTGATTCCCCACTCCTCCACTTGCACCTGCTGGAATGGCCTTGAGTCAGCCATAGCTTTGGCAGAGGTTGTCCTTGAAAGGGCAGCTTCCATGAGAGCTCTCTCAGTTCCACCCACCTCACAGGGTGTCTGTTGTGGGGGAGGAAGATCAAGGCAATTGTGAGCTGCTCGGAGACTCTGCGATTCGAAGTGGAGGGCGGGATATAAATCCAATATCTTCTTCTTCACCCTGAGAAAATGGCTGCTTTGGAGGGTGGACTGTATGGCATTTCACACTGCTGAGATCCCGCCTTTCCCCTAATCCTGCCCTCCCAAAGCTCCATCCTCAAATCTCCAGGCATTTCCCAACCTGGACTGATTCCACACTAATCTTGCCCCATGCCAGGCTTCTGTTTCTCTCTGGAGTAAGCTAGCGACTCTGCACCAGCTGCTCCGCACCGCCATTTTGCGCAGGGAAAACCCCCAGTTTGCCACACCACAGTGTAAACCTGTTTATTCAGGTTTACACTGCGGTGCAGCAAATCGTGGGTTTTCCCCGTGCAAAATGGTAACACAGAGCAGCTGGTGCAGAATCGCTAGCTTGCTCTGGAGAGAAATGGAAGTTTGGCGCAGAGCAAGGTTAGTGAGGATCCTACCAGAAATATAGATCCCATGAATTCTTTCCCAAGAATCTGCCCGGGTTTGGTCCCAGAGATGAGGACAGAGAACTGGGAAGGAGAGTAGATATCCCTATCCGACTGCGCCTGGAAGGAGCTCAAAGCAGCACAGATGGTTCCCCCTCCCTACCCACTGAAAGGAAATCCTTTGCTGTGGTGGGTCAAAGGAGAACAGGAAGGAAAGAGGCCGACATGCTGTTCTGTTTCTCCATGCCCAGACGTCGCTTGTCGCAGCGCCGGGTGGCAGCTTGAACTTTGTGAACGTGGACCTGCAAGATTAGCATACTATAAAAGGTGAGTCACAACCAGTCTGCCATTCAAACACTCGTAGAAAAAAGGGAACCAAATATCCTCATTAGCGTGATTCTTTTTAATCTTCTGGTGTTTCATATCACAATGAAATGTCAAAAGGAAAAAGAGAAGCTGATTTCAGATATTATCACTTTGATTTTTTCCTGGCTGGGTTCCCCATAAAGCCTGGCATTTAGTGCTTGCTTTAAAAACCTTAAGAAGAGCAGAAAAAAGAGAAAAACGGTATCTTCTTCCGTTTTATCCTCTACCTGTCAAGGTGATGCAAGTGGTAACCAGAGACAGGGCTTTTTCAGTGGCGGCACCACACCACTCCTTGACACTCATCTGGCACCTGCTTTACTGACCTTCAAAAGCCAAGCCCACCCATTCCTTTTAAGTAAAGGGTTGTGTCTTTTAAATGTATTTTTGCTCTGTTTTTACTATATATGGACATCATTTGAGGCTGCTGCGAGATGTTTCATGCTGTTTTAACCACGGCCTTTTATTACCAGGTGTCAGCGGAGGGAGGGAGAGAAGACCTCACTTTGACAAACATTGATATTGCTTTGTTTGATACTGTTTAAGGTTTTCTAGCAGATGTTCATGCTTGGTACAAAAAAAAAATGGTACAATTTTGCTTCTACTCAGACCTTGGCATTTGGTCACCTTATTGTTTAGTCTGATTGGCTGCAGCGATTCATGTGCCTTGTATGCAAACACCAGGAGCTCTCACGGAGAGGCAGAACACCTGCTTTGCATGCAAAAGTCCCCAGGCTTCATGCTCAGAGCTTCCAGTTATAAAGATTTCAGGTAGCTGCATACCTGCCATAGACCACCAAGACCTCTGCTGCCAACCAGGATAGACTAGGGATCCTCAGAGAAGCCCATGCTGCTGGGTTTCTTGGTGCCCACATCTGTCTTCTCCAAAGGGTCTCTTCCCCAAAGCATAGAGAAAATCCTGGCTTTCCAATATCTCACTGGAGATGCTCCAAGTGTCTTCCAGGAGCCTCCATTCAGAAATGCTAGGGAGGAAGGAGCATGGTAGCTGCCACGAGGCAGATGGGAGAAAGAAGGCAGCAGTATAAGCATTGAGAAGAAGCTGGGACAAGTGTTGGAGACATGGAACACCAATAGCACTGGATGGGCTTTCTGCTCCAACCCTCCTCTCCAACCCCTAAGCAATGACAGAGACCACATTTGGAACAGATAGTAGGTCCAGCATGCTTTTCATTCCAAGCCCAATCTCACCTGCAGACCATCACCAGCCAGCTAACTGGGAGAGTGGAAGGCAGGGACGGCCATGAACAGCATTTTTGCGGTTCATTTCAGTTCGTGGCTGAACCATGAACAGAACCACGAACCAACAAGAACAGGGAGGCGGTTCGCAAACTGAACCATTTCGAAGCCTTCTGCTCCCTGCCACCTGCAAAAGACTCAGGAAGTAGAAAGCAGGGGTTTCTCCATGCCAAGTGGTGGTGAGAGGAAAAGAGAGGTTTAAAGGGCTCAGAGCCTTTTAAACTTCTGCTTTCTACTCCCCTCTGCTCAGCTGTTTTTTTGTGTGTGAAGAGCAGAAAGCAGGGGTTTAAATGACCCATTTAAACTCCTTCTTTCTGCTCTTCATGATGAACTGCCTCGGACTGCCTTAAAAGCTGTGGAAGTTCACAAACTGGCCAAAATTCATCAGGAACTTATGTCTGAGAGCTGGTTCATGCCCATCTCTAGTGGAAGGACCCTCCCAGCTGTGGGCTAATGCGGTGATCTGGCTAGCTCCACTGCTCATCCAGAGGAACAAGAGAGGAAGAAGGCGAGGAAATGGGGAAGCTGAGATCTCCCGCCCTCCATGGGTTCCTTTGGGTCCCTCACTTGTCCCATAGTGATCTTGGTCAGGGAAAGCATCAACTACTTGGGGAACCTTATAGCTCTGCCCCCTTCTCCCACTGGCCTGTGATGTACAGCTCTCAAACGAATGGCCCTTCATTGAACTTTTAACTGCACAGTGGGAGAATTAAAAATGAAATAGAGGGGTTTTTTTTTAAATAAAAAAGGCAGCTGTTTAAAATTTTATGGCAAAAGGAGGCAAAGAAATCGAATGCTCTAAAAAGCTGGGGGAACAACTTCATCCATAACTTTTGTATTGCTTTGCGTAAAAATTAAAAACACTGCAGTTTTGCTATCTTTAATTGTAATGTATGATTGAGGGAGTAAAATCAGATGCTTTCTGCATCTGATGCATCATGAAGATCACAGAGAATTCTTAACAGTGACTGGGGGACTCATTCCGGAGATGGTGCTGAATTTTTGTCACCATTTTGTTTCGATTTGAAAATCCTAGTTTCATCCTTGGGATGAAACTGCAGCTGTTGTCTTTCAAAGGACCACAGTGCTGAATGTGAGAGAGTTATTACTGTTTCAATAACTATTTTGCAGTCAATTTTTGTGCTAATGTCTGTGAAAACACTTCCACCCATATGTGCTCAGAAGTAGCTCCAATCATTAGAATAATTAGAATTAGAGTTCCACCACACAGCAAGGGGCTTTCAAGGCAAGTGAGAAGCAGAGGTGTTTTGCTATTGCTTTCCTCTGCAGATTCTTCCTTGGTGGTCTCCCATCCAAGTACTGACCCTACTTAGCTTCTGAGATCTGATGAGATTGGCCTATATGTGGCTCTTTCATACATATGATGTGGCTCTCGAAGCCCGCACCACCCCATCAGTCAGCTTGGAGAAAGCATTTGTCTCTTTAAATAACTTCTCCAAGCCAGCATTTTAAGTTAAAGTTGATTTCTTTCCACTTCCCCCCACCCAAGTATTTGCTTCCCTTCCTTCCTTCCCTCACACACCTGATGTTCATGTCTCACAGCTCTCAAACATCAGACATTTATTCTATGTGGCTCTTGTGTTAAGCCTGGCCTATGTTGTGCTGCCGCCCTTCCATTCCCCCACTTAGGTCAATAAAAACTGCTACTGCTTGGGGTGGTGGGGAGACCAACAGCATTGTACACCCTGATCTCTTCCTATCTCAGAGACTAAGCAGAGTCAGCCCTGATCAGTATTTGGATGGGAGACCTCCAAGACTGCAAAAGAAGAGGAGGAGGAAGAGTAGTAGTAGGAGATTGGACTTATACTCTGCCCTTCACTCGGAGTGTCCGAGTGGCTTACAATCTCCTTTCCCCTCCTTTCCCCTCCCCTCCCCACAACAGACACCCTGTGAGGCACGTTGGGACTGAGAGAGCTCTCAGATAACTGCTCTTGAGAGAACCGCTCTTTTGAGAACCGTGACTGACCCAAGGTCACTCAGCAGGTGCATGTGGAGGAGTGGGGAATCAATCCTGGTTCTCCCAGATTAGAGTCCACATTCTTAACCAGTGGTGTAGTGGTTTAAGTGTGCGGACTCTTATCTGGGAGAACGGGGTTTGATTCCCCACTCCTCCACTTGTAGCTGCTAGCATGGCCTTCGGTCAGCCACAGCTCTGGCAGAGGTTGTCCTTGAAAGGGCAGCTGCTGTGATAGCCCTCTCCAGCCCCACCCACCTCACAGGGTGTCTGTTGTGGGGGAGGAAGGTAAAGGAGATTGTGAGCTGCTCTGAGACTCTTCGGAGTGAAAGGCGGGATATAAATCCAATATCTTCTTCTTCTTCTTCTACATCGAACTGGCTTTCAAAGGCAATAGCCAACCACCTTTGCTTCTCACTTGCCTTGAAAGCCCCTTGCCACAAGTCAGCTGTGACTGGATGGCGCGCACACACACACAGAGCTTCGGGTTGTGCTTTTTCTGTGGCTGCCCCTGTGTTGTGGGAGTCCGCATCCCTGCATGGATTTTGGAGGATCCATATGCCAATGCTGGATCTATATGCCAATGATCTCTCTGCAGCGGGAGGAACACAAAGGGGAGAGAACCTCACAGCAACACTATGAGGATAAGAGAGAGTGACCGGCCCAAACCTTTGAACCTGTGTGTCCCTGGTCACAGTCTAACCACTGCACCATGGTGGCTTTGAGAAACATGTCTTTGCTAGCCCATGACTGAAGCTAGCTGCTTGCTTCCTTTGATCTATATTTGCTGTCAGTGTGTATGCTACTTTGTATGCTACTTTGAGTCCCATTACAATTGTACATAAATGGTATAAAGTTGACATAAAACAGCATTAAAGAAACTAATGATTTGAGAGCACGGGGGAGTGAAAATGGGTGCAATACAAAAGCCACTGTGCTGTAGTGGATAGAGCGTTGACCTGTAATTCAGGAGATCTGGGGGACTCAAGTTTGAATACCACTGTGCCATGGAGGCTTGCTGGGTGACCTTAGCTGGTTACATTGTTTCAGCCTCACTTATCTTATAGAGTTGTTGTGATGAGAAAATAGAACAGAGCAGAGCTATGGAAGAGAAATCACTGTCTCACTTGTGAGATATCTGGCAATTATAATCTTACTGAAACATAAATAAAGGTGAAGGTGAAAGCACCAGTCATTTGCAACTCTGGGGTGATGTTGCATCACAACGTTTTCATGGCAGGCTTCTTACAGGGTGGTTTGCATTGCCTTCCCCAGTCAGCTACACTTTCCCCCCAGCAAGCTGGGTACTCATTTTACCAACCTGGGAAGTATGGGAGGCTGAGTCAGCCTTGAGCTGGCTACGTACCTGTGTTACATTAGAGAAGTTTCATCTCATTACCTGGAATTAGAATGGTTAAACTTTCAACCCAAATCTCTGAGATTTTAATGCTGAATTTTGACTTGTAGTGCCCTTTTGTTCGCTTATTTTACTTTCTAACATTTTAAACTTATTATCATTTGGAAAATCATGGAAATGTTGATGCATTTATTATTTGATGGATGCATATTTTGTAATTTGATTTTAAAAATGCTTGCGACCTCTGGTCGCATAAGCTGAAACAGACTGATTGATTGATTGTAAGCCACTTTGGATCCCTGCTGGGAAGGAAAAGTGATGTATAAGTAAAGCAAATAAAGAAGTAGGAGGCTCACAGCAACAGCCAAGGAAAACAAAACAAACAAACAAAAAGAAATGAAACGGTTATATTGTACAACCCCCACCCACTCCTGACTACTCAGAAAATAATTTTGGAAAACTGGGTTATTTTTTGTCTAATGGGATTCTGATCAGATACGGAGCTGCCACAGCATGCAGTGATCACTTCATCACTCTTCACAGGTCCAGAAATACTTTAACACAAAAAGCTGCTTTATACTAAGCCAGACCAGTGGCCTTTCAAGGGCAGTATTGTCTGCTCTGACTGGCAGCAGCTCTCTCTCGAGTCTCAGGCAGAGGAGTTCCCCATCACCTCCTTCCTGATCCTTTTAACTGGAGAGATCAGGCATTGAACATGAGACCTTCAGCATGCCAAGCTGATGCTCTACCACTAAGCCAAGGCCCTTCCCTGCACAAATGAAGCTGCCTTTTACTGAAGAGCATCACCGTTAGCAATGGTGATTGATCCTGGTGGGACTTTTTGAATGGAAAGCAGAGGCTCTACTCCTGAGCCACAGCCCTTGACACCGCTGCTGGGCAGATCTCCAGGAGCCTCTTCTCTTCGCAGTCCCAAGCAGCCAGGCAATCGCCTCCTTTCTTTCCCTCTCATCCCCACGGTGCACCTTATGGAATCAGCTGTTTGCTCACCAGCTCCATCTGCTGCTATATTAGTCTAATTTCAGAGGACTGGAATCTGCAGTATGGTCTAGAGACCGAGAGGAAGCTGAAAAAGAAGAGAAAAAGCCCATCACTGACTAAGCAACTGTAGCTTAATGGTTTAAAGTCCTGGATACAACTTTCACCACCGCTGCACATTGGCTAGGGAGCTTTAGGAAAGTTACCTATTCAGCATCAGTCTCCACAAGGCCAGCCCTAGACTGTCCGGCACCCTAGGCAAGGCTAATTTCTGGCAAACTCCTCACCCCGCATGGATAACATCAGTGAGTCATATGGGGAGCGCTCAATTCAGCGCCCCCAGAAGGCTGGTGCCCTAGGCAATCACCTAGTTTGCCTAGTGGCAGGTCCGGCCGTGATTCTCCATCCCCGCCCCCTCCCCAGTATGGTGATGATGCTATTGGCCTACCTTACAGGGCTTTTACTAGGCTCAATGAGCATGCATAGCACTTTGGAAACACATACAAGATTATTGCAACAAAGGGAGAAGCAAATGCTGCGCAAGACCGCTGCACAAGACCAGCTGGCCCCTCCTGCCATTATGTGCCACCATCGGCCATTATCTGTTATTATTACAAATTATGAAGACTGCAGCCTCCTGAGGACTGAGTTAACAGCTTGCCTGGAAAGCGATCAAACTGATGCTGGGATACCAGGGATTTGGTATGAAATACCCTGTATGCTATCTTTTAGACTTTAGATATTATAATTTTAACCTTATGTTTTAAATTAATGTTCATAACCTGCCCTGAGCCTGTTTGCAGGAAGGGCGGGATAAAAATCAAATCTCCTGCATGGGCAGAGAGGGTGGCATGATCGGATTCTGGGAGTTTGGAGGGGCGGGGGACACGGCAGCACATTTTATTATTTATTTTTGCCGCTTCTGCCCTGTTTTCTCCCTACTGCAGATCCAAAGTGGCTTGCAAACACTGCTCTTCTTTCCTTTATGCTCTCAGTGCAACAACAACCCCGTGAGGCAAGGTAGACAGATCGAGAGAGAGACTGTCCCAAAGTCATTCAATGAGTTTCTGTAGAAGAGCTGGGATTTGAAGCTGAGTCTCACAGATCCTAGTCCAATGCTCTAACTCAGGGATGGCCAAACTGTGGTTCTTTCGCACACATTATGTGGCTCTTGAAGCCCCCACCACCCTGTCGATTGGCTTGGAGAAGGTATTTGTCTCTTTAAATCACTTCTCCAAGCCAAGACAGCCAGCAGCTTGGAGAATGCATTTAAAGTTAATGTTGCTTTCTTTCCACCTCCCCCTCTCTCTTCCTTCCTTCCTTCCTTCCTTCCTTCCTTCCTTCCTTCCTTCCTTCCTTCCTTCCTTCCTTCCTTCCTTCCTTCCTTCCTTCCTTCCTTCCTTCCTTCCTTCCTTCCTTCCTTCCTTCCTTCCTTCCTTCCTTCCTTTCCTTCCTTCCTTCCTTCCTTCCTTCCTTCCTTCCTTCCTTCCTTCCTTCCTTCCTTCCTTCCTTCCTTCCTTCCCCTCCCTCAGACAGCTGACATTCGTGTCTTGTGGCTCTCAAAAATCTGATGTTTATTCTGTGTGCTTCTTACGTTAAGCACATTTGGTCAGCCCTGCTCTAACTGCTACACCATGCTGGCTTCAGCCAGGCCACCTGCAGGAACACCCACAGTCAGGGTTTCCCCTTGTCAAAAACAAATAATAGCATCAAATTGGAACATTCATGCAGCCCTGGCGCATGGTGAGACAAGAGGCTCCTAGCAGCAGCGCTGGGTCTACTCAGCTGGATCTGGGCCACGGAGACAATGACAATAGAGTGAGCTTACAATGAGGCTTGCCATCCTCCAGGTAGGGCCAGGAGTCTTCCTGGAATTACAATTCCTCTCCAGACTATAGAGATCAGTTCTCCCAGAGGAAACAGCCGCTCTGGAGGGTGGATTCTACAGCACACAACCCAGATGAGCTCCCTCTGCTCTCCTTTCCAGTCTCCCCTCCCAAATATCCTGGGATTTCCAAAGTTGGCAGCTCTACCTACACCTGAGACCAAGACTAGTGATCCCTATGCCGCTGCCAGCACGACGGGGCATTCTTGGCTCCATTTGCTGCTGCCTGCCAGCAGCCTTCCAGGAACTTCCCTGGTTAGTTCAACCTCTGGCTTGGCTGGTCCTGTTTTTCTAGTATCTCCAGAATGTGGATTTCCTCTGCCCCCCCCTCCCAGTCAGAATGAAGAGGCTGACACAGTATGTTGGATAAACCGGGCTGCCTTATTAAATATAACTTAATCAACTAGAACGGCAAGGGGTATAGGCCTAACACGACAAGCCCTGGGGTCAAACGCAGGACCTTTCCTTGTCCTTAGAGGGCAAGCCACCCTGCCCCCAGCATGAGCCCAATATTCTGGCTGGTGCTGAGCGGCCAGGCCCAAACTCCACCTCCACCTAGGCCAGCATCAATCCCTCTGGAAAGATCTGCCCCGGTGAGGCTGTGCTGTGATCTGTACTCCCAGCATTGAGCCATAAAGCCCATCTGCAGTTCATACAGACCACCTGCACCTACTGGTACAGGGCCATAGGTGCTCCCCTGAACAAACACTGTAGCCCATACCTCATCCTGCCCAGTGACCAAACTAATAAACTCCTCCCCAAACCTCCTAACACTATCAGGCAGTACAAGGTAGGCGAAAAACAAATTCACATGGGCCAATTCTGTGAAAATGAAAAAATTCCTACCTGGCCCCTAATAAGGCGACAGGTAATAACCTGTACTGCCAAAGGGTGGGCGGGTGGGCCAAGAGCCGAAAGGCAAGTGTGACATGTCGGGCGGGGGCAGGGCCGGGGCCTTTATAGCCCCGTCACCACACCCGACAAGCCTTCCCGGCTGCCGTATGAGGCGGGGCCAGCCTTCCCTCCTTCTGGGAGGGCAACAGCGGCCCCCAGCCTCTAGCCGGCGATGAAGGGGCCGATCTTGCCCCCCCCAGTCGGAATGAAGAGGCTGACACAGTATGTTGGATAAACCGGGCCGCCTTATTAAATATAACTTAATCAACTAGAACGGCAAGGGGTATAGGCCTAACACGACAAGCCCTGGGGTCAAACGCAGGACCCCGCCTTGTCCTTAGAGGGCGAGCCACCCTGCCCCCAGCACGAGCCCAATATTCTGGCTGGTGCTGAGCGGCCAGGCCCAAACTCCACCTCCACCTAGGCCAGCATCAATTCCTCTGGAAAGATCTGCCCCGGTGAGGCTTTGTCGTGATCTGTACTCCCAGCATTGAGCCGTACAGCCCATCTGCAGTTCATACAGACCACCTGCACCTGCACCTACTGGTACAGGGTCATAGGTGCTCCCCTGAACAAACACTGTAGCCCATACCTCATCCTGCTACCACCAATGCCAAGCCTTTGCTTAGGCATTAGCGCCCACCGGACGGCCCAGAACCAACCGCAACCCCTGCCTAAGCTCTTCCAAAAAGGCCCAGCTCTCCAAGAGCTATGGCTGACCCAAGGCCATTCCAGCAGCTGCAAGTGGAGGAGTGGGGAATCAAACCCTGTTCTCCAGATAAGAGTCCACACACTTAACCACTACACCAAACTGAGTTTGAGTGGCAATGCCATGCTCTGATATCACACAGTCAGCTTGCAATGCTTTAATGACCCCTGCCATGAAAGGAACCATTTGGCTCTCAGGCTCAGACTGTAATTGTGGCTGGTTTGCCATTCCTCTGCAACTTTTCCCATTCCAGTGGAGTTCTACAATTAATATTCTTTCTGCAGCAGTCACAGTACACTTGGACATGCAAAGGCAGCTTGGTCTTGATTGCTCTGGCTAATATCTGCAGAGCCCTCGTGTCAAGATTTTTGGTCCCCCTCCGCCTGTAATGGGATTGAGTACCCTCTCTGAAATGCTCAGACGTGTTCTCTCACTGGATATGCCACTGGAGTTTCAATCTATATAAGTGAATCCAATTTAGCTGATTCATCTCCTGTGTTTAATTTTCATGTTAACATAACAAGATTACATAATTGCACAGAGAGGGTCCATGGACCAGGGCTGAAATTTCTAAGAAGCAATTTTTTTATTTTTTTATTTTTAAATCTATACATTTGGTGCATTGCAAACCTGGGGGAGACTGTCAAATCTTTCATTTCAGTCCCAAGCACCTGGGAAGCATTGGAGTGGATTTAAACACAAAATCGAAACAGATTGCATTTGTGAGGATTAAATCAGAACAGGAAAGGAAGGAAGGAAGGAAGGAAGGAAGGAAGGAAGGAAGGAAGGAAGGAAGGAAGGAAGGAAGGAAGGAAGGAAGGGAGGGAGGGAGGGAGGGAGGGAGGGAGGGAGGGAGGAAGGAAGGAAGGAAGGAAGGAAGGAAGGAAGGAAGGAAGGAAGGAAGGAAGGAAGGAAGGAAGGAAGGAAGGAAGGAAGGAAGGAAGGAAGGAAGGAAGGAAGGGCTGACCCTGTTTAATTTCAGACATCAGATGAAATTGGGCTTGCCTGGGCTATTCAGAGGTGCAAGGTGACCCTAACATCTTCACTTTCTGTTGGATAAGGTAGTTGTGCTTCCAAGAACTTCTGGACATGCATGGAAACTAAGGTCCAACCAACATTTGCTTTTTCCTGCTATTTACAGTCATGGTTTTAAACCAAAGTCTATTGCAAGAAATGGAATTTCCCCCACTAACTCACTACTGGGAAAACCTTCTCTATACTCTTGGCAACTTGAAATGTAATGGGATTTCAGCCCAGCTATGTAGTAGTCAACCAATGACCTCTCTGCAATAAGTTTGCCATCATTAACAGAACTTAATTACATAGGATAAGGATTATTGTGTCTGGTTATAATTAGTTATCTAATTAACTAATACAGTAAATACTATTTTATGGTTGATGATTAGTTCAGACCAAACATCGAGAGGTTTCAATGCTGAGAACTTAAGCCTGGTTCAAGTAGCCCCCAACAATTACAGCACAATTCTAAATAGAGCCATTCTGCTCTAAGTCTGCTTATTTCAAGGGTCTTAGATGGCAACAATGCTGCAAAGGATCGTGCTGTTTATTTAAATATTCAGTTTATGCTTCTTTCAGTACATTCAGCATTACTCTGTGCTAAGAGACCGGATCATTTCCCCTATAAGAAAAGACCAAGAGCAACGAGGACATTTTGCTTTGCAAAGGAATTGTTAGAAGAACATGGTAACTGGGCATGTAAAACGCTGAATGGTCTGGACAGATAGAGATGGAGATTTCTCCCTGTCTGAAGCCTAGAATTTGGAATCACCCAATAAGATTTATTGGCAATAAGTTCAAGGCATACAATAGGATATATTTGTATTTGTGTGTGTGTGTGCATGTGCGTGCATGTGTGTGTGTGCACCTGGAAATCATGGTCACCTCTAGTGACTGAACCCTACTGGGGACCTGGAGGATAGTCACACAGGTGGCTGAATAGAGCCTGTCCCCAGCTCTCAACTGCTGATATTCCAAGGTCTCCCATCAAGTTAGGGTTGCCAATCTTCAGGTGGGGACAGGGGATTCTCTAGTTTAGAGACCCTCCCCCCACTTCAGGGTCATCAGAAAGCAGGGTGGGGGAGGGAAATGTCTGCTGGCCACTCCATTATTCCCTATGGAGGCTGATTCCCATAGGCTATAATGGAGAATTGATCCGTGGATATCTGGGGCTCTGCCCCCCCCCCTGTTTTTTACGGTAGAGGAACCACATTTGCAGCAAAGCATCCAATCCCTCTCCTCAAAACACCCTCCAAGTTTTGAAAGGATTGGACCGGGGGTCCAATTCTATGAGCCCCCAAAGAAGGTGTTTCTATCCTTCATTATTTTCAATGGAGGGAAGGCATTTAAAAGGTGATCAGTCCTTTTTAATGTGATGGCCAGAACTCCCTTTGGAGTTCAATTATGCTTGTCACACTCTTGCTACTGGCTCCACCCTCAATGTCTCCAGGCTCCACCCCCAAAGTCCCCAGATCTTTCTTGAATCACACCTGGCAACCCTACATCGAGTACTTGCCGGGGTTGACCCTGCTTTGCTTCTGAGAACTGAAGATCAGGTTTGCCTGGGCTATCCAGGGCACGGCACATACAGAAGGATTTCTGAAGGTCAAACTACACGTTTGGGCATCAAATGATTCTCTTGGACCCAACAGGTTCACCACAGCCACACGGCAGCTGCAGGGAATGGCTTTTAAAAACAAAAGAACACCCATAGGGGCCCACCCTGGCCTGGATAGCCCAGACTAGCCAATCTTGTTAGACCTCCAAAGCTCAAGCAGGGTCAGTCCTGGCTAATATTTGGATTGGAGACCACCAAGGGATTCCAGGGATGCTTTGCAGAGACAGGCCACGGCAAACCACCCCTGAATGTCTCTTGCTCTGAAAATCCTATGGGGTTTGCCATAAGTCCACTGCAACTTGATGGCAAACAACAACCACTACAACAACCTATGGGCTTTGGAAACTGACATGGGGGAAGAAGGGCTTTCCCTCCAAGCTATTTTCTTGCACCAATGCAGCACCAAGGGAGTGTGTGTGTGTGTGTGTGTGGGGGGGGGGTAACCTGGACTCCACTCTATAAAAACCTGGATATGTAGTTTAGCCCTTAATGCATAGTTAACATTGAATTCATAGCCACAAGATGCAGCCATTAAGACTGATGCTTTAAAAGGGATTAGACCCATTTTGGAAGGATAGCTCCACCAGCCGCTATTAGTCACGATAGCTAAACGGAACTTCCATGATCATTGGCAAGGTACCTTCGACTGACAGATTCTCAGGACGATGCAGAGGAGAGCTGTTTTCTTCATGCTCAGCTTGAGGGCTTCCCAGAGCCATGTGCATGGCTGGTCGTGGTTAACAACAATACTGGACCCAGCAGGACAATACTTAAGATGGTCTTAGAGGATTAACATTTTTGCATTCCACAACATATTACAGTTACTCCTCCCCACCCCCCAACAAAAGCACATGTCCACAGTAAACATGGATGGTATAAGCAGGATTCACTCTATTTGCAAAAGAACTATTTGGTACACTGTTCTGCTCACATGTGGGTTAGATTCAAACAACTGTTTTGCTCAGTCTCGGATAATCTGCGTACTTACTGTAGAACCTGCCCCACGTGGCTTTTGCAGACGGAGTGCCATCATCTCCACCCCACTTTTTTCGGTGGTCAAAGGGGACTGTTCCTCTCTCTTTCGCTAGTTGGAACACTGGCTGGATCCAACCCACGTGAATTATAGTGGGTAGCTAAGTGTGTAACAGAAATCCAGTTAGATGGTTATGAAACCAGTTGGGAAGAAGGCCGAAGCACCATCCTTACTGTGAATCAACCTTGAACTCCGACCAGAAGCCTGCCTTCCAGGCAAGACTGTTCTCTCCTCCCCCTCCACATCTTTCTAGGCTCATATTTGCAAGTGGAACAGCGCAGGACCTCAGCTCCCGAGGGGAGAAACACCAGCCCAGACAAGGTGGTAGTTAAACTTTGTAAAGTAGGAGAGGAGAGATGTTGTTATGGTAACAAATTGCTTGTATTCTCCAAAGGAAGCTTGGGTTCTGTTTTAATAAGGGAAGAAGCGTAGGGAAGGTAAAGGGATAATAATAATTTTTGAGGGGGAAAAAAAAAGAATTCTTTAAATGAGACGTGAATTGTTCCTTCTCATTCAGTGTGTGGAATGTAATGGTTTAAAAGGGAGAGGTGGTGGCATTTATAACTAGGTCTTAAGAGCAATGCTGACCATGCTACCAGAAGGAGGAGGAGGAGGAAAGGAAGAATCTCAAAGTGACTTAGAATCACCTTCCCTTTCTTTCCCCACAACAAGCACCTTGTGAGGTTGGTGGGACTGAGAGAGTTCTGGGAGAACTCGGACTGGTCCAAGGTCACCCAGCAGTCTTCGTGTAGAGGAGGAGTGAGCATTCCAACTCAGTTCGCCAGATTAGAGACCACTGCTCTTAACCACTACACCGTGCTGGCTCTCCTGGCAGGCCACAGGAAGGGAACCAGAGGTAGATTTAGCCTTTCCTTGGCCTACTGTGCCCACCATGTCTCAGGATCTGGCACACATCCAGGGCCAACCACCCAATACTTTTTTGTTCTGCCCAGTCAAATTTAAAGAATGTCACCAAAGTCTGTGACAACTCCAGTTTGATAGGAAATTTATTGGGGAATGGGGAGGAAAGAGATTTTGGATTCACTATTTTATTCTGGTTTTAAGTGGAATTTTAAAACTGTTGTTGTAAGCTGCCTTGAACCATGAAGAAAGGCAGATGATGATGATGAAGAAGACTGCAGATTTATACCCCGCCCTTCTCTCTGAATCAGAGACTCAGAGTGGCTTACAATCTCCTATATCTCCTCTATCCAACAGAAACCATGTAAGGTGGGTGGGGCCGAGAGAGCTATCACAGCAGCTGCCCTTTCAAGGACAACACTTGCAAGAGCTATGGCTGACCAAGGCCATTCCAGCAGCTGCAAGTGGAGGAGTGGTGAATCAAACCCGGTGCTTCCAGATAAGAGTCTGCACACTTAACCACTACACCAAACTGTCATATGGGTTGCCAGCCCCAATGGTGGGGGTTCTACTTTTGGGAGCTCCAGACTGCAGCGGAAACCACACCCCAAAACAGGGTTTAATGCCAAAAAGTCTACCTTCCAAAACAGCTATTTTCTCCAGGGGAACTGATCCCTGCCATCTGGAGATCAATAGCAATATTTTTTATTTATTTATTTATTTATTCGGGATTTGTATCCCGCCCTTCCCACGAGTGGCTCAGGGCTCAGTGGGAGATCTCCAGGTGCTACCTGGAGGTTGGCAGCCTTACCTGCAGATGGCCAGAGGAGACCTGGCAACCCTAGGAAAATAGTGATTAACATGTGGAATTCACTGCCACAGGAGGTGGTGGCGGCTACAAGCATAGCCAGCTTCAAGAGCGGGTTAGATAAAAATATGGAGCAGAGGTCCATCAGTGGCTATTAGCCACAGTGTGTGTGTGTATATATATATATAATTTTTTTTTTGCCACTGTGTGACTCAGAGTGTTGGACTGGATGGGCCATTGGCCTGATCCAACATGGCTTCTCTTATGTTCTTAGGAATGCACCATGAAGTGAACAACGATGCCAGGCCACACTGGGTGCTGTTTGTTGCCTGTCCCTTCGACAGGCAACCCTGGGGCAGAATCTTCATTCTGCCAAATTGCTGGACTTGCATCATTTCTTCCTTGGTTCATTGTTAGCCAGTCCGCTGTAACTCAGTACTCAGAGGCCATTTCTGCCAGGCTCCTCCTGGGAACCAGGCTGCATTGTTAAGCGAACAGCTCTGAACTGAACTCTCCCTTCCCCTTGTCTGAAAAGGTGCGTTTGCTTGTCAGCCGCAGCCTGCGAATTGATAAGAAGCGTTGTAATTAGGAACGTGCCAGAAATTGGGTATTAATAGAAGCGCTATTAGAGGATTTATGAAGGGTTTAAGGCACTGCTGGTTTGCTTGGCGAAGGGCTTGTCTGCTTGAGAGCAGTAATTGCCTATTACCGCCCAGCTTTGGATGAGATGCGGAGCGATACGTTATATATTTAAGAAGCAAGCCCCCCTGTCTACAGTTTCCGTCATGAGAGTCACAGCATATCCCCAACACTGGGGACAGGGTGAGGTTGCAGAGTCGGGGCAGGAAAAACAATGGAAGATCTCCGGGGGCCCAGGTGTGTTGTGAGTCTAGAAGTCCCGAGTTCAAATTGTGCTCACTGAGTGAAGCTTCGGTTCCCCACCGAGTGAAGCTTCGGTCCCCCATTGATAATATGACAATAACAGAGCCAGTGCTATGTAGTGATTAAAAACACAAAACATATGAAGCTGTCTTCTACTGAATCAAAACCTTGGTCCATCAAAGTATTGTCTACTTAGACTGGCAGCGGCTCTCCAGGGTCTCAAGTAAGTCCATAGCTAACCAGGGGCCCACTGGGCCTGGACCCCCGACAGTTTTGGGTGGCCCCTCACCTTCAGGTTGCTGTCTCCCTCCTGCGTGATTTAAATCACATGGGAGGGGCATCCAGGAACAGCTGCTGCCCCTCCCATGCCATTTATAGGACCAAGAAATCAGCTGATCGGTGGAAGGGTCTAAATTATGCAGGAGGGGTGGCAGGAGCAGTCACCAGCCTCCTGCACAATTTAAAGGGCCCCCTCCCCCATGGCCCCTCCCCCTGTGGCCCCTAGCTACGGGGCTGGTCTCAAGCTGAGGTTTTTCATGCTTACTTGCCTGGACCCTTTTTAGTTGGAGATGCCAGGGATTGAACCTGGGATCTTCTGCTTACCAAGCAGATGGTCTACCACTGAGCCACCATCCCTCCCTAACAGCGTTAGACTAGTATTTGGGAGACTTGGGTTCAAATTCCCTCTTGTGTCATGGAAGCTCACAGGCTGGTCTTTGGGCAGCCACACTCTCTCAGCCTAACGTACCTCAAAGGGCTGTTGTGAGCTTAAAACAGAGGAGAGGAGTTATAAGCTGCTTTAAGTCCCCACTGGGACTCATACAAATGAAGTAAATAATAACAGTAGCGGGTGCTGATAAGGGCTGAATCGTATTTTTTGGGAAACATAATGAATACTGACAAAGCACAGTGGAGACCAAGGGTTGCGTAGATCTGTGGCTTTTTATGAAAAGCCCTTTTGCCGCAGCTGCTGGTTTGAGCTTTCTTTTACTATTTGCATTTCTAAAGCCGCCTCGGGAGGTTTGTTCAACAGGATAAAAAAAAAAGATTTCAAACCATCTCCCTCCCTTGGGAAATGGCAAGCATCTCATCGCGACTGGCTTGCCCTCCAAAAGCCTCCGATGCTTCTCCCAAACTTTCGCGTTTGCTTTGAAACGTCGGCTTCAGTCTAAATTGGCTGCAACCCGAAATGCCCGGTGACCTTTCCCACATGGCCCACTGCAAGGAGAGCGGTTTCCAAAAGCTTCTGAAAGGACATCCAAGTACAGGGAGAGGAGTAGGCAATGATACACACACGGCTGGACGGCCAGACCCCAGAAGTGGTTGGTAAAGGTCCCTCGCAGGGATGCAGAGTGGTGGAACGAAGGAGGGGCAAACCTGCCCAGGGTTGCCACTGCCAGCAATGTTCCCTCTCAGCTTTAGAGTCTTGAGATTAGGCGGATGTGGGGTCACCAGCTGTTGGTTGGGACCAGGCCTCGGATTCAGTGGGAGCTCACTGAAGCGCAGCTTCTGAACCTTTCTGAGAGTTCCGCCTCCTCCTTCCCACCTTGTCCATCGACTAGTAGGTGCAGCAGCCTAACAATCCCTGGATGAGCTCCACCATCTATTTTCCTACAAAACGACCCCTGGTTGGAACTCTAAGCTGCACAATCTTGCGAGCGCAAATTCTACTTTGTGAGCTACTGGTATTAAAGTTGTGTGCTCTGGAGATTTTTTTCCTGAGCTAAGACACAAATGTGTCAGCTGGAGGCTAAAAGTCTGTGAGCTAGCTCACGTTAAATCAGCTTAGAGGGAACACTGGTTGCCAGGCCTATAGCAGCAGCATTTAACCACTGCCGCTGTTTGGTAGGGCAGCAGGGGAAAGAATAGCCAAATATTGCCATGGTGTCAATTACAAGACATCATTTCCGGGGCAAACCTTGAAGTGACATCATGCTGTCAACGCAACACTCTAGCATTCACTGGAAACTCTGTGGTTTAGAGGATTCACCCCAGAAATGATGTCATTTCATCAACATGATGACCAGGGCTTTTTTTTTGTAGCACAAATCCTTTTCCTATTAGGCCACGTCCCCTGATGTAGCCAATCCTCTTGGAGCTTACAGTAGGCCCTGTACTAAGAGCCCTGGAAGCTCTTGGAGGATTGGCTACATTAGGTGTGGCCTAATATGGAAAGGAGTTCCTGCTACAAAAAAGCCCTGATGATGACCCACCCCCTGACATCATTCCCCAGTCTCCTAGGCGCTGTCAGCCATTGGTGATAGTGGAGCTGGATCTAGGTAATGTAAGGGGGGGGGGAGTCACTTGGCATCTTTGTCTGGATCTCAGAAGCCTTTTTAAAACCTGAACTTCCCTACAATTTCCTGGAACTTGGTCGCCTTCTGGGAGGTTTTTTTTTTAGTTCTAGCTGAGCTGTTATTAGTGCCCATGACTTTGAACATTTGTATGTATGTGTGTGTGTGAGTGTGTGTGTGTGTGTGTGTGAGAGAGGCATATTCTGTGCCTCTGCAAAACCTCGGTTTAGATTCCGAGCTATAGAAAAACTTTGCAAAGAAGTGAGGTTTGATTTGCAGCTAGAGTTAAAATTTCCAAGGGGGGATTGGAGTTCTTCCAACTGATCTCCAGAGGAGAGAATACAGTTACCCCAGAGGAAAAGGTAGTTTTGTGAGGCAATGGTTTCACAACTCTGCTGAACTCTCTCCCTTCCCCAACTCTGTCATCCTCTGACAGTGCCCCCAAACCTCCAGAAGTTCCCCACCCCAGCATGGAGTTGGCATCCCTACTTCAAGTACATCCGAGAACTATGAGCTCTGCAACTCATTAGGTGGAACTAGGTAATTATGATTGATAGTAACATGAATACCCCTAGATAAAATGATGAAGCACATCTAGTTTGTTAAAGGTTACCAGGCCTCACTAAAACCTGAATCATTCAGATTTGGACCTTGGCAGCTAAGGACCGGGGTTTAACTTTGCCCAGGGACCTTTTTTTTGAGCAGGAACACAGTTCTGGCTGGCTTGGCATCAGGGGATGTGGCCTAACATGCAAATGAATTCCCACTAGGCTTATTCTTAAAAAAAAAAAGCCCTGGTTTTCTCTATGATTAAACCTGTGCAAAGGACACAGAAATCTGGAGGACCTCTGAGCCCTCCCTGTGAGAAGGGGTGTTGTCTGGGAGGAGAGGATAAAGGAGCAAGTTACACATCAGAAAAAATGATGGAAAGTGACTTTTCGTCTTAGCCGCCTGATAAGCTTTTCCCCCCTCACATAGGCCAAAGTACTTTCAAGCGATAGGAGGATATAAAGCCATGGTAGCTGAAGCAGGAAATATTTTCCTCTCAATCACAACAGTCAGAAAAATACCCCTCCTCCCGCGCCCTTTCTCTCTCTGGTCTCCTTTTTTCCCTCACCTTCCTAGAAAGTCCCCATTTGATCTACCCATACGATTCCATCCGCAGTCTTGTCCCCGGAATAGGAAGGATTATGTGCTCTGAAGGAAGTGATAACAAGACTTCAGATGGGCCAAACGTTCTCTGCTTTTGATTTTCATGTGGAGACTATCCATTTGGGTGAGATAAAAATTCACCCTTGCAGTGCACCTATATATTCATTTCCCCCCTGGTCCTATTTGTCACCATTTGTCCCCCCCTCTGAGGCTGTTATTTCAGTGTTATTTTGGCCCCATTCTCCATGCTTGAGTGCTATCCATGATTTTGCTAGTATTGAGCATATTCCCCCCATTTTGTTCTCACTATGATATGGCTGTGGTTGGGCTTGCCAATCTCCAGGTGGTGGCTGGAAGTCTCCTGGGATTACAACTGATCCTCGGGTAACAGAAATCAGTGCACCTGGAGAAAATGGCCACATTGGAAGGTGGGCTCTTTGGCATTATATCCCACTGAAATCCCTCATTTCCCCAAACCATGCCAGACTCCACCCTAAATCTTTCCCAATCTGGAGCTGACAATCCTAGTGATAATGCTGTGTCTGGTGTGTCATCACAGTCCTTCTTTTTCCTCCACACGCATTTTCTGTCGAGGGAATCTTTGATATGGAGGAGCATCGAGACATGATTCCCAATGATAGCCAAGAAGATGTGACATATAGGGATGTTATAGAATCTTGTGGTCAGGCTCATCTGATTTGCAAATCCTAGTTTCTGACCTACATTCTTCCCATTGGAAAGAGACCTTAAAACAGCTTTAAAGGACAGAGCTCCTCAATTAAAAATCTTGGGTAAAAATAATTTTTTTGTTCTGGTGCCTAAAAAGCAATACAGTCAAAAGGTGATCAGTGAGGTGCCACCACCGAAAAAGCCCTGTCTCTGGTTGCCTCCTACCACACCTCTGCAGGCAGGGGCCCAGGAATTAGAGGATGGGAAAGGGATCTCCAGATTAACATGAATTCCAAAATGACTTTGATAACTGCAGAAACTACCTCTCTTTCTCAGAACCACATGACCAGAAGGTCCACGAAAATAAAGTGCCTTGCCTCTCTGCTCTGATCATACTTCCTTCTGTGTCTTCTTGCTCATTTCCATGTGACACAGATCCATCTAATTCAAGAAGGGGAGAGATTGAGAGACCAGACACCTCCCTCCCTTATCCTGAGCTATGCATTTTCTTTTGTTGGCTTGTGCTAATTGATGCCTTCTATTCATAGCTGATTACCAGGACCAGGTTTTACTCATCTACATGAAATTTGCATAAAGAGGAATCCGGAGCAACTGTTATCAGCTGCATAAAGGTTCTTCTTATCCTACCAGAGGAACTTTCAGGAGAGAAGGAAGGCAGGACAGCTGGAATACCAATTTGCTCTCCGTCTGGTCGTTCTGTTCCAATCTGTCCTAGTCTCCCTCATGACCCCTCTGGCTGAAATGATAAATGGCGATGAACGATAATAAAACTGTCACTATTAGCATTGGCCCCAGAGTTTCTCCTACAGCGATATTAGAAGCAAATCTCCTACTCAAATGAACCTGGGAGGGTTTGCAACGGAAGCTTGGCAATGACCAACTTTCCTCAGATAGGGAAGAGGTCACTTGCAAGCAATGCACGAAGCTGCCTTATCAGATCTCTGGTCCATCAAAGTCAGCATTGTCTACTCAGGCTGGCAGTGGCTGTCCAAGGTCTCAAGCAGAGAGATAACCTACCAGAACCTTTAAGCTGGAGCTGCTGAGGATTGAACCTGGGGACCTTCTGCATGCAAAGCAGATGATCTACCAAGGTGCCATAGCTAGGGCTGCCAAGCTCCCAAGCCAGGTGGGGATTCTCCTGCCCTGGAGGTTCCCAACCCACTGGCCCACATTGGGCTGGTGGGGGGAACCTTGCCCGACGTCGCTGGAGCAATGACATCACTTGTGGGTGACGTCATCACACCGGCAACGTCGCGCATTTCTGGGAAACCTCTGGTTTTATCGGACGCTCTAGCAATTTGAGAGGGCAAAACTCTAAGGTACCTATTGTCGGACACAAGGGACTTGGCAACCCTAGCCATAGCTCCTCCAGACCCAGTTGGTGCAGTGGATAAGGGTGGCAAACTCTGGAGAGCCAGTTTGGTGTAGTGGTTAAGTGTGCGGAATCTTATCTGGGAGAACCGGGTTTGATTCCCCACTCCTCCACTTGCACCTGCTGGAATGGCCTTGGGTCAGCCATAGCCCTGGCAGAGGTTGTCCTTGAAAGGGCAGCTGCTGTGAGAGCCCTCTCCAGCCCCACCCACCTCACAGGGTGTCTGTTGTGGGGGAGGAAGGTAAAGGAGATTGTGAGCCGCTCTGAGACTCTTCGGAGTGGAGGGCGGGATAGAAATCCAATATCTTCTTCTTCTTCTTAATCTGGAGAACCAGGCTTGATTCCCCACTCCTCCTTCACATGAAGCCAGCTGGGTGACCTTGGGCCACTCAGTTCTCTCAGAGCTGTTCTCTCAAAAGCAGTTTCCATCACCACCAGAAGATGGGGGAAAGGGTTCTGAACTGCCCCCCTCCTCTTTTCCCTTGCAGCCCCCATCCCACCCTGTTTGATGCAAACAGATATCTCAGCCCCTGGGAGGGGAAACAAAAGGTAGGTCATCTCTCATCCCACTTGCCAATTCTACCCTCTAAACTGCCCCTCCCGGCTTTGCTGCTGTTGGATAGTAACCAGGATCCAAATCTACTGCCCAGGGCTCTTTTTTGAGCAGGAATGCGCAGGAAAGCAGTTCCAGCTGACTTGATGTCAGGGGGTGTGGCCTAATGTGCAAATGAGTTCCTGCTGGACTTTTTTCTACACCCCCCCCCCCCCCCCCCCGCTACTACCTATTAAAACTGGTGCTATTAAAACCAAAGGGTTTTCCTTCCAAGTTTAGGATTGGGGCAGAACTATATGAGCTTGGGGTGGAACTGCATGAGCTTGGGCCTTAGTTAAAAGATGGTGCCGGTTACATTTTCATTTAAAGAAAGGATGTGGGGGGGGAGAAGTAAAAAAGCAATTTAAAAACCGACTAGTTAAAGGGAAAAGGTCACCCAGGAGTGTAAATATTTAAGTACTTTAATCAATAAAGGTATTTGTCATGCAGCCTGAGAAGAACATGGTAATTCACTCGAGAGAGGAAAACATGTGTTGCCAGAAATGAATTAATCACTTGCAACCACAGCCCGGAGCATTTCTTGGCTGCCAAGGGCAAACGGAGACACCCAAAGTGATGTTGGTATTTGCACGATTCAATATGTTTAGGGTGGCATCCAAATGGTGTTAAGCTAACCTCACTCTTCACTCACCCTCCCCCCCGCTCAAAATATTGTGCTTAAAGCCCATTTTCTGTGCAGAGAAAATGTACATTCTTGTGACTGTTAGCAGTTGCAAAAATGTCCTTCATTTGTTTCTGTTTCTGCTAGCAATAAGGAAATGCAAAGGACTCTGTAGGACACACTGGAATCCTTTGAGGTGTCCCTTCGGAGTCTATTTTGGGGGCAAGTCACTTCCTTGTATCTTCATCAGGAGGCACTGACTGATCTGGAGCAGCGACTCATTCTGGCTCCTCTAGGGGGCAGCGTGACATCATTAGCATCTTCCCTGTTGGCAAAGTCCAGCCTGGACTCAGGGGTCCTCATTAAGGGTCCCTTTATTGCCATGAACAGAAGTCCAGCCACACCACATGCTCTAGGGTCCCTTTCCTCCTTTCTCAGCCTCTCCCAGTCCGCTTGCCTTTCTCTGTCTCTGTCCTTTCTATCCCTGGGGCTCTGCCCTCTCTGGCCAAGCTCAACTCTTCTCCTCTTGTCTCTGAGCCTCATTCATCTCTTAACTCCTTCCTTGCCTGGTCCCACCCCAGCTGGGTTTGCATGAGGCAAGCAGGGGGTCTTGCTGCTATCCTCACCCCCAGCCAAAGCTTGGGGCTGGCAAAACTCTTGCCCCTGCTGCTGCGCCCAGCAACTGATTTGTGAGGAGGGGCTGTCCTGCAGGTGGCATACTTTCACTCCTGCAAGGGCCATTGTACTGCTACTACCATCCTGGGGGGGTGCCCTGTACTGGAGCAGCTGGTGCCCTGCCTTGGCCCAGTAGATTGTGCCCCCATGCCACAACCATGCAAAGATGCAAGGGAAGTCTCCATCGAGGGTGGCTAATTCAGTCACGTCTCTGAATCAGAAATACGGAATTATCTGTTCAATCACTGTTAGGAAACAGGCATGGCCAGAACAGAGACTCATGCAGAGAGACAGTATTCGCTAAAGATAGATCCTTCTGCATCTCTTCAGGAGGTGGGACTGAGTGATCCAATCCCAGCCAGTTCAGAGCCATGGAAGGATCACCTACCTTAGCTTTATTAGAAGCTAAGACTGCAGCAATGATCAGACAGAGATGCAGCAGGCAGCCTTCTCCAGGGGGTTGAACACTAGACTAGACTAACCCACAGATTTATCAGAGTCTCAGAGCAGCTTAGAATCTCCTTTATCTTCTTCCCTGTGAGGTAGGTGGGGCTGAGAGAGCTCTCCCAGAAGCTGCCCTTTCAAGGATGACTCCTGCGAGAGCTATGGCTGATTCAAGGCCATTCCAGCAGCTGCAAGTGGAGGAGTGGGGAATCAAATCTGGTTCTCCAGATAAGAGTCCGCACACTTTGCCACTACACCCAACTGGCTCCAATAGACAGATCCAACACAGAAGCTTCATTTCTCAAGGGGTATCAGCCCCTCCTGGCAGAAGCTGGGTTCAGGCAGCTGGCTCAAGGTTGACTCAGCCTTCCATCCTTCCGGGGTCGGTAAAATGAGTACCCAGCTCATGGGGGGGGGGGGAGTGTAGATGACTGGGGAAGGCAATGGCAGACCACCCCGTAAAAAGTCTGCCATGAAAACGTCGTGATGCAACGTCACCCCAGAGTTGGAAACGACTGGTGCTTTCCCAGGGGACTACCTTACCTTTTATCAGCCCCTCAGTCTTACCGCTGGTGTAGCTTAGCCCTCTTTTGTCTGTTCTGACTTGCAGTGGCTCTCCAGGATCCCAGCCAGTCATTTCTCCTACCTGCTGTCCTGTAACTAGAGATGTCAGGAATTGCACTTGGGATTATTTTGCCTGCAGGCTGTCTATTCACATGTCCCCCGGCACATGTCTTGCAGGAGCAACAGGACTCTTGGGCGACTAGTAGTATAAACCTATGTAGAATCCCTCCCTTCTTCGAACACTGAAGTGCTTATAAAGACATAACTCTGTTTAGGCTTCCCCTGCAACATGACTCCCTCTGGGCACAAATAAAAGCCACTGTATTCCATTGGGGGGGGGGGGGGATAAAGAAAGGAGAATGCACTCCGGAAGCAACAGTTGTTCATTATATTTCTAAGAGTATTATTATCCCGCTTGGCAGGGCCCACCCTGCCATTCTGAAGCCTGTTGCAGGGATCAAAGACTAAAATCTGCTCTCGCCTCGGCGATTTGATTTCTTGTGGGTCGAGAAAGATTCCGTTTCGAGCAAAGCTCCGCTGCACGACAGATTAAAAGCGGAATTCTGACCCTGGGGATGTGACACGGCAGTCTTGCTAAGCAGTCCAGGACCAAGGCAATGGAATAAGTCACAGCGGGCTTGCAGAGAGAGCTCCAGAATTTTCCGGCCACGTTCGGGCATGAGTGCAAAGTAATGGGAGAGAGACAGGCTGAGGGCGGAACAGTCTCTCGCTGCATCAGACCGAAGGTCCATCTAGTCCAACATCCACAGTGGCCAGTCTGAAGCTTCTGCAAAGTTAGAGGTGCCAGGTCAGGGTTTGGAAATTCCTGGAGATTTGGGGGTGGAGCCTGGGGAGGGCAGGGACCAGGGAGAGGAGGGGCCTCAGTGGGGTATATTGCCATAGAATCCACCCTCCAAAGCAGCTATTTTCTCCAGGGGAACTCATCTCTGTCATCTGGAGATCCGTTGTAATTTCAGGATAAAATTACAAGGAGCAAGAATTTACCCAATGCCCTGAGGATCTGGGAAGCTTTAGCCAAGTCTAGAGGTCTAACAATAGAAAAGTGGCAAGGCAAAATATGGGAAATTTGTTTAATGGATAAAATAGTCCAAAATCCATTTTCCGTAGTCTGTCCACCCTTTTGATAAGAAGTCATTTGAGGAAGTGTGGAACCCTGCTGTAGATTATCTGAGTGAATATAAATTTTTTGCCTAGAAATAATGAATATAGATTGTGGCTTATGTTGTAATGGTGTGTTTTTCCTTCTCGATTTATTTATACTGCTTATATGTTGTGCACATTTAGTGTCATGAAGTACCCTGATAAACTAGGTCTTAGAATCACAGAGTTGGAAGGGACCTCCAGGGTCATCTAGTCCAACCCCCTGCACAATGCAGGAAACTCAAATACCTCCTCCTAAATTCACAGGATCTTCATGTGATTCTCTCTTTTTTCAACAAGATTTTAGTGTTTGTAGTCTTTGGATTATGTTTCTCTTCTCTTTGTTGTGTTTGTAATGGAAAAAAAAATTCTCTCTTAATAAAATAAAAAAGAAGTTTTACCAAAGTCCTGCAAGGCATGAACCCCAGGCACATTTTCTGGGACAGAATGGTCTGCGGCAGTGGTTCCCAACCTTTTTGTCCCCAGGGACCAGCCCCAGGGCTGGCAGAGTGGGGGCACCAAATTCGGCCCCCCCATGGTGCCTCCTCTTCCCTGCCCACCCCCCCGCAGCACCTCCTCCTCCCCATGTTCCTCCCCCTTGTTTCCTCCGCCCTCCTCCTGTGCAGCCTCGTCGCCCCCCATGCAGCCTCGTTGCCCCCCATTTTCACAATTTTAAGGCCAGGGAAGGGGCCATGAAGTGCCTCTCAGGATGACACCCCCCCTCGGCCGATCAGGTGATTGGAGGGGAAAATGCAGCAACAGCGGTGAGTGACCTGCTGAAAAAGAGGCACTCCCAGCACCGCTCTTTCGCTGCTGCTGCCGCATTTTCCCCTCTGATCACCTGATTGGCTGGGGGGAGTGGCCTGGGAGGCGCTTCACGGCCTCTTTCCTGGCCTTAAAATGATGAGAATGGGGAGCAGAGGAGAACTCCAGTCGCCCCTCCCCCCACACCTAGAGGTTGGCATGCATCCCTTACCAAACCCACAGCTGAACATGAAGACAACAGCCCATGCACTCTCTAAATCAGGGGTGGCCAACGGTAGCTCTCCAGATGTTTTTTGCCTACAACTCCTATCAGCCCCAGCCATTGGCCATGCTGGCTGGGGCTGATGGGAGTTGTAGGAAAAAAAAACATCTGGGGAGCTACCGTTGGCCACCCCTGCTCTAAATGGGCTCCCTTTATCTACCATGGCTGATAGCCATTGACCGACAGCCTCCATGAATTTGCCTCTCTTTTAAAGGCATCTAAGCGAGTGGCCGATACCACATCCAGTGGCAACAAGTTCCCCAAGTCAGTATTGTGCAAAGTTTACTTCCAAATAATTTTCAAGCCGCTCTTACACACGTTGAATGTTTTCTCGATCAGCTCCCACAATCCTGGGCAGCTTCCTCCTCTGGCCCCGCCTCCCTCCCCATGTTCAGTCCTTCAGACCTCAGGGTGGGTTATCAGGCTGTCAGGCTGGGCTGGCTGGGTAATGAAGATACTGCTGAGATTTCCCCCAGGACTGCCGGCTGCAGACAAATATTCCGTTCTAGAATTGTAAAGATTGCTGGGTTTTCCTTTCCTGAGCAAGGATTTCTTCCTGCTACCCTCTGAATTCATTTTGCTGCCCGCATTCATAAAATGGTGAGGTTATGCATCTCTTCAAAGTCAGAACGGCTCCACTGGTCTCACTTTGTACAGAGCAGCCAAGGAGGTTTCTGCCCTGCAGAGGTGCAGATATTGATGAAATGTGGGGCTGGGGAAAGAGAGAGTTCACACTATACATTTGCCCAGTTTATGTTTTCTTGGTTATAATCAGGCTAGCCACCTGAGTTCAAATAATACCCAGCCAGCCCAGCCTGATAACCCACCCTGAGGTCTGAAGGACTGAAGATGGGGGTGGGGGGAGAGGCCCAGAGGGTTGTTGACACATGGAATTCATCGCCACAGGAGGCGATGGCAGCTACAAGCATAGACAGCTTCAAGAGGGGATTGGATAAGCATATGGAGCAGAGGCCCATCAGCGGCTGTTAGCCACATCTTATTGTTGGAACTCTTTGTCTGGGGCAGTGATGCTCTGTATTCTTGGTGCTTGCGGGGAACACAGTGGGAGGGCTTCTAGTTTCCTGGCCCTACTGGTGGACCTCCTGATGGTGCCTGGGTTTGGGGGGGGGGGCACTGTGTGACACAGAGTGTTGGACTGGATGAGCCATTGACCTGATCCAACAAGGCTTCTCTTATATTCTTAAATCATATTTGCATCAGAGAATCCCTCCTGTCCTGGTGCCTGGGCCACTGGAATGTTAGCTTCTCAATTACCGGGCATCCTGCAAAATCTCCTTTTCCCAGAGGCTTCTGAGACACCAATGCTCCAATATTCTAGGAGGACAGGAAGAAGGGTTTTCAGAGAGGCCTCCTCTGGGATCTGTCCCCTGGTCATGCCAGGCCAATGGGAAAGTGGGAAGTTCAGGGAACAGAGGGGATCTCATTGGGGGGGGGGGGCATTTGGAAACCCTTTCATCTGTTTGATGTGGTCATGGAGCAGGGCCAGCCCTGCCACTAGGCAAACTAGGCGATTGCCTAGGGGATGCATAGGGGATGGGACGGTGGCTCAGTGGTAGAGCATCTGCTTGGGAAGCAGAAGGTTCCAAGTTCAATCCCTGGCATCTCCAAAAAAAGGTCCAGGCAAATAGGTGTGAAAAACCTCAGCTTGAGACCCTGGAGAGCCGCTGCCAGTCTGAGTAGACAATACTGACTTTGATGGACCAAGGGTCTGATTCAGTATAATCTTTCTGTCCTCCCATGGGCCCCTGAGGCGGCTAACAATTTAAAACAGATGATAAAAAAATTTCATTAAAAACCATTAAAATCAGCCCTCCTCCCAAATATACACCATTAAAAACAATTTTTAAAAGAGTTTAAAGGCAGAGTTATAATATGTACAAAAATGGTTAAAATATATACAAAAAAAAATCAAAACACTGGTTGGGAAGGAGGGGTCATTGAGGGCATGCAAACCAAACAAATAGCCTTCACCTGCCGACAGAAGACAGCCACAGAAAGGGACCAATGACTCTCCCTGTGGAGAGAGTTCCGGAGCTTTGTTGTCATGTCATGACTGAGAAGGCCTTCTTCTGAGCTGACACCCACCTGCGGGTGCCAGCCTCTTGTGAGGCCTGAAGATCTCCTGCTTTTCTAACTGTTCTCCAGACTACAGAGATCAGTTCCCCTGGAGAAAATGGTGGTTTTGGAGGATGGACTTTGTGGCATTTTATCCTGCTGAGGTCCCTCCCTCCCTCCCCAAAACCTGTCTTCTCCAGGATCCACCCCCAAAACCTCCAGGTATTTTCTAACCAACAGCTGGTGACCCTATACCTGCCTAATCTCAGAAGTTTGGGAGCAACTAAAGCTGGCCCTTTTAAGAAGACCGTAATGGTCACTTGCCCAAAGACCAGGCCTCGGATTCAGTGGGAGCTCACAGGAGCGCAGTTCCTGAACCTTTCTGAGAGTTCCACCTTCTCCTTCTGAGAGTTCCACCTCCTTGTCCATTGAATAGTATTGCAGCTGCATAACAATCCCTGGATGAGCTCCACCACCTATTTTTCTACAAAATGACCCCTGCCGAAGACCCACCCGGTTTTGCAACAAGCACTTCCCAGATATGATTGGGGGGGGGGGCAGAATCTGGCAATCTGTTTAGCCATCGATCCCCTTGAGTTTTCCTCCCTTTGTTTCCTCAAGCCCCCTGTTGCAAGCCCATTCATTACTAGCCCAGTTAATGTGTTCACACTACTTAGAGGTGACCTTGTTTCCCACCTTCTTCTGCTCAATCTCTTGGCTGTAACCCTGTTAAAAGTGGAAACAATTTACTGCCTAAATAATTTATCCCGATTCAGTACAGAAAGTCTTTTGAAGAGATTCATCAGCTAATAAAGAAAATTGATCCAGGGAGCCAAAGTCAATAAGAGGTGAGAGGAAACATTACTCCATTTGCATATAGGTTTATCTTTGGGGAAAGCCCAACCTTCCACAAGTCCCACGCCACTCCATTGCACCTCTAGAATCGAGGATCATTTATAAAAAGCAGTCCACTAGGTCAGCGAGCCATATGAATGGATCGGAATTCCTGCACACCTTTCAAAGTTCCTCTATTCATTGCACCGGCACTGGGATTGCAGAAGTTCGAACCTGAAGCATTCTCTGGTTTTTGAATTATGTGGTGCTATTTCCAGTGTGGGACTGATGCTTTAGTAATCCCATTTTTTTTGTTCGTAAATCTTGTCCGGTGTGCTGCGCAGCTTGCGAAAACTTTTCACTTCCTTCTGTTCGTTTGTATCCCGCTCCCTGATGATACTGATGTGAATGTGCAAATTTCTCCAGGCCAGTTTGGCCAAGGATCTTGGAAGTTTTTTTCCCATCTTCTGGGCATGGAGCAGGGATCACTGGGTGTGTTGCGTGGGGAGGTGTTTGTTAATTTTCCCCTACATTGTGCAGGAGGCTGGACTAGATGACAGGTCCCTTCCAACTCTAAGATTCAATGATTAAGCACTGCAATAAAACGTGCCCTGTCAGTATACACTATTGTATCAAGATACTGATCCGAGGACCTGCCTACCTGAAGGACTGTCTTTCCCCATACGAGCCCCAGAGAGCACTGAGGTCAGCAGGGAAGAACAAGCTGACTATCCCTGGGCCAAAAGAGGCCAAACTGCAGAACACCCGCGCATGGGCCTTTTCCATCACAGCTCCATGCCTATGGAACCAGCTCCCAGAAGAGGTGCGGGCCCTGCGGAGTCTTGACCAATTCCGCAGGGCCTGCAAGACCATCCTTTTTAGGTCGGCTTTTACAGACTGCTGATTTATGATTACTAAACGAATGGATCCGCCAAAATGACTTTTCCTAGGGACCCTCGCTATCATGTAAACTGACAGAAATAGCGCCAGGAACATCACTGTTACTGTCAAATCATGTCAAATGTGAACTTAGAATTGTTTGGGATAATGTTGATTTTAAAGTCTTGTACATTTATTGTATTGTATATTTTATGGATGTTGTTAGCCGCCCTGTGCCTGCTTAGGCGGGGAGGGCGGGATATAAATAAATTATTATTATTATTATTATTATTATTATTATTATTATTATTATTATTATTATTATTATTATTATTATTATTATTATCCACGTTGCCTTATTTTCAGCACTTGACTACTGCAATGCATTCTATATGTGGATGCTCAGAACCTTCAGCTGGCACAAAATGTGCTTGCTTGTCAAGCTGGTGTGAGCACACCCCTTTAGACCTAGGCATCCATCTATGCTATGTATAAAGGCAGAGCAGGTCCTCAGTACGCCAGTCAGACAAAGGACCAAAGTAAAATTGCAAATGTGTCTCGCAAATGAAATTGGATGGGTAAATACTTCATAGAAAGACATCAAAACATACAGAACTGGATAAGTCAATATCATTCAAATGTAATGAGCTTCCGGATTGTATCCCTGCTTCAAATCTGCCTTATTACAAAACCTATTTATGTAGAACATGAATTGCTGCTTTGCAGGGTGTGAATTGCTCCTGGATGCAGCTGAGTCCCATATTAGGTCCAAAATCAGAAGCATTTAAAATTGCAGGATCACCGTGGGACTAATCAGATGTTATATGTATGCTTCAATATCTTTTTCAATGAGGTATTTAACCAACATGGTTTGTATTTTGCCTGCTGTACATATTTACAATTTTTTTTAAAAAAAAATTTGAACCACACTGATCCATCCTACAGCAGTCTTGAGACCTGACAGCTGAAATCGACTCTAAGACTGCCCTTGAAGACAACTTAGAAAAACTTCAGTTGGAACTTAACTCTGGCGGCTCGCCTTTCGCTGCCGTGAACCAAATGGAGCTTGCAACACCAACATCCTTTAGAGATCATCTCTCCCTACATGAATCCGTGTGCCAGTTAATCTCTGCTTCTCAACATTTACTTATTTTTTTCTTCCTTTGGCTGTCATGTCACAGCTGACATATGGCAATCCTGTGAGGTTTTCAAGGCAAGAGAGGCGGTATGTCATTGCCTGTCTCTGTGTTTCCGTACTGGACTTCCATGGTGGTCTGTTATCCAAGTACTAACCTTACTTAGCTTCTGACATCTGGTGACATCAAGCTAACCTGCCTCTTTCACGCAGACTGTGTGGTTCTCCATTGGCCAGCTTGGAGAAGGCATTTCTCTCTTTAAATCATTCCTCTGAGACAAGCCAGCTGGCAGCTTAAAGAATGCATTTAAAATTAAAGTTGCTTTCTTTCCATCTATCCCTCCCTCTCTCCTTCCTTCCTTCCTTCCTTCCTTCCTTCCTTCCTTCCTTCCTTCCTTCCTTCCTTCCTTCCTTCCTTCCTTCCTTCCTTCCTTCCTTCCTTCCTTCCTTCCCTCCCTCCCTCCCTCCCTCCTTCCTCCCCTCCCTCAAACATCTGACATTCATGTCTTGCAGCTCTCAAACATCTGACTGTTTATTCTACGTGGCTCTTATATTAAGCAAGTTTGGCCACCTCTGAGCTAGATGAACAATGGTCCAACTCGGGACAAGTATGTTGCATATGTGCCAAGCTATCAGGCTTGCCATATGGTGCAATTGTCTTGGTTTTGTCTGGATTCTGGGCTTCCTACCCACATAGACCGTCAGCTGGCCTGGATTTCCTAGCTTTTGCTGCACACAAAGCAAGCAGATCCAGAGATACAAAGCAAAATGATGGTACCCTGCCCAGCTGATTAATGAGAAGCAAGCCAGCTCCTGCCTCCCATTGTTCTAACCAATGGGCCGAGTCACAGATTGACACACTTGCTCCATCTCTCTCCGAACATCTTCACTGCTGTCCAAGAAGGCAGTCTGGCACGAGCCCAGCAAAAGAAGCTGATCCTTCCCTAAATCCCCCCCGCCCCCAGTAGTTGCCAGGAGCAGACACAAAGCTACTGGGAGAACAGAAAATGCAATAGCAGATATGCTTGATTTGCATAATGAGCAAATGATTTGTATAATATGCAAATCGAGCCACCTGGATTTGGGGAATGGGAAGATGGCAGCCCTACAAGTTTGGCAGTGAGCAGCTTCATGTGTGGACTATACCATCTCTGACTGGGGGGGGGGGGATGCTTAACATTGTCCTCCTTTGCAGAGTTACACTGTTCTAAGCCCTTTGAGTTTCATGGATTTAGAAAGGTATAGCTCTGTTTAGGATGGCATTGGAAGTGTGGGTGAAACAGCAATTGCCTGTGAGCTACACTTCCAGATCTCTGCTTCTGTTCAAAATATTGAAAATGGAAAGTCTAGAACAGGGTTGGCTCCAAGTTTTGGGGGGTCCTGGCCACAGAGTGCCCAAGGGCCTGGGCATAGCGTACTCGCCCCCTTTCATGTTTGATGTAGTATAGAGCCAATTTGGTGTAGCGGTTAAGTGTGCCGGCTCTTATCTGGGAAAACGGGGTTTGATTCCCCACTCCTCCACTTGCAGCTGCTGGCATGGCCTTGGGTCAGCCATAGCTCTTGCAGAGCTGTCCTTGAAAGCTCTGTGAGAGCTCTCTCAGCCCCTCCTACCTCACAGGGTATCTGTTGTGGGGGAGGAAGGTAAAGGAGATTGTGAACCACTCTCTGAGATTCAGAGTGTAGGGCAGGATATAAAATCATCATCATCATGATGTCCCTCTGTCCATCATGCCCCATCCTTCCACATGTCCCTCTGTCACTGCCAGTTCATGCCGCCTCCCCACTAGGTCATTCACAAACCCTTCCGCCACCTGGGCTTCCTGCCCCACACGTGTCCTTCCCCAGTGGCAGAAGGATGCATGGGGATGGATGGGAAGGCTCAGAAGTCAGAGAGCCAGTGGGGAAAGGGAACGCAGATGGGAGGGCTCTGGGACTGGGCCCTATCAGAACCCCTGGGCCTCCAGCAGCTGCCCCACTTCAGGAGATGTTGGCACTGATCCTGGTCCAGAAGCAGAAGTTGGAAATCCCAACTCAGGGACAGGTTGCAAAGATAACCAGAGGAGAAAATGTGAAAGTTCCTCTGGAACTTCTCACCACTAGGAGAAGTTGGGAGCACATGGTAAATTAGATTCATTTAGGTTTTCCAAATTCCAGCTAGATCCTGGAGATCTCCAGGAATTACAGCTGATTTCCAGACTACAGACTACAGTTGCCCTGGAGAAAATGGCTGCTTTAGAGGCATTAAACCACCCTGAACTCCCTTCCCTCCCCAAACCCCACCTTCCCTGGGCTCTATCCTCAAATTGTCAGGGATTTCCCAACCTTGAGCTGTCAGCCCTAGATTCAAGACACACTAAGGAGAAGCACTTAATGCTGTCCATTAAATGTCCATTTAATGTTGTTCAGTAAAATCCATCTTAAAGCCAACGGTTGTCCATCTTAAAGCCAAACTCTGAAAGTTGGGTGTGTCTCGCAACATCATTAGAACTGGGTGGGAGATTAAACAAGATACAAGGTTGCCAGCCTCCAGGTGGTACCTGGAGATCTCTCACTATTACAGTCAATTTTCAGACAACCAAGATCAGTTCCCCTGGGGAAAATGGCTGCTCTGGAAGGTGGACTCTCTGGCATTAGACCCTGATCCTGCTAAGGACCCTCATTCCGTAGGGTTGCCAGGTCCTACCTGGCTCTGGGTGGAGGAAGGTCCTCACATGTGTGTGCATGCCCAGTGTGATGACATCACCCATAAGTGATGTCATCATGCCAGGCATGTCATGTAGGGGACGCTCTAGCACTTTGGGTTAAAACTCTATGGCACCATAAGTTTTTACCCAAAGTGCTAGAGAATCCCTGTTGAGTTGACATCACTTCTGGGTGACACCATTGCACCAGGCATGTAGCGCACAATGGAGCTCTTTAGGGGCAGGGATCCCTGGAGGCCAGCTCCATTTTGGTAGGCTGGGGATCTCCAAACCGGGGAAACCCTGCCCCCCCCCATTGGAGGCTGGGAACCCTACTGCCCAGGCTCCACCCCCAAAATCTCCAGGTATTTCCCAGCCTAGAGCTGGCAACCCTAAACAGGAAGGAGATCTGCAAGGAAACCCTCTCAAAAAGAATGATGATTCTTTCTCAGAAGGCAGCTCCTTCTCAATAAGGAATCAATCAGATATTTGTCTTCAAGCAGAGCCAGGGCATCATTACCTAGAGTTTCCCCCTTGATTAGAGATATCAAAAACACATCTTGAAGAGCTCAGTTCCTTGCCTCCTCTTGGCCTCTGATAAGGGTAAAATGGTCCGATGGGCCTTTTTCAGTTTCCTTGTTAACCCCAGTTGCTACTTACTGATCTACCAGCAAAGCCATGCAGTTCATTTGTAAAAGACTCCTCCGTTTGCTTGCTGGGGATAGTCCACCTGCTGCTGCTCATGTACTCTTTGACGTGTTATTTGCAAACAGCAGGAGGCTTTGGAAGTCATGAAGGGAATGGTGCTGGGGGGGTGCGCGTTGCACGACGTAGATACTTTCTCGCTCCGCTTATCTTCCCCGCACGCCTGTGACTGGCACTATCTGGACGCCAATTTTCTCTTCCTGTCAGCAGGTAGCTCCTTTCCCATTTCCAGCCGTTGTGCAAAATTAAATGGGTGAAAAATCCTCTCGCAAATATGTAAAAGTATTATCACCCATTTAAAAGCAGGGGCAAGGGGAGTCAATTCGTCATGTCCTCCTTCTCCTGTATTGCTGCGAAGAGTGTTGAGAGGGGGATTCAAAAGCCAAAGAAGTGCCGGACAATTCAGAGACGCATACCTGGGATGCTTGAAGCCAGAAACGGCCAACTGGTAGCTGGGGGTGGGGTGGGGGTGAGGAATCTGCCTCTCAGTGACCTTTTTGGCTCTTGGTGACCTTTCCGAATGTTCATCAACAGGTCGTTAAAAAAAGATGACAGTTTCAATCATCCAAAAAACCCACACCCATTTAAATTACTTAAGAAATAGAACCCACAATTTATCAATAGCACGCAGCCTGGAGGGTCCCTATTTCTAATAGAGGTTGTGGAGAAGAGTTAATGTCCGGTTCTCTAGTAGGCTGCCAAGTTCCTGGGCCAAGCGGGGTTCCCCCATCCGGGAGGTTCCCAACCTGCTGGCCTGCATTGGGCCAGTGGGGGGGATCCTCCCCCCGTGTCACTGGTGCGATGACGTCACTCGCATTGATGTCATCATGCCACCGATGTCATGCACCAGCTGCTCTAGGAGCTTCTGGGAAAATTCTATGGTTTTCCTGCATGCTTTAGCAATTTGGGAGGGAAAACTCTATGGATGACAATTAAAAACAGGATAGATACACAGAAACACTGAAATCCAACTTATAGAAATTGTACACAAACTGAACACGACAGAATATCTCCTAAAAAGCCATTAGGCCATAAGGCTATAAGAGTCTTCGTCAGTGACCTAAAACCAAGTAGCACACATTTAAATTGTAAAAACAGGCTGGTTTGTAGTATTTCAGTATGAGGGTGGCCTTCATGTGAAAGCTACGGATATCATGGGATCATCAACAGAAAAAGAAAGATCCCTCCATATCAAAATGTATTGCACCACAAAAAGTTTTAAATGTATTTTATTGGTTTTAAATTGTTTGACATAATTGTTAGCCGCCCTGAGTCTGCTTGCAGAGAGGGCGGGATATAAATTTAAAGTAATAAATAAATAAAGTGAGGCCTGTATATAATTTCGAGCCAACTCATGAGGAAAGTGTCTCTCTCTCATTATTCAACATCTCTGTAAATCAATGTAACAATTGCACATTGACCCATGATCAAGATATAGGCCCGGTGCTTCCTTGGGTTACAACTGGAGGAAGTGGGGAACACAACACAATTGCAGCACACAGTAGACAAATGCCCAGCAATTCAGTTTCTCAATGTGTATAGCATTATATGTTTAGATATCCGTATACTCTTTGGAAAGCAGATCACCCAAGGATCTTTATGGGGAACGTGGTTCTTGTGCCACAATTATCTACTCACATGGATCACACAAGGGGGTGGTCTGGTTCAAGCTGGGGGTTTTTGAAGCCAGCAAACCCAGGAAAGGCGTTCTCGAAAATTCAGGCCCAGAAGATGGAGAAAAAATTAATTCCTCCAACATTGAGGGGAGAGAGACTGAGCACAGGCGGGCTATAAAATTAATGAGATATTACTGAATGAAGGATAAACAATTAGGCATATTAAAAAAGAAGATAAATGTAAACCTGTTGCCATCAAAACCACAGAAACTAATTAAACTGAAAATTACAGCACAACCGTGTGAAAACAAAAAAGAAAACAAAAGGATTGGGGAGGGAAACGAGGGTGAAAATTAACGGACTTAATATTGCCTTGACATTATGATTATTAACAATGGGAGGTGGGGAGAGAGTTGATTAAATTCATTCATTTTCACACACTTTTGTGCATGAAAATGGTTTAGGGAATATCAAGGTAGGGAAAAGGCTGGGGGTGGAGATTATCAATACACCCTCGGGCTTGGGGTGTTGGCAGGAGGAAGCAGGAGTCTGGAGGAGAATTTGTTTTAGGAAAGGCTGTTTCGACAGAGTTGAGGGAAAGACAGCATAATTCTGTGGAGTCGGATTGGACATTTTTCTCTGGGGCCTTGAGACTGATGATGGGACCACCACTGGTTTGCAAGGTCCCCATGACCACAAGTGGGGTGCCATAGAGTTTTTCCCCAAAAAGCTAGGGCATCCCCACACAATATGCCCGGCATGATTACATCACTTCTGGGTGATATCATCACACTGCACATGCTTTGTGGCTGCAAGGACAGTCCCCCCACTGGCAGCCAGGTAAGACCTGGCAACCCTAGAGCCACTTGGAGGTTGATAATTGCAAGTCCACAAAGGTCTGACCCTGCAAAAATCAATTTTGAGAAGAGACAGCAAGCACCATTGCAAAGGGACTGCTGGTAGGTGAATCATGAGACCAATCACGCAGTGTTTGCAGCATCGACAAGAGGATAAGAGCTTTCAACCTAAGCAACCTTGTGTGATTTCCCCAACTCTGGCTTGGGACATTTCTGGAGATTTGGATGTAATGGTTGGGAGGGCAGAGTGTGGGGAGGTGAAGGACCTCAATGGGAATACCGGGCCATAGAATCCACCCTCTGAAACTGCCAGTTTTCTCAAGGGGAACTGATCTCTCATGGTAGTTCCAGGAGAACTTAAAGCCCCGCCCAAAGGCCACACTACCTGGGGTGAAAGGCATCAGTTTCTGAACGGGCGCTTCCCTCAAATCCAAACATGAGTTCTCCTAGACTTTTTCTGAAGCATCTCCTATGCTGCTAAAACAGAGGAATGACAGGATTGTTGCTGTACTTTGAAAAAAAAACAATGCGTGAAGGAAGAAGCAAGGGGTGGCAGGAAACACAATGGTGGTTGTCATGGCAGCCACTGGCACCATGTTGGAGGTCACTGGAATAACACGTTCCCTGCAATGGTATTTTCAAATGCAGGTTAGGATGGCAAGTAACATGGGTAAAATATTTAGTTTCTCGCACAAATCCTCTGTGGAAAAGGAGGGAGAATGGAAGAAATTGTAATCTTTATAAATTACATGCAGCGGCTGGGGTCTGAAGGAGGTGATACAACAGTATGCATATGAAGAAGGCCTGTAGCTCAGCATTAGAACACATGCTTTACATGCAGAAGGTACCCGCTTCAAACCTCATTTTGGTCTTGGGAGGAGTGTGACTCAGTGGCAGAACATCTGTTTTGCATGCTGAACGTCCCCAGTTTAATCCCTAGCATCTCCAATTAAGAAAATCAAATGAAAAACCTCTGCCTGAGATAGGGTTGCCAGTCTCCAGGTGGGGCCTGGAGATCTCTTGCTTTTACAACTGATCTCCAGCTGGCAGAGATCAGTTTCCCTGGAGAGAATGGCTGCTTTGAAAGGTGGACTCTATGGCATTGTACCATACAGAGGCCCCTCCCCTTCCCACCCCAAACTCTGCCCTCTCCTACCTCCACCCCCAAAGTTTCCTAGTATTTTCCAACACAGACCTGGCAACTCTAGCCTGAGACCCTGGAGAGCCCTGCCAGTCTGAGTAGACAATGCTGACCTTGATGGACCAAAGGTCTGAGTCTGTAGAAGGCAGCTTTGTACATTCATGCTGCCAGAAGGGTTACCAGCTGTGGACTGGGAAGTACCTGGTGATTTGGGCCAGGAAAACCTGGGGAAGGCAGAGTCTGGAGAGGAGAGGGGTCTCAGTAGGGTATAATGCCCGAAAGTCCATCTGGCTAAGCTGCCATTTTC